>NC_089505.1:354345294-354654385 GCF_036850995.1 Saccopteryx leptura
GTGTGAGCCGTCTGGGCAGTACGTACACCACAGTCTGCCGTAACCCTCGGCACGCCTCTCCCAGGACTGGAGGCCTGAGACCTCACTGTGTGAGCAGTCTGGGCAGGATGTACACCACAGTCCGCTGTAACCCTCGGCACGCCTCTCCCAGGACTGGAGGCCTGAGACCTCGCTGTGTGAGCCGTCTGGGCAGTACGTACACCACAATCTGCTGTAACCCTCGGCACGCCTCTCCCAGGACTGGAGGCCTCCCGAAGGCAGAAAACCAGGCTTGCTCAGCTCTGCCATCCACTTCCAAAGCATGAGACGTGGTACCTGCACACCACAGGTACTCAATAAACAGGTGTGAGCAGGACCACTCATTGCTCCAGGTGGCATTACTCTGCAGGGTAATCAGTTATTTACTAGTTTATGGAAGAACAATGGGTAAATGTCATTAGAAGGGGGGCAGGCGGGGAGGCAGTCAAGTGAAGTTACATTGAAATTAATTCTCTGATATTAAAGAAAAGACCGAAGGAATGGGCCCTTTCTAGTCATTGAATTAGAATCTATAAAAATCCCAGGTTGATTTAACGCAAAGGCCCGTTTATTTTCCATGGGGTCCATTTCTTTGGCCCCTGGAAGAGCCTAAGCAGTCTTCAGGGCTTGTGGCCCCAACCTTTGTGGGCAGGAGGGCAGGCAGGTCTGACCGGCGAGGACAGAGTGTGGCGTGTTCCGCGGGCTCACATCAAGATTCTGACACCTACTCAAAACGAAGCTTCAACTTGAAACGTGAATGCCAGGGAAGTCTTTTAAGGTTTGCCATATCTACAACCGAGAGCAGGATATTTTCATCTCTTTAAAGTCTTCGAGATACTATCTATAATAATGTAACAGGGAATTAGTCCATATTAATTATTCCCCATTCCATTCACCTGGGGAATAAGCAGGTTTGCTCTTTCACCTTTTCTTTTAGTAGACAAAGTAACAAATGCGACCATGCCTCCCCTTTTCCTTAAACCCTGGAAAACTTCCCTTCCTTTCAGGATAAAACCCAAGCCCTGGGCATTGTGGCTACACGGACGGCTCTGTAGGGTATGTGTGTTTCTCCCCGTCCCTGGCCGCTGTCCACCTTCCTCTCTGTGCCCTTCTGCTAATTTCTTTGGTTGATTTCTTCTCAGCCTCTGGACTCTTCCTTCAGGTTCAGCCTCTATTGTCTTGCTATTCATCCTGCTTCTTTGCTTGATCAACTTGTTTATCAATTGGGGTTCACATTACCGACCACGTCCTTAAGAAATCCCTTTTCTGGTCCTATTGTCTAGATTCCTTCGTGTGTGTGTGTGTGTGTGTGTGTGTGTGTGTGTGTATGCATAACGTCCTCACAACTGTCATTTCATAGTTATTCATGCCAATCTTTCTTTAATGCCTGTGTTCCATTCTCTATGTGAAGTGTCATGATAGCAGTGAGAAGGTATGTCTCGGCTTGCTCATTGCTATATCCTCACATAATAGGCGCTCAAGAAATATTTGTTGAATGAATGGAAGTATCCTCCCACTTGAGTTGGCTATGGACTTGAAGCATTAGACACTGTGATGCAGTGGACAGTGGGCAGACTTCGGACTGTATTTGAAGTCAGCTTCTGGGCTGGCCCATAAGAGAAACAAGTCCCTTCAGCTCACGAAGGCTGCTGTCCTCATCTGTAAGCAGCACGGCACTGAGCCTACCTGTGAAGAAGGTGAGCACACAGAGTAGCTTGAAAAGGATGCCCTGCACTGGTCACGGGAGCACGCCCACAGTACCGCCTGCGGCAGCTCCAGCTGTTCCCTCAGTGCGTTCAGGGAGCGGTCTCACATGACAGCGAGCTTCCCACCTTCATCCTTTTAGAAGTCCAAAGAGAAGCAGGGATGGGAAAGAGCCTCTTCAGTGCTGAATCGGGTCACCTAACAAAGCCATTTAATAAACATTATAAACCTGTATCTAATATGATGTAGAGGGCCTCAAATTGAGAGGAAACGGACACTTTCTCATTCTGAGAGTTGCATGCAAGTGTTTGGTGTCTTTCATAGGACTCCTGATCAACTTCGTTTTTGGTTTTTGTCCATTCTGATGCATGTGGTTGGTAGGGTTTGCATTTCATCGTTCAAACGTAGCACAACTTATTAACCATAACCGCAGATGGACTTGTTTCCAGTTTGTGGCCATTACTTGCCTTTTTGGTGGCCTTATCTAACATCTAGGGGAGAGGTTCTTATTAGGGAGGGTTGAGGGACTCAGTAACATGGAATGGTGTGGACTGTGTAGCGTGGGGAAGAAATGCACGTGGGCCAATCAGACAGAATTCCTGTGGAAGTGGGGACTTCTCTCTAACCCACTGTCACCAATGTGTAACAGCTTCTAAAAAAATAGGACACACATTCTGGCACTAGACAGGATACTGCTCCAACTCATGTAAGTTCTATCCTACTCACATGGCTAGACGTTTCATGCGCGATACCAGAGGAAGTCATACAAGGTACACAGAACAGCAAACCGGGGGCAGCATAGCCAAGACATGGAGATTTGGGTCTTGATGCTCCAATTCCCGGACATGGAGAGACTGCTGTGTAAGGCAAGGCTCTGCTGCTGGCTGTGCTCATGAGATTGGCTCCTCGCCATGCCCCTCGGGCTGCCGAATGACAAACTTGATTCCATTGCGTGAACAGACCACAGCTTCTTAAAAGTCTGTTCATCTACTGATGGGCACTTGATCTGCTTCTAAATCTGGACTATTGTAATAAAGATGCAGAGAACAGACTGACAGCTGTCAGGGGGGAGGGCGGTTGGATGAAAAAGATGAAGGGAGTAAGCAAACCCCCCCCCCAAACCTCATGGTCACAGACAACAGTGTGGGGATTGCAAGAAGGAAAGTGGGAGGGGAGGTAGAGGAGGGTAAAGGGGGTCAATGGTGAAGGGGACTTGTATTGGGGTGAACACACAATACAAATAGAAATGATGTATTATATATTATAGAATTATACACCTGAAACCTATATAATTTTATTAACCAGTGTGACCCCAATAAATTCAATAAAGATTTAAGGAAAAAATAATGTAATAAAAAAGAGTGCTTGGGAAGGCAGAGAAGTCACCTACGGCGCCACTAAAGAGTGGGTTGTCAAATGAGCTCAACATAGAACAAAAGATTCTCAGCACAAATTATAAACATATTATAAACACAAGGAGGTAAATGTAATATACGAAAGATAAAAAAAAAAGTATACTTTGAAAAAGATCTGCCACATAAGAAAGACAAAAATTTAAGAGAGTAACTACTTTGTATTGTCAAGTTAATTACTCAAAGCACAAACTTGCTAAAGGAGAGGTAATGAGGCAACAGACAGAGATAAAAGGGGATTTTATGAAAAGAATACAAGCCAGCAAATAATTCCATCGCAGAACTTAAAACGGCATGAAAAGCAGTAAAGAGGAAAATCACTCCTGAATTAAATGGAATTAGACTAGTGAAACGGGACAGTAATTCCCAAATCTAAATGATTATCAGATATGGGGTGGGTGGGTATACTTAACATATACATTGAGAGGGTCAAATAAATATTGGAGATTTTTGATTCAGTGAGTCTTGGGTGAAGCTAAGAAATTTGTAATTCCAAAAATTCCCTGAAATGATTTTGAAAATCAATCTGGTTTAGAAACTATTACAGTTGAGCCTGAACTTGAGACAATCACTGAGCATTCAGAGGGAGAAAAAAGGGCAACTAAAAATGATTAAGGAGAAGAAGATGAAGTAGAAACACGAATGTCGTCCACGTAGTGTCTGCATAATGGGAGTAAGAGAGGAAGCAATCAGAACCAATGCAACACAGCCAATTCCAAAAATACACATCGAAGCAAATCTCTTTGAAATGAAAAGAAAGATCTCTAGTTTAAAGGGTTTTACTGTGGACTTTGTGAAAACTGACACGCTTTTAGATTTACCAAATACTATGTCTAAAGAAAGAATCTCTTGGTCTCACTTTTATGTCCCATCTACGTATGGAATAATGCAGTTCCTGTTTTTTTCTGATTTACTTATTTCACTCCGTATAATGTTATCAAGATCCCACCATTTTGCTGTAAATGATCCGATGTCATCATTTCTTATGGCTGAGTAGTATTCCATAGTGTATATGTGCCACATCTTCTTTACCCAGTCATCTATTGATGGGCTTTTTGGTTGTTTCCATGTCCTGGCCACTGTGAACAATGCTGCAATAAACATGGGGCTACATGTGTCTTTACGTATCAGTGTTTCTGAGTTTTTGGGGTATATACCCAGTAGAGGGATTGCTGGGTCATAAGGTAGTTCTATTTTCAGTTTTTTGAGGAACCACCATACTTTCTTCCATAATGGTTGTACTACTTTACATTCCCACCAACAGTGGATGAGGGTTCCTTTTTCTCCACAACCTCTCCAACATTTGCTATTACCTGTCTTGCTAATAACAGCTAATCTAACAGGTGTGAAGTGGTATCTCATTGCAGTTTTGATTTGCATTTCTCTAATAACTAAAGAAGATGAGCACCTTTTCATATATCTGTTGGCCATTTGTATTTCTTCCTGGGAGAAGTGTCTGTTCATATCCTCTTCCCATTTTTTTATTGGATTGTAGATGGGACATAAAAGTGAGACCAAGGGACATTGATAAGAGTGTGGTGGTTACGGGGGGAGGGGGGAGAGGAAGAGGGAAGGGGGGAGGGGGAGGGGCACAAAGAGAACTAGATAGAAGGTGACAGAGGACAATCTGACTTTGGGTGATGGGTATGCAACATAATTGAACGACAAGATAACCTGGACATGTTATCTTTGAATACATGTACCTTGATTTACTGATGTCACCCCATTAAAAAAATAAATAAATAAAATTATAAAAAAAAAAGAAAGAATCTCCCCAAAATCCAAGATAAAGAAACAGCTCCTGCAGAAAAGAAAAAGATGTCAGGCCTGACCTATGGTGGTGCAGTGGATAAAGCATTGACCTGGAATGCTGAGGTCGCCAGTTCGAAACCCTGGGCTTGCCTGGTCACGGCACATATGGGAGTTGATGCTTCCAGCTTCTCCCCCTTCTCTCTCTCTCTCTCTCCTCTCTCTAAAATCAATAAATAAAATCTTAAAAAAAAAAAAAAAAGGATGTCAGTGGAATTTGTCTTTTGGCTGTCAGAAATAATGGTTATGCTATGATCTCCAAATTCCATTACCTGCCCAAGCTGTCAGTAATGAGTCAAGGTAATGAGAAGACGCTTATGTTCTCTATGGAAATAAAGATGAACCAACATTCTGGAAGCCGAGGAACGCAAGCACTGTTAAGTAGCATCGTTTCTAAGAAAAATGTAAACGGTATCATTCTTGAAACAACAGGTCCAATTTTAGAAGAATGAACAATTTAGCTATTACAGGCCAGGACAAAAATCCCCAAGTGGAATATCAAAACCAGGAGGGAGCAGTGATGGGAGGGGCGGCTGGAAGAAGGGACTGGGGTCATTTTTCATTTGTTCATAGGGCTGAGTCCATAGATACTGTTCGATTCTTAATATTAATAGTCTGAGAAAAATAGGCTTAGGATTCATAGGTTTTAAACAGGTACCAATGTTATTTAATGAATAGAGAGTCACTATCAGGGGAAACTGAAATAAATATCATCCTTTCCAAGTTCCCAGAATGGCATTGGAGAGGAGGGAAGGAATCAGAGATAAACTCAGGTCCCAGAGCAAACCTGGGGAGGGGGAGAGCGAAACAGGGGGATGAACACAGGAAACACAAAATACTGAACGGTCCAGGTGTAACTGAGAGAACAGAAGAAATAAGAAAACAATTAGTTTTTGTAAATATACATATTTATGCGTCTGAAGCTATAGGCACCACAATGTTGACAGTTGCTTCTGCATAGTGACTGAAAAATCGAACATCAACCTAAAATCCCTCTTCATGCATCTGAATGAACCCTGATCACAAAGACGCTCACTAAAACTAGAAATGATCGGCATAGCGACAGCAGCTGAGATTGGCATTTGCTGTGATTATGCACCTTGTCTCACTAATTTGACTCATTTCCCCAAAGAGGAGGCACAGGTGGTGTCCATTTATTTAGTCCTGACACTACTCACTTTTCCACAACTGTGCGCGTCCCCAGTTTTCTCCACATAACCACTGTGGCGGTACGAAGGCTCCATTGGATGGTCGCTGTGTACATGTGTGTGCAAAGGGGGGACCTTGGCATACAGCCAACAAGCCTGGGCGCTCTGCCCTGTAAGGCGGTGAGGGCCACGATGGCACTTCAGTCCCTCAGCATCACACTGTCATCTGCACCGCAGTCTCAGCGCCTGAAATTGCCCCCATCGCAAACCTCGGGCTCCAGCCACACTGAGCAGGTCATTCCTTAAATCCTGCTGCCATGGTCGGAATGCTTTACCCCGCTGAGGGGAGTTCAGGGCCCCTTACAGCAGGGGTCCCCAAACTACGGCCGGCCCGGGGGCCGCATGTGGCCCCCTGAGGCCATTTATCTGGCCCCACCACGCTTCTGAAAGGGGCGCCTCTTTCATTGGTGGTCAGTGAGAGGAGCATAGTTCCCATTGAAATACTGGTCAGTTTACTGATTTAAATTTACTTGTTCTTTATTTTAAATATTGTATTTGTTCCCGTTTTGTTTTTTTACTTTAAGATAAGATGTGTGCAGTGTGCATAGGGATTTGTTCATAGTTTTTTCTATAGTCTGGCCCTCCAACGGTCTGAGGGACAGTGAACTGGCCCCCTGTGTAAAAAGTTTGGGGTCCCCTGCCTTACAGGGTCCACAGCACCTCTCCATAGCCCCTCAATTATCTCGTTTCGTATGTGTCTGCTCAGTAATCTGTCCTGCAAAGGAAATGTCTGTCTCAAGAGAAAGCCCTGGAATGCCCGCTTCAGGGGGTGAATGGTGTTTGCCTCCTGGAATTGGCACAGCGTCTGAGAAACAGACGTCAGGCATGGAGGGCTTCTCTGAGTGGATGCCCTGCAGCTCCTGTCTCCCTGTGCTCGGCGGCGGCGGCAGTGGTGGTGGTGGTGGGGGTGGTGGGGGGTCCTAGGAGCTACGAGGCAGCATTTACCGGAAGCTTGTTCCCAGCTTCGGAGCCCCCTCCGAGCTCCTCCCTGTCTCTGCACAGAGGAGAATTTCACACAGCAAAATGCCTCCAGCCTCCCGGAGATTCTCACTATCCTGTGCTTTCCTCTCATCTGCCTCCTCCGCGGAGCCCCACCACTCTCTGGAAAGGAGGTGACACCCAGCTCACTAAGCTTTCTGTGTCATGGTTCCAAGTGTGTCACTACTGAAAGAGTCGGGATGTCCACAAATGCCTGATGCGATGGCAAATATCCCCAAATGAAAGAACCACCTTACTCCTGCTTCCCTTTCTGAAGGTGAACCAGCAAGGATGCTTTTGTCTTACAAATTTACAGAGGGTCCAAAGAGGAACTCCTTATTTTCAGGACAGGTGAGGAGAGTATTAACTACAGTAGAACTTGACTTTTGGTAAACAACACATTAGAGTCGCCAGGAGCTCAAGGGACACCCTGAAGAACTGGGGTTTATTATGTCTGACCTGTGGTGGCGCAGTGCATAAAGCGTCGACCTGGAACACTGAGGTCGCTGGTTCGAAACCCTGGGCTTGCCCAGTCAAGGCACATGGGAAGCAACTACACTGAGTCTATGCTTCCCGCTTATCCCCCCTCATTCTCTCTCTCCTCTATCTAAAAATCAATCAATAAAAAAAAAAATAAAGGAAAAAAAAAGAATTGGGGTTTATGGCCCTGGCTGATTCGCTCAGTAGATAAAGCATCAGCCCAGCGTGTGAACATCCTGGATTCAATCCCTGGTCAGGGCACACATGAGAAGTGATCATCTGCTTCTCTCCCTCCCTCTCCCCCTCCCACTCCCCTTCTCTCTCTCTCTCTCTTTCTCTCTCACAGCTAGTGGCTCGGTTGATTTGAGCACTGGCCCCACACGGGAGCTGACAGGAATCCTGGTCAGGGTGTATGTCGGAGTCCGTCTATCTCCCCTCCTCTCACTTAAAAATATTGGGGTTTATGTACTTGACTCTCTTCCCTCCTCCTCTCCGATCACAGGCCCTCTCAGCCTTTCCTACGATGCAACCACACTACTCAGTGTCCAAGGATCCCAGCACCATGCTGCTCACGCATGTGGGCATGTCCCATACCTCCATGCCCACCCCACACACCAATAGTCACCTTTCTAGATGTTGCCCAAATGCCAACTCTTCTGCAAAATGCTCTCTAATGACTTCGCCCACAGTTAGAAATCTAAACACACTACTGGGGCAGCTATTAGAGCTACGTCATTGTATTAGAATTTATTTACTTATACATCTCTATTTACACATTTATTCTACAACTAGATATTGAGCATGAAGCATCTGTCAGTGAGCCCTGGAGGACCCGGCCTGTGCCAATTAGCCCTGTGACCCTAGACCCCGGCAGCGCGCCTGGCAGAGGTAGATGCACGATCTCTCTTGATTGCATGTAAAAGTGATGGAAAGTTAAAGCCCGATTTTGATATCCAGGAATAACTATGCTTAATCTATAGCAGAGAGGAGACCCATTTGTACTGGATAAATGTAGGAAAGATACCACAATTTAAACAAGTAGATTGCTTTTACTGTCAGGAAGTCCTTCCGAAATCTAATCTGAATCACGTCTTTCACTATTCAAGCCTCCTCTTAATTTTCTGTGGCTCTGGAATTACAAAATGTGGGTCTTCATCATTTTTCATATATTTGAAAAATATTCTAAACTATTCTCTGATAGTTCCAACGTGCAAAAAAAAAAAAAAATGTGGTGTTGAGAATCTCCATTTACCTTATTCTTCATGGAGGCCAGTGTTCGAGTCTAGATGTCTTTTAAAGGTATCTTCTCCTGTGGGCTGTCGGAGGCCTTTGCCTTACATCACAGCTGTGGAGCCAGAGCCTCCTGGCCCCAGAGAAGGCAGGGCCGCGGCTGGAGGGAGAGAGGCCTTCCTGACACCTAAGACCACGTTTCCCCCTCACCTAGTAATGCACAGGGTTTGAGGTTGGTTTTCAAAGGAATTGTCTTACTGCACTGCTGGGGGGGGAGGGGGAGTGGGGGCTGAGCACAGACGAATTTGTCTGAAGCCCCAAGTACAACGTCAAAGAGTACCTGACAAAAGACTTCCAGGAACTCCTAGCTATCCCACAACTAAGTGTATACGTAATAGAGAGAGCCTAAGATTCAAATGAGGCCTCCTTGGATAAAATTCCCGAAGCATGAGCTTTGTTTTTCCTCAAATT
The DNA here is from genome assembly GCF_036850995.1 of Saccopteryx leptura. Taxonomy (NCBI): domain Eukaryota; kingdom Metazoa; phylum Chordata; class Mammalia; order Chiroptera; family Emballonuridae; genus Saccopteryx; species Saccopteryx leptura. The sequence continues at coordinate 354,354,605 of NC_089505.1, forward strand.
ATGAAGAGTATGCTGTGATCATAAAAATCATAGATTTAAAAAGGCACTTTTAAAGATTGCATTCATATATTAGAGTCCTAATCCCCAGTAAGGCAGGACGGGAACGGATCTGGTGTTGAGGCTATAATTATAGTGTAAGATGAGGTTTAATTGGAGTCATATGGGACTTTACTCCAAAATGACTGGTGTCCTGATAAAAAGGGACAATTTGGGTGCGCGCACACACGCACCTGTGACTACCTGCTACACTGCCGTATCAGACACTACCGGAAGCCAGAAGCGAGGCCCAGAACACATCCTTTTCTGGGGCCTTCTCATGACCTCTGGACGTAGGGTCTCCAGAATTATGAGATGATGATACATTTCTGTTGTTCTAAGCTTCCCAGTTTGTGACTGTTACAACAGCCCCGGAGAAACTGATACATAGCTTGATATCCTAAACGCTTTCTCACTTTCTCCTGCGATTCTGAAGGCGGCAAGCAGTTTCCCTTTCAAGTCTTCAAGTTGCACGGTGCTATCTACTCTAAGGGAGTGATGAGGCGTGTGACCTGGCCCCGCTGCACCCGAGCCGGGAACCCTAAGAATGGGAAGGCATCAGTTTAGGCAGGCGACGTCTTTGTGCCAATACAGCACAGTATCTCTTTCCTCCTGAAAATTCCCTTCTGAAGCAAGTAGGTTGTTGTTTATCCACATGTTACAAAGTAGTTAAGATTTAGCAAGAGCAGTAATCTGATAATCCCATAGCCAGAGTGCAATAGCAAGACATTGGAATTCAGCTCTCTGTGCCTCTGAAGCCAAGCATCAGGGTAGCTTACCCGGCCCCCTCCTCCAAAAGCTGCCTATCATAATTTTCTTGAAGGCTTAAAAACAACGCACATGCTATCTGTTATGGATAGGTTATATGTGGTTTTACATGAGGTCAGGAGCACGGAAAATGCAATCTTTAAAAGTGCCTTTTTAAATCTATGATTTTTATGATCACAGCATACTCTTCATAAATTGAGGAAAAACAAAGCTTATGCTTCAGGAATTTTATCCAAGGAGGCTTCATTTTTTTTTTTTTCTGAAGCTGGAAACGGGGAGAGACAGACAGACAGACTCCCGCATGCGCCCGACCGGGATCCACCCGGCACGCCCACCAGGGGGCGACGCTCTGCCCACCAGGGGGCGATGCTCTGCCCCTCCGGGGCGAGGCTCTGCTGTGACCAGAGCCACTCTAGCGCCTGGGGCAGAGGCCAAGGAGCCATCCCCAGCACCCGGGCCATCTTTGCTCCAATGGAGCCTTGGCTGCGGGAGGGGAAGAGAGAGACAGAGAGGAAGGAGGGGGTGGGGGGTGGAGAAGCAAATGGGCGCCTCTCCTATGTGCCCTGGCTGGGAATCGAACCCGGGTCCCCCGCACGCCAGGCTGACGCTCTACCGCTGAGCCAACCGGCCAGGGCCTAGGAGGCCTCATTTGAATCTTAGGCTCTCTAGATTACAGGACAAGACTATGCGACCAAGCTGGCCCCTAGTCCTTGCTGGCTTTACACCAGTAATCCATGTGACATGCCAGTTCTGCTTTTACACACTGGTCTCCATGGCCTGGCTCCCAGAGTCTCGGGCTCATTCAGACCCGCTGGAAACAGGGTGGCCAGGCAGGCGTGCTCGCTTGGTCCGCTTGCTTGCAGTTCATTTCCTCCTTCCAGTCACCTCGAGCGGGTGAGGCGAGAAAACTTTTTATTTTTATTCCCTTTATAACAAAATGCCTACCTTAAGACAGGAATCTTGGGCCATAAGAGCCTAGATTTAAATCACCACACGTTCCAGATCACACAGGAAACACTAACAGCTAAGGGCGATGCACAGCAAACTACAGATCAAAGACGGGTAGTGAAACTTAAAAGGACAGAAACAAAGCTTGGCAAGCAAGTGATACTTTCCTGACGATAGCGAGCCCTGCCCACTGGCCAGGGGGTGCCGTTGGCCAGAGTCGGAGAGGCGTGGTCAGCGGTCTGTTCTGTGCAGCCCAATTGCCACTTACGATTGCTAGTTTCGGCAGTTGCTACTTAACTTCAATACTATCCTTGATTTACTTTTATAATTTTACCTAATTATCAAGACAGCGAGTTTATGTATACCTCGGATTCCAATGCTGACATAATGAAATGCTACTTTTTAGAAAGGAAAATGACCCTTGATGAAGGCGACATTTCCTCCCCAAAATGTTAAGTAAGGCACTGACAAAGCTTCTTAACTGTGAGGAAGAGAGGAATGTTGCCTTTGTTGTTGCTTTTACCTTTTCTTGTTGGATTTCTACTTGAAGGAGCTCAGGGTCTATTGAACAAACACAGCAAATTAACTACTGGTTTAAGTATTCCACCAAGCTCTGCTTTGCAGACAGAAAGTCATTTCCACCTGCAGGCTCGGCTTCTCTGCCCAGCACACAGCCCTACTGCTTGGAAACTGGCGAGAGAATTGAGGCATGGCTCCTCACCATTTCCTGACATCCTCACCATCTTGCTTTTTAACGAAAACAAAAAGAATTCTTTCCAGACCCAAACACATTTTAATCAACACTCTGTACCACATGGATCATACCAATACATTGCCACTGATACTCAATCTCGTTGGGAGAATAAAGAACAAGAGGCCAGTTATCTTTAATATTAACAAAAGTCTGCTTCCCCTCTGTCCGGCTTCACAAAGTCCTCCCTGACAAAGAAAGAAAGAGGGGAAATGCACAAGCTGACACTTTGCCAAACATAATTGGGAAGGAAAAGAAAAAAAAGATCATTCTTGGAGCCCATACGGGGTAGGCTGATTAAAATCAGGCCCTTCTTCACGTCCCTATTAACAAACGAAACCCAATTCTGGTGTCGGCCCTGCTTTGCACAGCCCAGGCTGCGGCTGGGAGGCCTCGTGTGGACGGAGCGGCCCACTGCTGTTTCCGCAGGCGGTGTGAGCGCAGCCTGATGGAATGGTGTGTCAGTGATCCTGTTCTCGCTTTTCTGATGGGTCCCTGAGGGGGCTCCTGAGTAACTGTGCCTGAAACCCACCGCTCTGATGGAGCGCTCCGCCCTCTCTGCTTCATGTGACTTGCCCTCAGCAGGAGAAGGCAGCCACGTCCAGATGAGGAAAGTGGCTCTCAGTACCCTGCCCTGTCCTGGGTTCCTTCAAGGCATGTTTTCCCCTCGCTTGTTTTATCATCCAGGTTTGGATGTGAACAGAAGCCAGACACAGATAAAATGGTGCTTCTGAATAAAAGAATGTGCTACCCAGGAGGCATAACCGGTATTTAATTCGCTGCTAGTGTTCAATAGACTGTGAGCTTCTCAAGGGGCAAGGACCATGTCTCATTTGTCTTCGTACCCTCGGCGACTAACACACATTCATCTGTTCATTCATTTATTCAGCAAATATTTACTGAGGGCTGGAGGTTCAAGACCAGACAGGCACAGGCTTCAACAAAGAATCGGACGCTTTCTTTTGCCCCACAGGCGGGACTGCTGCGGAATGGATACACTTTCTAATATGTTACAAGATACACAAGTACACACTTGAAATAAATCATACAAGAGCTGAGCTATCTTGCCTGTAGACCCACTAAAGATCGAAGATGAATGGGACCAGCTTTTATAGATAAGAAGGCCAACTCTCAGAGAGCTGACCTGTCCTTGAACCTGCCCACTTTTCACCTTGAACAAGGTGGTCCACGGGAGATAAAAGACTTCAAGTAGAAGCCCCCCACACCGCTCTCTGCATCCCTCCAACCCCCAGAATCTAATTTTGTTGTCGATATATATTTATTTATTTTTAATATTTTAATTTCCAAATTTTACAGGTTCACCAGACCATTGTAAACCCAAATTCTCACAGGAGCCCAGAGGTAAAAAGAATTTAAGTAAAAAGCCAGGGGATAGGAAGGGAGTTAGCAGAAACTGGGATTACACGCTCTTGTTTCAGTTTTTGACTCCACATTGCGTAAGGCAATGTTTTTTATTATATTTATGCTTTGTTGGTTAGGAATTCAAGAAGGGCTCTGATGGGTGATTCAGCTCCAAGCACGGTGGTCTCACTTGCTATATGGCAGCTCACTCCCCTGACCAAGGGTCCCAAGAGACAGGCAGTGGTGGCTGCTGCTAGATTCTTAAGGCCTGCGCTCCGAAACTGACATAGTATATATTACTTCTGCCATATATTACTGGTCAGAGGAGTCACTAGGCCTTCCCAGATCCAAGGGCAGGGTCTCCAGACCCCATCTCTCAATCGGAGTATATTAAAGAATTTACAAATACTTTTAATGTGTTCTAGTCACTACATTGTGAGATGTGGCCCAGTAGGAAATATTTTGACATTTCTAAACTAGAAGATGACAATTTTTATTTAAAAATGTGAAACATCCTGATTCTTAAATATCAACAACTCATTCAAATCTTCTGACAAGCTCGTGCGCCAGGCACACGCATGTGCAAATATAGCCCTTGCCCACTGTTGCTTCAAGCACCAAGCCAAATTCTTATAAAGGGAGTTTTAAGAAAATACTGACATATATTTGGAAATATTTGCCTACAACTAAAGACGAAGATCTTATGAGCTTTTCACTATCATTAACAGATTTTTTTTTAAATTGAAAACATACCAGTAGGCAAATAAGGGATCTTTCTATATGATTCTATCTCGACCCACATGAAAAACTGAATGTCTCCTATTCTGAGCATTCCCTTCTCCCATTTCTATCCTGGCCAAATCACAGCTTGATGAAACATACAGTCATCTTCATTTCTTGTTGGATTTTACTGAGGACTAGAAACACAAGATGATGATGAACGACAGCCTCAAAGGAAAGGAAGGACAAAGAGAAGCCCAGGAACTACCTAAGAAGTCACTGGTATAAACAGTCCAAACTCCACGTCAGAACTTCTTCCACTTCAGTGACTGAGTCACACTCCGACTCCAAACGAGGGCACGCCCAGGACTCCGCGCTCTGAGTGCTACTCCCGAGGCCTCTGATGCAGGTGGCCCCGAACCGCATTGCCCGCGCTCTATTACAGGGACGGGTGTGTGAGACACAGCGAAACTGGGCACAGCTATAGTGTGAACCATGGTTTCTTTTATGCATTGACGGAGTCGAGAGAAGAACGTATAGAGTGGGCGCCGTTTCCCTGACTCAGAAGAAAGGTGCTAGGAGGAGGAGATAGGGTTTCTCAGTTTTAAAATTTATGATTTTATTCTAGTTAGCTTCCTGAGCTCAGGGAAGTCATTTCACCTCTCGTGGCCTCAGTTTCCTCTTCTGTCAGCTGAGGAGGGTTGGCCTGGGGTCCAACAATGACAAGCATGACTACCCACATCCGGTGCCCAAGGTGAGCCCTGCTCACTCAGCACACCGTCCTTCCGCTGCGCCCCGGCCGGCCTGGCTTCGCCATCCTCTGTACCCAGCCACTGCCAACACACTCGAGTGCACACAGGGGTCAAAACCAGCACTGCTGGCCCTGGAAGAGGGTCTCCGTGGTGCCCCCCTGCTTGTGTGGCTAGATGCCAGGTTTGGAGGGTAAGTCAGGTGAAAGGTAGTTTTGTTTTAAATTTTTATTTATTTATTCATTTTAGAGAAGAGAGAGTGAGAGTGAGAGACAGAAAGGAGGAGGAGCAGGAAGCATCAACTCCCATATGTGCCTTGACCAGGCAAGCCCAGGGTTTTGAACTGGTGACCTCAGCGTTCCAGGTCAACGCTTTATCCACTGCGTCACCACAGGTCAGGCATGGAAGAGAGAAAACAGTTTTGGGGGCAGGAGGTATACAGATATGGTAATGTGTCACCTGAGAAGGGGAAGGGTATCAAACAGGCTCAGCCACTTCCTGGCCTGTCCTTATTATCACGGTGATGAAGGTCTTGGTGTGGTATCCTCTAGCAAATCCCAGCAGCTGGACAGGAGGTCAATGAGCAGGAGGGGTAGGGCTGGGGTCAGCATGACCAACACTGTGGTCTGCACATGTATGAGTCTGGGACGTTTGCCTCCTTACCTTTTGCACCAGGCAGCTCACCTGTCCCACTGTCTCAGGACAATGGACTTGCAGGCTCGCCCAGACCCAGTGGGTGGAGGGCAGCGGGTTCGTGTGGAAGGGGAAATGCAGGCACACCAGCCGCGCTAGGCCAGAAAACTTCCACGGGTATGACTTACTGAAGGCGGCTGGTGCACAGGGCGAAAGATCCAGATCTGTGCTGAGTGAGCAGCGCAACTTTGCAAAGTTACTCAAGCTCTTTAAGTCTCAGTTTTCTGATCTGTAGAATGGGAATAAGGACACCTTCTTGGCGGGGATGTTTCGAAGATGAAGGATGATGGATCTAGGGGACCTGGCACGTGGTATTCAGTCGAGGACATGGGAATTCTCTTCCTCTCTCCAGCCTCCAGTCTGCTCTGAATGACGGTCAGGAAACGAAGCAAGCTTGGGACAGCATCCTTCCTGCCGAAAGCGGTTGTGCAGAGGGAGCCGGGAACAACTGTGGATGTTCTGAGTCATAACTGCTTCTATTCACTACTCCCATCCTGCTCAGGTAGGACCAAATGTGGGAAGGCTGACTATACAATGCCAGGATCTCGGCCCCCGGGAGAATCTCCCAGTGAGGCTAACATGCCAGGAAAAAAGATTACAAACACTGTGTCACAGGCTTGCTTAGTAAGAAGTAGAGCTAACATTCATTTAAGTGATTAGTACATGCTTGGTCCACTGCCAGGCACTTCTAAACTATATCTAAGTTACCCCTTCAACACAGTAAGAGGTAGATCTAGGACTGTTCCCGCTTTACAGATGAGGAAATAGAGATTAATATGGTTTATGAACTTAAGAAATGGGATAGGAACTGGATTTTCCTGAGTTCTTAACCACTATTTAGTATTGAACAGTCATGACTCTGCAGACACAAAAAACCCAAGAAGAGGTGATTGCTCTCAGGGGACTTAGAGATGCAGAGAAGATTCAGCACTAGCATGTGGAAAATTACAGTACGTGGCGGACAGAGGCTCAGCTGAACAGTGAGCTCCTCGGAGGCAGGGACTGGGTTTTGTTATTGCTATTATTTTGTATCTCCGTTTTCTAGCTCTTAAGTGGGAGCTCAATCATTGTGTGTTGGATGTATAAGCAAATAAAAAAGACAATGCCAAGACGTGCGTTATAGACAGAGATATATTATATTGGTGGGAATTCAAAGTCCCCACCTGGAAGGGAGGTCCACAGGGTACAGGGGAAAAGGTCAGCTTCATGGAAGATAGATCAGGAGAGGTAAAAAAAAAAAGCAGAGAGGACAGGAGACACACACCCATGGAGGCACGATACAGCGTAAGCTGAGGAACTGAGGTATCGGCTAGGAGGACAGACGGTTTAGAGAATAATCCGTCTGCTCGCCAAGGAGCCCGCGAAACCAACTAATCCCTGGGGGTGGGGGTTCTCAGCGGAGACTGGCTTCTGGCGGGAAACAGGTCAACAAGGGCTGCGAGAACAAGGCCAAAGGAAACAGGTCAGGCTGGTCCAGACACACAACATCAGAAAGGGAAGTGCAGCAGGCTGGCTCGCAGGAAGCACAGTTCCCCATCCAGGGTAGAGGATAAGCAAATATAACTTTTGGCAGCTGAGACAACCACGAAGGAGGGCAAGTCAGCCATGAAGAATGCGGAAGAGGAGGAGGAGGAGGGGGGGGAGGAGGAAGGAGAGAAGGGGGAGGAGGAGGAGGGGGAGGAGGGGGAGCAGGTAGAGGGAGAGGAGAGAGCGCCGTGGGGCAGCTGTGGGCTCTGTAAACCGAACTCGGAGCAGTCCTTTTTACCAAGGGATAAGCCACAGGCTCCGACACGAGGCTCAATGAGCCACAGAGTCCCTTTAGTAGGGTTGTCTCAACTAGATGTATTAAAAAATTCATATGTACATGTGTATTTTTATATAATTTAATATATTTTAGTATAGTGGCTAAATAATGTTACATATGAATTTATGTAAATAATTTTATCCTGGGCTAAATAGCTAAGTCTGAAAATGGGAGAACATAAAGGATGGCTCTAACTTGAGGCTACTGGGCCCATTCCCAGCTCAGTGTTCTAAAAGGATGAGAGATACCCACAAGTTCTGCTCCTTCAGCATACATTTCATCTACGTGTCCCAGCCAGGAGGAAAACTGGTACTTGGTAATGACCTTCAAGGGGGCCTTAGGAACCCTATAATTTTTCACCAAAAAGCTCAGAGGGGTCTGACCAGGTGGTGGTGCAGCAGATAAAGTCAACCTGGCACGTATAGGACCCAGATTCAAAACCCGGCTTGAGCGCGGGATCCTCGAGTTGACCCCATGGTTGCTGGCTCGAGCCTAAGGTCGCTGGCTTAAAAAAAGAGGTCTGGCTCGGCTGGAGCCTCCCGGTCAAGGCACATATGAGAAGCAATCAATGAACAGCTAAAGTGCCACAACTACAAGTTGATTCTTGTCATTTCTCTGCCTTCCTGTCTGTCTCTCTCTCACACAAAAACAAACAAACAAACAAACAAACAAACACAGCCCAGAGGTGTGATGTGGGTGAACGCTGCCTCTCACTTATGGGACTGAACAGCTCCTCATTGCCTATACTTATGCTTTATACCTCACTGACCCATGAGATGCTTAAAAGGCACTGTTCAGAAAAGGATTTTGGTGGTGATGGGAGTCTCTAAGAACATCACCCCATTGGTGATTCACTAGTAGGTCCAACAGGACTCACCATATAGTTGTTCTCATAGCTAAGATACATTGCGGAAAATGGACACCAAGCAAGATCAGCAAAGGAAAAGGGCACATGGCACGAAGTATGGAGGAAACCAGCCACGGACTTGAGAGGGTCTCTCCCAATGGAGTCGCACAGGATGTGTTTAATCCCTCCGGCAATAACTGGTGACAACACACGTGAAATCCCGTCCAGCAGGGATGCTCATCAGAGACTCAGTACCTGTGGTTCTTGTTGGGGACTGAGCACTCCCAGAAAGGAAGCAGATGTTCAGCATAAATGATATTGTTTGTACAGTTTAGGCACACGAACCATTCTGATCAAAGAGTAATGAGACACCACGCTCCCAAGAATCAAAGTTTTAGACACCTGCAGGGGCCAACCTCGCAAGAAGGACACTCTAAGAAAAGCAGTCTCAGGCCTGCTGTGTCAACTTCTTCTACACAATGGACTAATAAGTCCAACAACAAGTCCTGTGTACCATGGCTGCTTTTTGGAAATTATTAAAGGGTTTGAGAAGTGCTGCAATATAAAAGACTGTTTTCTAAGCCAACATGTCCCAAAGCTATTTGATCGTTATCTTCAAATACAGATAAAAATATAAAGTTACTTATTACATCCTTTTGGATACTGCCATTCTACAGAGTACCATTTGGGGATTCCTGTACTACACTGACATCACTTCCATGGCCTCAGCTTTCGCCATTTATTAAATATACTAATAACAACAGCTAGCACACATATTGTTCTCACTGTGTGATAGGAGCTGTTTATGCCACATCTCATTTCATCCATGCGAGGATGGACCAGGTAAGCTCTAAGCCCGGGAAGGCAGCAGCACCGTGGGGCTGAAGAATACTGACCCTGAATTACACTGCCTGAGCCAGTTTCCTGGCTTTGCCAGTTGTTAGCTCTATGACAACTTTCTTAACCCCCCCCCCCATTTCTTTATCTGAAAAACAAAAAGAGTGCTTAACACACAGTAAGTGCTACCAATGTGCTTGTTGAATTTTTTTTTTCTAAGTGCATGAAGTTCTTTCCAGCTCAAATAGCTTAGACCCCTTGCTCTATGCCCCGAATAACAGTGAGGCACAGACAACAGACTGGTGGCCTCAGAGCCTATGGGAGGGGTGGTGAAATAAGGGCAGCCCGAGGGAACCGGAACAGCTTCGGATGGACTTCCCCGTGGGTCCCTGGAAACCCTGCCAAGGCCGGTCAGAGCCAGAGCCCCACCCCAGTGAGTAAATGCAGATGTCACAGGCCAACAGGCATTATTAATTTCCTGGGAGGCTAGGTCCGGGGCCAACAACAGAAGTGAACTGCTTCCGACTGTAAACGGAGCCAGACTCTAACCCTCCTTCAGTTAGACCTGGCCGTTTAATCCATATGTTTGAAGACAGACACCTCGCAAGAAAAAAACCCCCTCGGAATCAAGACTCACATAGATTCTACGTGGTCGCGGGAGGAACAGGGAAAGATGCCAAATTGAAAAAATGACAAACTGCCACCAGGAAAGAGCCAATTTTTAATATGCCTTAACACTTTTCCTTTCTCCCTCTCCGAGCCATGTCCGGTTGAGGAATGTCCTCTACAACTGGGGGATCCTTCACCGAGATGCACGGAGTGTCGGCAGCGTCCCCCTGCCACCCGGAGGACAGTGACGTGTTCCGTAGTGTGTAGACAGATACGGGGTGTGTGTGTGTGTGTGTGTGTGAAAGTGTGTCTGTGTGTCAGACCGCTTGCTGCTCTAGGGTCTGCTCACACAGCTCCTGGAATACAACATTGTAAAAGGGCCTGGTGAAGAGAGTCGGTTGATATCTCCTTGAGACAATGCCAGGCTGTCATATGTGTAATTGTTCTTACAGATAATGCCCGGTGGCCATTTTCCTAGGATTTGCATCCTTTTGGAAGCCGGGATCTAGAACATTCCATAGAATTCCATGTTGCTGTGCCCATCATTGTAGTTATATGTTAGTAAAAATGCTGTAACTATCATTGGCTGTGTGCCTGGCACACAATATATCCTCAATAAACAAATAAAAGTCATTTGTCCATAGATCCTTCTGCTTTAAATAGCCGATTTTTGCCACCTCACTCAGCACTATCTGACGCATCAAAGCCTCCTTCCTCTCTGAACCCTGCCTGACTCCGTCACAGAGTATGAGTGCTCAGAGTACATAGCACTTTGTGAATAGCAAAGTGTGGTCAGAGTTCTTTCTTTGTTGCAGGCGCTGCTCCAGGACCTGTAAGGGCATTGACACTTTCACTCCACACAGTCAGCTGTGAGGTAGGTCCTTTGACTGGTGCAGGGCAATGAAGCCCCTAGAAGGAACTTCTCCAAGGTTCCATACCTAGGGAATAGCGATGCCTCTTCTCAAGCCGCCTCATCTGTAGTGTTGACCACCTCACGTGTGGCTTATGGTCTAACCATTCCTTGGTCCTCATCAGTGCTACCTGGGAGGTCTCTGTGATGGGGCGGGGGTGTTCCTCGTGTAATTCCTCAATCAATAGGACAGACTGAATAACCCAGGCGATACAACTCAAACACTGAAGCAAATAAAACTAAGTGTTCTGTGGTCAGGTGCATTTGGGTCGAGCTCCAGCCTCTCCAAACCTTAACCTTGTCACCTTGACCATGTCAACTCATTCTCTCAGAGCTGTGGTTTTCTCTCTGTATGGTTTCTTGTGAGAATTAAGTTAAAGAACATGAAGTGCTTACGCGAGTGCCTACCTAGCACAGGGCTAATTAATACTAACTCTCATGGGAAGGTTTGTTTGATAACCATTCTGCCTAAGGTTTGCCTGGGGGCTTCAGGGTGTCCTATAAATGTCTATCAGATGCATAAAAACGTATCTGTCTCAATTTGGGGACCCAATATAATAAGAACCACACAGAAAGACTAACTGTATTTTGGTTGCCTCAAAAGAGATCTTATTTCCAGGATGTAAGTTTCATAAGAGATGCGTAGGTTGGTGTCCAGACCACAGCATAGTGGTTTCTTAAACGTACTTACTACCCAAATAGTCACATTCATTATGGGCAATCTGCCTTCCTCTTACCAGCTCGTCCTTCCCTGTTTTACTTTTCTTGGTTTCATTCCTGGTATTCATTTTTTTCCTTCTGTTCCTTTGATCACATCACATCATTTTCCTGACATATCTTTGTGACAATCTCTCAAGTCAAGAACACAAGACTGCCCTTTCTTGCCATGTAGGAAAGAAGTCTTTAGAACTCACTTCTCCCACAACTCCACCTTTATAAGCTCTATGCTTCTTCCTCTAAATACTAATGTAAAACACGTCAATTTGATACATTTAGATCTCTGTCATTGATTAAGTACAATGAAAGCATCAACTACATAATAACTGTGATCAACACCTTGCAGGGTATCTGACCGCCTCACAGTGACCACAGAGGACATCTCTGGGCAGCGAGGAGGGTACACTACCATGCTGCCACTGGCTGTTGTTGATTGGATCAAAGCTGGGACAATCAGAGTTCCTGTCCAGGGAATATGGAACTGGGATGGGGAGGGGCAGAAAATCACTGGGAACGGAAAGATGAGAACTTGAAAAAGTACTTGTGAGAGGTCTGAGGTCTCCCAGCCACAGTCAGCAAACTCAACAGGGGCAAAAAGTTATCTACCAATCTGTGACTTGAATCACAGAGATATTGCGCGTGGGGAATGAAGTAGAGAGAACATGGAGGAACAAGAGCGAGCGAGTGGAGTCTTGTCTGGGTTCTGCTGCCTTTCTGCTCTGAGCCCCATCAGAGACTTCTGCTGGCCTCTCAGGAATAACCCCCTTCCAGGCTCCACTGTTTCTGCTGAAGTCACCTCAGGTTTCTGTTCTTTGGAACCCCAAGAATTCGAACTTAACCCAATGGCAAAACTATAACTGCAATTAGCGTTATCACCAATAATCCTTACACGCATTCAACCCTGTACACATTTACAAATTGCTTATTGTTTTTAATGTCTGCTACAAGCAAGTACTAGAGTCATGTTGCTGAAGCAGCCATCCACGAACTAATCATTGCCTAGCAGCTGGGGGCTGGAAAGCGAGCCGGGGGAGGGAGAGGACCGACTCACACGATAGCAAGTGAGAAGTCATCACCCTGGCGCTGGCTCCATCTACAAGAACCCGTCAAGGCTGGATGAGTGGACAACAGTAAGACTGTAGGGGGAAATCTTTTTCAATCAGAAAAGAATAAAATAGTGAAACCGTTGGACTAATGTTTTGAAGATGAAGATTAAAGAGTTCAAAAAAAAAACAAAACCCACAACAACTGGCTATACTCAAGTGGTTTAGACAAAAAGAAATGCCTGTCATCTCTATGGTTCCCAAGAAACGGGCTTTATTCTTACAGATGCCAATAAAGCTTTATGCAACTATCAATTCAAGAATGGAAGTGCCACCAGAGAGTCATATGTATCAGGGACCAAATGTAATGGACAGCAGGAAAAGGTGGCAGGTGGGGGTCTGAATCGACAAACTGTGTTTGAGAAAATGATAGAGGCAATGGGAAGATCAACAGGAGGCCAGGCCGCCCTCCAGGATCTCGGGTCTTCTCGGTGGAATGTTTTAAAAGAGGACCATTGTACTGACTCAGCTCATCTTTTTTTTTTGTGCCAGAGACAGAGAGAGAGACAGAGAGTGGGACAGATAGGGAGGAAGGAAGAGAGATGAGAAGAGAGAAGAGAAAGAAGCCAAGATGGCAAGAAGAGAAAGAGAAGCCATTTTTGCAGAGGGAGAGCAAAGAGAGAGGGGAAGGGAGAAGGTGTGCAGACGGGGAGGTGGGCTTTTGTGAGCTCTGCTGAGACTGGTGGGACCTTTGATTCTAGGAAAAACTGGAGAAGATTCTCCTGGTTGTGGAACTGAAGAATGTGTCCTTCCTCTCTAGGCAGGAAGGGAGAGAGACGAGAAGCATCAATTCTTTGTTGCAGCTCCTTAGTTGTTCATTGATTGTTTTCTCATATGTGCCTTGATCAGGGGGCTACAGCAGAGTGAGTGACCCCTTGTTCAAGCCAGCAGCAACCTTGGGCTTCAAGCCAGTGACCTTTAGGCTCAAGCCAGGGACCCAGCGCTCAAGTTGGTGAGCCCACGCTCAAGCTGGTGACCTCAGGGTTTCAAACTGGGGTCATCTGCTTTCTCGTCCAACACGCTATCCACTGTGCCATCACATGGTCAGGCTGACTTATCCCATTTTTAATGCACTAAGTAGTATATTGTGGATGCCTATTATTGTATATCATTGCAGAAATGGGTACATCGTGAACCTTACGCTAATTGTCGGGCTAGTGGATGACTAATAAAAAGGAACTTGACCACTCATCTCTCCCTACTCAACACAGCCCTGCAGATACATTAAGAACAACAGAAACATTGCTCCAGGCAAGAAAAAATACAGTAACAATGCTGCTGGAGAAAATCTGGAAAACCGAGGGGAGAGCCAAGAAGAAAATAAAAGGCCCTCGTCAGCCACTATCCGGAGATCCCACTATTAAGATTATGGTGCGTTTTCTCCAGTTTTCTTTTTTTCCTGAGTTAATATATACTTTTATTTTACTGTATATACATTATTTGAAAATAACATTTTGATCCCCCTGTATATGCTGTTTTCAGATGCTTCTTTTTCACTTAAAATCTAGCGGGAATGTTCTCTTGTTGCCTGTTAATTTTACACTGCATCACTGTAGGGCCCGTAGCCACCACCGTCGTGGCCATGTATCTGCAGGTTCCCGTTAGATTCGGACAGACAGTAAAGAAACAGCGGAGCCAAGAAATGGTGGGCCACCCCTTCATTCAAGTCTTGTACCAGCTGATGAGCAAACACTCAGGGCTCCCAAAGCCGCTGACACATTCTTCAGTTCCACAACCAGGAGAATCTTCTCCAGTTTTTCCTAGAATCAAAGGTCCCACCAGTCTCAGCAGAGCTCACAAAAGTCCGCCTTCCCATCTGCTCACCTTCTCCCTTCTCCTCTCTCTTTGCTCTCCCTCTGCAAAAATGGCTTCTCTTTCTCTTCCTGCCATCTTGGCTGCTTTCTCTTCTCCTTCTCTCCTTTCTAAACTATTCTGGTGCAAAACCCCCTCCTCCAGCAAACATTAGCATAACAATGGCCCTTCCCAAGTGGGAAGGTAATTTGCAATTTTACAGGTCACATACCTGATGTTGGTCAAATAGGTTTGTAAATAATGATATATATGTTTGCTTGCTTATAGTTTGCATTGGATGTGGGGGACAGGCTGTAAGCAGGTAGGATTCTTATAGCCTTAGTTTTAAGACTAAGCCTTTTCCACCCTTTTTGATGTAGGGTGGTGCATTCTCATGAGGAATCCCATTATGCCTTAGATAAGTGACCTTGTATCAGAGACTTCCTTGTTTGTATATTGGATTAAAGGTTTTGGTTTCTACACTATAAAGTGGGGCAGACTGGGAGCTTGCTCTCTTTCAGTTCCTGAGATTAGCATTAGAGAGGAAAGCAGAGAGAGGCCACGTGGAGGAGGCCAGGAGAAGTGGCCAAGATGGAGGAGTGCTGAGTGAGAAGCCAGTTTGTGTAGAGTTTGTGCAGGGAGAAGGAAGGAGATGGGGAACAGAGGTGAATAAGGCTGGTGGGCTATAAACCTTTGATTCTAGGAAACTCGGATAAGTCAGTAGCTTTGTGAGCACTGAATGAGTGGATTTTGGAGCCCAGTGTGTGTTTTTAATTGCCTGCTGGGTACAAGCTAGGATTAAAGATGATGGTCCACCAGTTCTTGGCTCCATTGTTTCATTACCATCTGTCCGAATCCAATGGGAACCTGCATGTGAATGGCCATGATGGCGGCTCCTGGCTTTACACCTGGCAACTGCCCGGTGCCATTTTTAACAATAAAAGTGAGAAAACTAAAAAAATACAAATTTTATAAACTCATTTGCCCAATAATCATCTTCAATTAAATGGTTTTAGCATAATTTAATCAATTTATTTGATATTTATATGGTTTCCATTTTACTATCTAATATAGACGAAATGTTTGTTTTCCCAAGATTTTGAAGCCCTAATTCCCAATGTGAGAGTATTAGGAAGTAGGGTTTTGGGAGGTAATTAGGTCAGATGGGTGAAGCCCTCAGGAGTAGGATTAGTGTCCTTATAGCAGAGCTTGCTTTCTTTCTCTTTCCACCATGTGAACACACAGAAGTCAGCAACCTTTTGCAAACATGGATGAGAGTTTTCACCAGAGACCCTATCAGCTGAAAGCTTGATTTTAGACTTCCCAGCCTCTAGACCTGTGAAAAACTAATTTGTGTGTGTGTGTGTGTGTGTGTGTGTGTGTGTGTGTGTCAGAGACAAAGAGAGAGGGACAGATAGGGACAGACAGACAGGAAGGGAGAGACATGAGAAGCATTAATTCTTTGTTGCGACACCTTAGTTGTTCATTGATTGCTTTCTCATAAGTGCCTTGACTGGGGGCTACAGCAGACTGAGTGACCCCTTGCTCAATCCAGCAACTTTAGCTCAAGCTGGTGAGCCTTGCTCAAACCAGATGAGCCCACATTCAAGTTGGTGACCTCAGGGTTTCGAAACTGGGTCCTCCGCATCCCAGTCCGACGTTGTATGGCCAGTAGCCACGGCCACCATCACTGCTGCCTGGCCCATGCAGGTTTAGGTTCACATTTAATTTGGACAGATGGTAAGGAATCAACAGAGCCAAGAACTGGTGAGTCATCCTCTTTATTCCTGCTTGCAACTCGCGGATTAGAAAATACACACAGCAGGAAAACACTTCTCTTTCCATCAGGGCTTCCAAAGCCACTGACTTTTTCTGTTTTTTTTCCTAGAATCAAAGGCCCTCCTCAGTCTTATTCACCTGTGTTCCCCATCTCTTTCTCCTACACAAACTGGTTTCTCCTTCAGCATTCCGCCATTTTGGCTGCCTCCTCTCCTCCACGTGGCCTCTCTGCCTGCTACAACCTGGGCTCCTCCTCTCTACAACAAGTGGTCTCTCTCTCTCAAAACAGCCTCCTAGCTCCTCCTTTTAAAACTTTTGGCACAAAAGTCCCTCCTCCAGCACACATTAGCATGACCAAGCCCCTTCCCAAGCATGAAAGTCAATTAGCTGTATCATGTGAGAGCATCATCACGTGAGCGGCGGCCATCTTTAACAGAGTGAGCATAAAATTACAGTTTACAAACTTATCTGCCCAACAGATGCTCTATCCACTGTGCCACCGCCTGGTCAGGCAAAAAACTAATTTCTGTTGTTTAATCTACCCAGTCGGTGGTGTTTTTTTTTTATAGCAGCCTGAACTAAGGTGCCTTTTTTTAAACATTGAAAAAAGAGAGCTGCTTATTTCCATTTCCTTTCCCTGCCCCTTCTCTACAACCCATTGTCACCCCCTGAGGGACTGCATTATCTGTTATGGTTTGCCGCCTAGCTTTTGGTTGTGTCTATCCAGTAAGAGGCAGCAGTAGGAGGCAGTAGGCAAGAGGTTTGCCTATTTTTCCCTCCCTGCTCGGATCCAATGGATTGGTGCTGGCTACACCTGTCTGCTATGGTTCCTCTGTCAGCTGACCTCTCTTTCCTGACTCCTGCTCTGAGCAGAATTTGTCAACGCAGTCCCACCCTTGACTCCCAGGTTTCTGTTGTGGTTAGTCCCTGGGTGACTGGACAACCCTGTGGGTTTCTTTAACCTCTGCTAGGTACTTGTCCCTTCAAATAATCTCTAGATTCCCATCTTGTTTGTATTGAAAGTTACAATGAAGAACTTGTATATTACATGGTCTAACTCAATGAACACCATTTATTTATAAAAAGCACAACAAAATCAACACCCTGTAACCCTTATTTCAAGTAACAACAGGCTTAATGCAGGTAAAATACTCAGACCAAACTTGTGAACTAGAGGAATGGTTTAGACCCCAGAAACGTCTTTCCTGACATTTCAAAAAGTTTCACTCATCTAATGTCCCCCAATTCCCTTCCCTCCATAATGCTCGCTAACAACAGATATTCCCATTCTGTGCTGCCTTTGCTTGTGCTGTTACCATGGATGGCACGGTCCTCTAGCTCCCTCCCTACCACTGAGCTCAAGCAGAAGTCCTACTTCCTTCCTGAGTTTTTAGAGCCCACAACCATCTCTCCTTAGAAGCTGTGCTACTCAATACAGTAGTCAGTAGCCACACATGGCTACTCCAATTAACAGTAAATTATAAATTCAGTCACACTAAGCATATTTCTTTTTTCTTTTTCTTTTCTTTTTTCCTTGTGGGAGAGACAGAGAGAGAGTCAGAGAGAGGGACAGACAGACAGGAAGGGAGAGAGATGAGAAACATGAATTCTTCATTGCAGTTCTTTAGTTGTTCACTGATTGCTTTCTCATATGTGCCTTGACGGGGGGGGGGGGAGGGGTACAGCAGTCTGAGTGACCCCTTGTTCAAGCCAGCGACCTTGGGCTCAAGCTGGTGAGCCTTGCTCAAACCAGATGAGCTCGTGCTCAGGCTGGCAACCTCAGGGTCTTGAACTTGGGCCCTCCACATCTCATTCTGATGCTTTATCCACTGCGCCACCGCCTGGTCAGTTACACTAAGCATATTTCAAGTGTTCAATAGCCACATGTGTTCATGCTACCATTCTGAACACTGCAGATCTAGAAGGTGTCCAGCATTTTAGAAAGTTATATCAGACAGAGCTGTTCTAGAACACTTAATTATGTATGACTCCAATGAATGTTAAATCATACTCTTCTATTTTTCTCTAGTCATAGTCAAAGTATAGTAAGGAAGAGTCTGCCTTCTCCATTATGAATCCGGACAGTGCTAGGCACACAGGAGACACACAGTAAACACCCACTTGTTGACCTGGGTAATGGCCATACAATTTGTCAGTTGAACATTAAAACACAGGGAACTATTAATAATTGAAGTAAGGGTATAGCAAGAGGACAGACTGGAAAATT
The DNA here is from genome assembly GCF_036850995.1 of Saccopteryx leptura. Classification (NCBI taxonomy): domain Eukaryota; kingdom Metazoa; phylum Chordata; class Mammalia; order Chiroptera; family Emballonuridae; genus Saccopteryx; species Saccopteryx leptura. The sequence continues at coordinate 354,373,256 of NC_089505.1, forward strand.
TGGAGGTAGTGGTGGTAGAAATCCTTCTAGTCCCCACAGCAATAAAAACAAAAGCTCTGCGTCTTATAAAATGTTGTCCATATGTACTAAATCTATGTAAAACATTAGGGATGATTCTTTAACAGGCTACATACCCTGATCAAATGAAATCAAAAGGACGCAACCTCACAGTTGTAGACAGAAGCTTCTATACCATCCTCTAGACTTGTTCACAGACAGTGAAAGGCTGTGTTGAGCTATTGGTCCACTTCTGACCATGATCCTGGTCGACAAAGAAACTGGCCCCTGTCAGAAGCAATCTCATGGAAGTGACAAAGCTTTGCACCCCACACAGGGCCTTCTCTTGTCTCACTGGCTTGAGATGATTGTAGAATTTTAACAAAAACTCAGGTCTTGACTGATTGGGATGGCCTCATGAAATACCTATTTCAGTCTGCTCCTTCTCTCTGGAAAGGATGTTTTTGTTTGATTTATTTGTTAGATGCAGATCCCCGGCTTATCTACCACGTGTGCAGACTGGCGCTAATAATCACTTTGCAAAAGTCTCTCTTTTAATCCTCACAGCAACTCAGTGGACTAGCACTCCTGTTCTTATTTTACAATAGAAAGAACTTTATTTCTGAGAGGATGTATCATTTGCCTAAATATGTAGTGAGGGACAGTGCTGGGACAGCAACTTCTATTCTTGAACTCCTAAGATCATGTTTTGGGACACTCTGTGACAGTTTATCCTGATATCAACAAAAGTGACACTGGGGTGAGGAGCTGCCAGGACAAGGCATGGTGGATAGAAGAAGCTTGGTCCAGCTTCTTCTCACCACTCGAAGCCTTTTCTGATATTCATTCCGCACTCATCTCTACCCTTTGAATAAGACAGAGAACTACTTTAAGTGAACATCTTTCCTGAGAAGTATCCAGGTAACATTTACCCCTTTCAGTAAGTGTTCTGAAAGCAGAGTGGCTCCCCTAAGAACCAGTGTGTTAGCCTTCTGGAAAGTGAACATGATTCACTCATCCCAAAAAAAACCTGGGTGAATCTCTTGCAGCTAGCCTACCTGTCAATTTCCAGGAATTCATTGTTTATCATTGAGTGAATACCTAGCCTGACACATACTAGGTCTGCAATAAAAGTTGTTCTATGAGTGAATGACTCAGTATGCTTATTCTACCTTAATACCCTAAAGCACATATTGTAATGTTAGGTACAGTGCATTATCCATAAGTAATCCTTCAAAAAATCCGAATGGAAAAATTGGGTAGACTTTAAACATTACACCATCAATTAGCCTTTTGAAAGGCAAGTCAAGACACACAGATGGTTAAAATACTACCTTTGACACTTTCTTAAAGACCTAGGGAGCTGTGGTGATGGGTATCCCCCACTTTCCTGCTGGCGCACCTAGCACCCATAGATGCGCGCGTGCGCACAGACACCCTCAAATACATACTCCTGTATAGGCTTAGATAACGCGGACACAAGAAAATAACCACATGCCCATTTGTTAATTACAGCTTTCTCTATACAGCACTTCTAGGGGGAGGAGTCATCATTGGTGAGCCTTTTCAACCGATGTGAGAGACACGTTTCAGTTCATTCTGTGCGTAAATGTGATGAGCCCCAGTCACTAAGAAATTCTAGCCTGGAGAGCCAGATAAATAAGTATAAATGAATTCATTTGACTGAGTGACATTTTCATTTAATTAAAGTAGAAAATCAGCTCTAAAACAAATGATTATCCCTGACAAAGAGGCAGAAACAGGCCCTTAATTAATAAATTTCTAATAGTTCCTCTGTGGGCTGAGAGGAGTCTTTAGTGAGGGAGCACGTCGGGGAGGGGGGGAGGAGACATAGGGGAGGGGGGGAGGAGACATAGGGGAGGGGGGGAGGAGACATCGGGGAGAGGGGGGAGGAGACATCGGGGAGGGGGGGGAGGAGACATGGGGGAGGGGGGGAGGAGACATCGGGGAGGGGGGAGGAGACATCGGGGAGGGGGGGGAGGAGACATCGGGGAGGGGGGGGAGGAGACATCGGGGAGAGGGGGGGAGGAGACATCGGGGAGGGGGGGAGGAGACATCGGGGAGAGGAGGGGGGGAGGAGACATCGGGGAGGGAGGGGAGGAGACATCGGGGAGGGGGGGGAGGAGACATCGGGGAGGGAGGGGAGGAGACATCGGGGAGAGGAGGGGGGGAAGGGCGAGGAGGAGGCACAAAGGATAATGCATATTCAAACTTTTAGAAACTGAAGGGAAATTAGAGGGCATTTAGTTATGCCTTAGTACATGTCAAATCCTGCCAGACCAAAAGCATTAGAGTAAAATTCTTTGTGTAAGAAAACAAACAGCCATGTCTCAGGAGAGGATCAATTTAAAAAAATATATATTAGGTCAGTGAAATTGGCTTTGCTATTATTTCATTTTTTCTTCTTTTCTATGGAATGGTCTGGTTTTTAGGAACATAAACGACAAAAGAAAAATCAAATTTCCTGACACTTAGGAGTAAGGCTAAGTACCCACCTATGTAGTTTACTGTAAACATGAGTCATGACAACCTACCAACATGATCGAAATGGGAGGAACTAAAATGTATACTCCTCATATTTCCAGACTCTCCATATACTACCCTTATCAATACTTAATAATTTTTAGGTCTATACATCTGTTTCATCTCTGTTATAACCTGGAAAGAGTAAGCCTCCAGATGTATAAATTAAAGCCATAGAACCCCTTACATAGCAGACATTTGAAACCTTCGAGATCACTGTTAATAATTTTCCGTGCACTCATTGATGCCGAATCAACTTCAATGAACTCAATTAAAAATGGCAACTGGCTAAACGTCAAGGCATTGCTCTAACCAGATTAGGATTACTCAGGATGGCCGGGGGCATCAATCAGTAAATGCTAGACTGGTGATGTCAAGTCAGGAGATAAACAAATTTGACTTCTCAGTGCCCTGGTATCTCAGGTATGCAGGGGGCAGCTCAGCAAAACCACACATCTATGTGCCATTCCTAGTGGCCCAAAATAATAAAAAATGGAGGATGGAGAGTGATAACTCCATGTGATAAAGAAGCTGTTAGAGATATCTGAATATATACTGTTTCTTAATCTGTCACCATGGGTTGCCTTGTCTGGTGAGGTGACTTCTCTCCATCCCCACCTGCAGCCACCCTCACCCAGGTTGCTATCATCTCCTACACAGATCCATGCAACAGCTCCCAGCGAGGTGTCTGGCCTGCCTCATCCGTCTCCAGCGCATCTCCTTATCTTTCCTTACACAAACCCGATCAGGATCGTCTCTGGTTCGAGAGCTTTCAGTGGCCCCCTGCTCTCTTAAGGAACTCCCAATTCCCTAAGGAGAGCAGGACAACAGGGCATTCACTTCCCCCTGGGTACCTCTCGCCCTTCCAGTCTCGCTTTCTGGCTCCTGCATTTCCTTCTCGTTCACTCTCGACCCTCTCACCACACTAGCTACTACCTTCCTCATCTTCTTGGAATATCCCAAGCCTCCTCTTTAGTCTTGGCCTCAGACCACACTGTTTCCTCCAGCTGAGGACATTTTCCCCTCCTGCCCTGGTTAACACTTCTTCCGCTTAGAGCTTAGCTTCCCGAGGGAGATCTTGACTCCTCAGAGTCCGGAAGTCCCTCTGCTTACTCACTGTCCAAGGTGTAGTTAACATTCTCTTTCACATCCTTCTCAACATTACTATGCTTCCTTACCCAATGAGCATCCACACACACCCCAAATACATTTTCCATGTATCTGAGAACCACGTCTCTCTTGCTCACTGAATTTTACCAATACCAGTAAGGGCCTGACACATAGCAGGAACTCAGTAAACATACTTTTTTTTTTAGTAAATATATTTTATGACATTGTATACCTTTTTGTTTGTTTTTTGTTTTTTTGGTGTTGTTTTTTTTACAGGGACAGAGAGGGAGTCAGAGAGAGGGATAGACAGGAATGAAGAGAGATGAGAAGCATCAATCATCAGTTTTTCGTTGCCACACCTTAGTTGTTCATTGATTGCTTTCTCATATGTGCCTTGACCACAGGCCTTCAGCAGATGGAGTAACCCCTTGCTTGAGCCAGTGACCTTGGGTCCAAGCTGGTGAGCTTTGCTCAAAACAGATGAGCCCGCACTCAAGCTGGTGACCTCGGGGTCTTGAACCTGGGTCCTCCACATCCCAGTCTGACGCTCTATCCACTGCGCCACCACCTGGTCAGGCGACATTGTATACCTTTTCAAGGTTCTTATTGTCTTGGAAATTTTATATCTGATAACTAAGTATTAAAATAAATACACCCTAATAGTGATCTATGCCATTCTGACATGGCCCTAGAAGTCCACATTTACCTTTGTTTTTCCTTCCGGCTTTCACTTGACTTCAATAGCAAGGACTGTCTTGTTTATCCCTGTATTCCTAACACATAACATGCAATGCTGGATACATGGTAGGATCTCAATAAGCGTTTTTGGGGTGAATTACTGAATGAATGACTGTGTAATTACTATTGTAAAGGGATAGAAAAAAGGGGGATACTACGAATGGTGGGGTTATTACAGAGGGAACAGATTATAATACTTGGCTGGGGCACAAGGCTGGGTCATTCGCAGTGTAGTCTGTGCATGTGGAACCTTCTGGAATTGGTATGTAGAAATCTGGACACAAGAGCTTTGCTCTTGGCCCCGGGAATTGGTGACCTCAAAGAAAAAGGACACAGACAAAGCAGATAATATATAATACTAGCGACAGAAACTCTAAAGCACACGCATAGCATGTTTCTCTATTTCTTCTCTGAAAAGCCAAACTAGCTCAGTGTCTCCCTGAAAATGAATTTGATTTTCTCTCCTCTAGTCCAGTGTCATTGTCCTATTACAGTTGCCTTTCCAAAAAACTCATAGAAGATTTGAACACCACAGAGCCCAGACTATAGGGTTTAGACTTAACCCTGAAGAAATCAACCACTGTCACTTGTGGAAAACCTATATAAGTATCTGTCATTCAAGATCCTTCAAATATACAGTCAAACCACAAGGTCACGGTGAAGTAACAATGCAATTCCATGGGCACCTTGAACTAGCCGAACAAGAGGCATTAAATCTACTGCTTATTTATTTCACCTACCACACTTAAATGCAAAGGGATCAATGGAAAAGGATGCTTAGATGGGTGATTTCTGCAGAGGCTGACATGAAGCATTTGGAATCTTTGGGGCTCTCTAAAGGTTACTTTCCTCCATGTAGAAAAATCCATCAAACACTGAGTTGTACAGAAGTGATGACAAGGATAATTCCTGATAGGACATGCCAAAATTAGAGAAATGTGTCACGCTCATGCACATGCTGGTTGGAGACCATAGGCGGCAGTCAGATGAGGCAGGTGTTTGTGTACCATGAAGTATGTGGCAGTCAAGAAGCAAGTGCCCATTTCAAGCCCCACTGAAGACAAAACACCTTCTTGAATGAACTGGCCAAAACGCACTCCCAGAACATAGGAGCAGATGCCAGCTAGGGTACATGGGTCACCATGTTAATTCCCACTGGTAAAACGACATGTGAGCTAACGCTCCCAAAGAAGTCTGTGTGTAGGCTTCCCAATATAAACCTCAGACCACAGAAAATTTAGCGGAAATTTCAGTTGCTTGAGAAATATTCCTGGTCACAAAATTTGTAGAACAGAGTGTAAAGATTTTGAAATGTGTTGAGAGAAAGCTCAAAGGTGGCAGTTTGAGGAAGTGTTATCTTGGATGCAACTGGGAAGGGTCATTTGGTTGACAGGCCATAATCAAATAACACCGAAGGAAGAAGTGGGAATGGAAGACCCCAATTACAAGAGAATAATTTGCACAAAACCTTATAAAATTACTGATCTGACATCCTCAGGCACATGGGCCCTTGGGCCATTCAATGGGTTTTAGGAGAAAAGATCCACTGTATGTCAGCGAATAGTGTCTCTCAGAAGAACACTTAAGAATTGAAAATATTAGGCAAAACAAGTTGCGGCAAGTGGGTAGCTTTTCTATTGAAGGGCTGCTCTTGTCAAAGGCATGTGTGGTATTCCAGAGCCCTCACCGTCACCTTTACTGGCCAAGAAATACAAAAAGATCCAGGGAATGAAAGAGATTCTGGATCATAATGCTCATGGAGCAAGACGACCCCAAACGGCTTTGTACCTACTCTCATTTGTTAATTATAAATCCATAAAAAATTGATATGGCATTTACTGCTTTGAGAAGATTGAGTTGAAAATGAAATAGAGTTAGTAAATAGGAAAAAAAGGCAACAAATAAATTAAAATCAGGAAAACCAGAGGAACCACTCCTTGCTGGCTCTTGTCGTAGGATGTGGGAGTACAAAGAAAAACCAGAAGACTGAGGTTGTCTGTGACTACAGGGGAGATGGAGAGACACTGTGCTGCTCTGCCTTCGTAAAGGCTTCTCCTTCTGCCTCATGCTAGCCCTCGCCCATATAGTCAAACCTTTATCGGTCAAGATCTAGTTTATGCGCTATAACTTTGGCAAGTGTTCTTTTATCTCCGCCTATTCCCAGGAGAGGCTCTATTCCAGTTCTGTGCTATCACTATCCACCTCTGCATCTCTACAATGACATGCATACCCATCCTCATGGTTAGACTGGGTACTCCTTTTTATCCCTAGCACCCACCACAGAGCCTTGTGCTCACTGGCTGGAAGAACAAAAGGATAAATATGACATTATTTGTATGAACAAAGTGCTTAGTAATGCAGAAAAGGGAATGATTGGTTCTGTCCAAGGGAGGAAGTAAGGTTTCTCATCAACATAGGTCCTTTCATGAGGTTTCTTATACCATATTCATAATGACTCTGTGAAATAGAATCCATCCCCATTTTTATAACTGAGGACACTTAATCTCTGATAAGCAACTTGCCCAAAGTTAATAAACCTATAAAATGCCCAGTAGGGCCTGACCAGGCAGTGGCACAGTAGATAGAGCATCAGACTGGGACACAAAGAACCCAGGTTCGAAACGCTGAGGTCACTGGCTTGAGAGTGGCTCATCCAGCTTGAGCACAGGCTCACCAGCTTGAGCACAGGGTCACTGGCTTAAGTGTAGGACCATAGACATGACCCTATTGTCACTGGCTTGAGCCCAACAGTCACTGGCTTGAAGCCCAAGGTCACTGGCTTGAGCCCAAGATGGGTGGCTTAAGCAAGGGGTAACTCACTCTGCTGTAGCCTCCTGGTCAAGGCACATATAAGAGAACAATCAATAAACAACCAAAGTGTCGCAACAAAGAATTGATGCTTCTTATCTCTCTCCCTTCCTGTCTGTTTGTCCCTTTCTCTGTCCCTCTTTGTCTCAGTCACATACACATGCCAGTGTGGCTTTCTATGGGATGCTAAAGGCTTTGGATTTTATTCTGTAGGCAATTGGGAGATACCAAATGTTTTAAGGAAGAAAATAATGTAGTCAGAAATACATTTAAATCAACTCTGGCAATAGAAGTAGGAAGTTAATTAAAGGAGAATGAATGGGATGAGGTAGAGACTACAGATCAAATAATAATTAGTAGGTTATTCTAATGGCCTATGAAGGAGCTAGGATGAATGAATGAACACAGTGGCAAGGGTGGCGGTGAACAAGGAAAGACTGGAAACCTACTTTACAAGCAGAGTTCAGAGGAACTGGGCGCTGAACACAAATGATTGGTGAAGGGAAGAGAGTAATCACAGGTGACCTTGAGCTTCTATTTCAGGTGATGGAATGAGTAATGGCATTATCAATCTTGAGAAGAAATATGGGGAAGAACAGGCTAAGGAGATAGTGAGAAAAACAATAGGGTCAACTTAGGATATTGATATTTTTGAGATGTGAGTAGAATATTTAGGGGAGATTAAAATGAGGAGCTGAGGCTTCAGAGAAGTCTAAGATGTATTTGAGAGTCACTATGAAGGAAGGATGGTCAAAGCAATGGGAGTAGGTGGGATTCCCCAGGAAGCATAAAAAATGAGAAGAGTCAAGAGGACTCCTGGACGGAAAGCATCAACATCTGGGGAGTGGTAGGGAGAGCAGCTTGCCACCAGCCTCAGGGGACACTGGAAAGAGCAGAGCAGAACCAAGAGAGCCATTACTATTCCTGGGGAGAGACGAGCACCAAGAAGAAAGGCTCCACACACTCAATGACGAGGCAGAAGGGACAGGTATCAAGGAAACTGAAGTGTGCACACCAGACCTGTATCACTAGTAGCACAACTAAAGAAAAAAGAAGAAGGCTCCTGGAAATTCAAATGGTGTAACTGGAGAGACACTAGAAGAGGCCAGTAGACAGCCCTGTGCAGAGAGGGGAATCCGATTGGCTCGTGTTTCTTTCCTGAGGAGCTGGGAATATTATGGGATTTTCTTTCTCAGAAGAGACAAAGGAAGACTTCTCAATGACATTCGAGGAGAGCCATATCCTATTACCTGTGCAAAGATGCTAAGAAATTTTTTTTCCAAATTATTGAGTAAACCGTAACTGTGTTTGACTTGAACTTATTATGAGATGATTTACTAGAAACCCTCAGGAAAACAGAGGCTTCTCCTAAAATGGTGGTGCCTGCAGGAAGTGTGAGGTGGGACTTCTTCTATAAAGATACATTTTCAGAAAACCTGCACTACAAACTTTAATACATATTTTTATATGTACTAAAGCCACTCTCTAATATTGTTAATCTACTTTCCTTTTCATAAGAATACTAGCCTGGTAGGTTTTTTTGTTTTGTTTTGGGTTTTTTTAATGAAGCTAAACATATATGTATGATACAACCCAGCAATCCCACTCTAGGTACTAACCCAACAAAGTAAAAGCTGATTTTATACAAAAACCTGTATGCAAATGCATACAGGAGCTTTATCAGTATTTGCCTAAGCTGGAAACAACCCAGTTGTCTCTCAGTTGGGGAACGGATAAACAAGCTGTGGTCTATCCCTCTGATGGAATACTAAGCAGTGAGAACGAATGAATTGAGGATACGCATCACAGCGCTGACGAATCTCAATGCGCTGTAGTCAGTGAAAGAAGCCAGACTCCGTTTGTAGGACATTCTGAAAAGAGAAATGCTAAAGGCACAGAACACACATCAGCGGCTGCCAGAGGCTGGGCGCAATGAGCGTGGCTCACAACAAGGGGGACCTAGGGCGAATACTCTTTGAAGTATGAAACTTTTATTTTATATCTTGACTCTGGGGGGTGGTTACATAACTGTATGCATTTGTCAAAACTTGCAGAACTGTGTGCTAAAAATAAAAATTTATCATATGTAAACTGTACTTAAACTAACGGACAAACAGTGAGACTCCCCAACTACTCGTCTGGGAGTCAGGAGAAGTAGGGCCTGGTCGCAGTGCTGCCACTCACTAGCTGGCCACTCACTAGCTGTGTAACGGTGGACGGTCCTCTGACCCTCTGTGGGTCTTGGTGCCCAAATAGAATGAGATTGGAAAGTTTTTCAAAGAGTCTGCTGCTCTGTTTTACCGACTTCCTTCTTTAAGCTAGGTGGTGGACCAGATGGCCTGTTTCAGTTCTGAGGAACCACTTCAGTTGCTGAAGTATCATTGCGCGGGTGACCGGGACTAAAATACCCAGTCTGTACACATCGTTCTCAAAAGTCTTCCTGGACTGCGTAATCGTGTTTCTGATTTGTGTCGTTTCAAAAGTCAGAGCTTTGGGAAGTCCATCTGGTCATGCAATTTGCAATTAAAATCTGACACGTATATTTGGACAACGTGGAAAAAGTCTTTTGGGAAACACTAATGTTTAATGAGCTATAACTGGCCTCAGTAAACAATCATGCTCTTTTTTTTTCCTTCCGTTTTGTAGGCACTAATTAAAAAGGCATGAAGATGGATGTTTTTACTACCTTCGTCTGCTGTACCCTCCAGTGGGAAACACTGCTTTCCAATGCATGAGTTTACCTAACTCTCCTACTTGCTGTTACACTTTTACACTATCCGTGTATTTGCAGACAAGATGAACGTTGAAAAGGAGCCAGGAACAGCTCCCTACTGTAATGCCCCTGGGGTTGAAGAAAGTATTCATAGCTCAAAAGGGAAGATACTGAGTAAGAACAAAAACAATAATCTCAATGAAAAGAATATCACAAGTTTCTATTTTTAACCTTGGAAAGTGGGGGCCTAAAACCTTGCCCAGCAGTCATGCCTGGAAATAATGTTTTACTGGAACACTGCTATGCCCAGCCCACTCAGGATAGTCTGTGGTTGCACTCCCATGGTACGACCCACAAAGGCTAAAATGCTTACTTATCTGGCCTTTTACACGATAAGTCTGCCACTTACAGAGAAGCTGCCATCAACTATGCTATATGGCTTCTACATGACATCTCCTTTAATCATCTTAGCACCACCATGAAACAGGAATTGTTATTCCCATTAGATATATCAGAGGTAGTGAATTATAATGGATACAAATTTGGGTGGAGTCAGAGACCTGCACTAGGCTTTTTACTAGCTGCCTGACTTTGGGCGTATGACCTAAATTGCTCACCCTCAGTTTTCCAGAAACAGTATTGATGATGGGAGGGTAAATGTCAGGAGCAGATGTGACAATTAGTGCAGTGCTTTGTACATCGTAAACATTTAACACTCATTAGCTCTATGAGAAAAGCTTTCAGTGTCCCTGGGGTGTTTTCTTCCTAGAAGTACTGTCCATTAATAAAACGCTAACGAAGCCCGTCATATGGTTGGTTATTGATAAATTTGAAGGATCCCAAAATAGTTGGCACCGCTGCTCTGTGTTACACATGGCACCTTTCCCTCTGTCTCTCATGAATCAAGCAAAAGGAAAGTATGACAATGACATTTCTGGCTCTGCACTGCATTTCCCAAGAGAAAGCTAAAGGTGCCCTAACAGGGCGGCGTTTCCTACAAGAACACGCAAGCAAGCAAACCCATCACATTGACATCCTTGTCGCGCTGTGGATGGGACACAGAAGACCAAAAGGCTGCATGAAAGAAATGTTTCAAAAGCACCAAAGGAAACAACATTAAAGCAGGGCCAAACATTGATTATGTTGTTTGCAAATGTCAGTTGGTTACAGGGCCACTGTGCATAGAGGCAGGAAAATCAGAGGTCAGAATTGGAGCTGAAAGCCAGCTCTGGCTTTAGGAGATGAGTGATTGAAAAGTTCCTGTTATGATGCATTGATAGTGTCTCTGAACACATATCTTTACCATGCTTCTACCACATACATTTTAAAAATGCCTATAGTTCTTGTCTTTTGGTTGACATCCAGAAGAAGGAGATCAAGTAAAAGGAAGGCAAATACTTCAGTTTCCTCAAGTCAGCTAGCTCACAGTGGCTAGGACAAGTTCTCCCAGTCCATTTTTGACCATCTTGGTCCTATTACTGTGATGGGGCTGCCGGTCAACGGGGTGAAAATAATCGGTAAAGAATTAAAACCTTAAGTCCAATTTTAAAACAGTAATCAAAAGTTGGAAAAGTAGACTTAATTACCCATTATTTTATTTCCTCTAGAAACACAGTAATGTGAGCTTTCATATGGGTGTAATTAATTTGAGGTCTGATTACAAACTGACACAACTGATTTGATGTGCTGTGTTTAGTTTTATCCAAAGGAATGTTGTTTCCTTGAGAGAAAATATTTAGAGTCTATTCATTTATGTCATTGTGGGGTTGACTCCCAAGTTTGTGGCAGGTTCTTTTGAAAGCCTCCAGTGATAGAAGACTTCATCCTTTGAGGATGGGATTCTCTTTGAAAACGGTGGCCAAATATTTAGCTCTAGATCTTGTAAATAAAGTGGGTAATCAAGCAAGGAGAAACATGGTGGGTCAAAAATAAGACTTGGGGAAAAAAAATAAGCCCATTAAAAAATAAGCAAAGGATCTGAATAGATGTTTGGCCAAAGAACACACACAAGAAACACATGAAAATGTGCTCAACATCTTTGGCCATCAGGGAAATGCAAATCAAAATCTCAATGAGATACCACTCCACACATATTAGAATGGTTATAATAAAAAAGACAATAAAAAATGTTGGCAAGGATGTGAAGAAATTGGAATCCTCTGCCGTGGCTATGGGAATGTGAAATGGTGCAGCTGCTTTGGAAAACTGTCTAGCAGCTTCTCCAATGGTTACATATGGAGTTGTCGTATAACTCCACAATTCTGTCCCTTGGACTATACCCAAGAGAAATGAAAACAGGTCCACCCAAAACTTGAGTGCAAATGTTGAAAACAGCATTATTGATAATAGCCCAAATTCAGAAACAATCCGAACGTCTATCAGCTAATGCATGGATAAATGAAATGTTACACTCGTGCAATGGAGTATCATTTGGGTATAAAAAGAAATGATATTCTGACACATGCTTAAAACATGAGCGAAAAACAATACCCTAAGAAGTGAAAGTAGCCAATTACAAATAACTACATAGTGAATGACTCCATTTATAAGAAATATCCAGAAGAGACAAATGGAACAGAGATTAGAGGTTTCGAGGGATTGGTGGTTGGGGTGTTGGGAAGAAATAGGGAAGACATTTTAATGGGTAACTTTTCTTTCTTTATTTTTTTAAATTGGTATAACACTGGTTTATAACATCATTAAGTACCAAGTATACAATATTACAATTCAGTATCTTTATAGAGTATAGCATGCTCACCACCCAAAGTCAGCCTTTAATTTTTATTACAGCACACCTAAACCCAAAGTATTTTATGGCAACCCCAGCTGTCTTTAGAACTTTTATTACAACCCCCCCCAAAAAAAATAACCCCAGAAAAACAAAAAACCCCAACTTGCCAATTTTTGGTTTTATCTTTTCAAAAGAAACTGTATATTCAATAAGGCTATGAATTTTCTAAAGGCTGCCTGGCATAAAATGAGTTTGAATATTAACATGTAAAGGACAAGCAATAAAAAAAGGTAATACGAGTGCTGACAAAATATCCAGGAGCTGGAGAATGTGACCTCTTCTACAGGGAATAGAATGAAAGGATTCAAAATGCACAGCTTTTCAAAGCGAAAGAAAGTGACAACAACAGAATTGAAAAGGCTGAACTTAGCACTCACTGCCTTCCCAGAACACAAACATATATTTAGCTTAATAGACTTGAGTACTATCTCAGGAAAAATCTTATATATTATGCATCTAGGGCAATGAAAGCTGTAGAAAATAATTTTGCAAAGCAAACACACTGCAGGCTGACAGTAGCAGAGATAAAAAAGAGTCTAAGGCACACGGGATAAATTTGGGTCTCATTTTTTTATATATCATCACAGGAGGAAAACAAAAGAGTGGAGAAAAATCTCAGACTCTAAGTAGAACCTGGCAGCACGGTGCATGTGATTAAAGCTTAAAAAAATGGGTGTGTATTTTCTGATTATAACTGTAATATGGAGTTATACTGGTAAAATTTTGAACACACAGAAAAAATACAAAGAAAAAAATTAAAATCATCCCCAAATCCCACCATCCATAGAGAACCATTATCAAAATATTGGCATATTAATCTGTAGCCCTTTTGCTATGTACATATAAAAATGTAATATTTTTTTTTTACAAAATAATATTATAAAGAAACCTTTATATATGGCCTTCCCCCTTCACTTCCTATTACTTCTTAAATTCTTTTTCATGATGTTATATATTCTTGGAAGATGTAAGCCGAATGATTGCGTTATATCGGATCTTATGAATTTAAGCAGAACTAGTGGAGTCTTTCCGTACTGCTGGACCTCTAGGTTGTTTCTAACTCTTCAGTTTTACAAATAGCGCTGTGTTGGACTTTCTTTCGACAATTCTTTGAATCTCTAGTTACTTCTTGAAAGAGACCTACATGTATATCAATGTGTCAAATTCAAATTTCAATCACTCGAGGGGCCCATACCTATAAATTTACCAGTGGAAGACAAGCACAAATACTGCATAACAAAGGAACAATACTATTTTCCTATCACTCAAAGTCTATATTTATCCTCTGGAGCATTCCTCTTCCTGCCAGCACATTACTTCCTCTAGGCAAGTGGACTATTACTGGGTTAATCTAAATGCAATCACATGAAACCTGGATGACCCACATTTCTCCACCATCAGTATGCATGCAATTACAATATTCTACACATTGAAAAATAGCCAAGGCTCTCAAAAATACACACTTTAGTTGCCTTTCATTTTGTATGCTATACGGCATTAAAAGAAAAGGGGTTATAGACAATGGAGGCTGATAGCAGCCAAATCTTAAGTAGACATACGAGTTCCAGAGAGTGTAACGGTTTTCTTCCAATTCCAGCTTTGTGCTGTTGCTTCCAGTTATAGGACTCTTACGTGCTTCCAACATACTGATGTTGTTAACAGTTCTTATTTGGAATTGTATGGTCTTAACATCCCAATTTTAAATTCCCATAGTCCACTTTTTTAAAAAAAAGGAAACACGGCAAATATCCCACTCCTATCAGCGGTTATATGCACTGTGGACTCCCTCCAATTCCAAGGCGCTCTCAGAACTGGCGGTCAGAGTAAGAGCATGGGGGCACCGTGCAGACAGCACACCACACAGCTCTCGGGGTGCAACCGCCCCCCGGTTTGTGTGACTGCTACTCTCTAGGGGGGGCCCAAGGAACGAGCTCCATTGCTGTACGTGATGACCTTGACATGAGCCAAGACAGTGCTGCTCGCCCACCCATGACTTCTGTGCTCATCCTTCCTCCCCAGTGAGCTATGAAAATAAGAAGTTTTAGGAGGTAAGCGGCCCTTAAATCTCTCTACTCTTATTAGATAGAGGATACGCGGCATCCTGTCCCCCACGAGACTTTGCTTGGGACGACGGGCGCACAATACAGGGTGCAGATGATGTGTCTTTGAATTGCACACCTAAACCTGTATCCCAATAAACTCAATTGAAAAATGCTGCAAAAAGAAAACAGAAAGAGTGGCAGTCTCTCCCTGGCCCCCCACACCCCCCCAGCCTCTCCTCTCAGCCCCTCGGTAGCAGCGGGGTACCTTGTGTGAGTAACCGGAGGTTTCTGACTTCCTCCCGCACCTTCAGCTGGAGCACCTGCTGCAAGATGTGCTGCCGGAGGTTTTCCTGGGCAATCCCCATCCGCTCGAGCTTCTTGTCCGTCAGTCTCAGCAAGGCGCGCCCTGCGGGTTCCATGAAACGAAAGGAAAAGCCCATAAACAAGGGCTGAAGGAGGATTTCCACCCTAGCCTTGGCTAATTCTGCTGTACCAGAGGTTTCCATCTAAACACTGATGCTTTAGAATACAGAAATCCCCCAGTATTCCAGCTGACAGGGATGGGTAATTGGGATGAAAAAATATCCATAAGTTAAAAAAAAAAAAAAGTCCAATTTTTATCTAATATTGGCAATCCCCAACTGACCCACACACATCAAGTTAAATAAAACAGTGACATTTTAACCTGGGTATTTGGGTCACAGATTGTAAGTTTCCATAGAAACAATGCTCTTAGTTGGGTGATGGGTTCTGAGGCTGGCCCACAGGAGTCCATGAAAACTCAGGTAAAGACGGGGCTGCTTTAACTGTGGTTAGAGAGAAACTCCAACGACGTGTAAGCCATGTTCCAATCACGTTTCTGTGACATTTGCACTTGAAGTTCCAGTTTTAATCTGCTGCACGGACTCCCCTGGGGCACCCCAGTGCTGGGCTGGGTTCCATCTCCAGCTGGTGGGAGCTAAAGCTTCATCCAGTCACTGGCCCCAGGCTAGGGTTCCAGCAGGGGTGACGGGAGAGGAGGAGGGTGAGTGTGAGCACCTACAGACCACACAACAAGGCGCGTCCGGTGTGCGTGCCTGCGGTGCGCAGACACCCCCGGAGACTGGACAGCCTGGCGAGGCTTCCTTTCAGTCCCTTTTCTTCCCTGGAAGGGCTGCATGCTTCTCTTGTTACTGTGGTTTCCACTGAATTCCCAAAGTCTCCCCTCTCTGTGCTCGCCTTGAAATAAGCATATTTCCACGGTGAGAGCTGAGTGCAAGAAATACTAAGAATGATGGTTGCTAAATGCCCACAGCACCACCCTGTGCCCTCGCCCCCCACATCCCTGGTCATCCCACTGCAGATCTTTTCTCGATTGATGAAGAACACGCAGAGGCAACTATGTGAGATCAATGGTCTAACAGCAAATACACTTCAGAAGATAAATGGTTGACCTCTTCAAAAAAGAAACCCAAAAGCCAGAAGGTGGGTTTAATGGGCATGCTGAGAATTTCACGGACAAATCCTGATTCATTATTTTCCTTCCGTGGTCTCTACAGTGCCACCCAGGTCTGTGATTCAAAAAAATTCTTTTCAATAATTAGATCATTTCCAGGAGCGAACATACCATTGATCTCCTACCCTACCCCCCCCGCCTGTTGACCATAAAATAAAAGTGTCCCAACAAGCTGCTTTTGCTGCAGGTGTCAGGAGAGCGCTAAGTAGTCAATCATCAATTGCATGCTTTTTTTTTTTGCAATTTATATTGTCCCTTTTTTGCTGCTTATCATAAAAACACAACTGTTAATTCAACGATTTGTTGAGCACTAACTATGTTGTGGTCTAAGTCAGGTTGCCTACGAAGGAAGGAATCAAAGAGGGGAAAGTCAACCCGATCTCAAAACAGCAGCACCAACTCAATTTCCTGAGACCCGAAACTGCTAGTCAGGGGACCGAGGCTGCTGGGCCCTTCAGAGACGCCCAGATGCCAGGAGATGAAAGAAGATTCGAGTCCTTCCCATGGATTGTACTCCGGGCCTTTTATTTCCTTTTCTTTCCAAGGGTCAATTGAGTGCCATGAAATTCCTGACACTATTCTGGGTGTGGGGGCATGGAAAGGGGACCCCTCCTGGAAGGGTGGAGCTATTCCAGTTTGGGTGGTTACAAAAGGCTGCTCAGAAGAGGGCACACTGGAATATCTAGAAGTGTCAAGGCCAGGGGTCCCCAAACTTTTTACACAGGGGGCCAGTTCACTGTCCCTCAGACCGTTGGAGAGCAGGACTATAAAAAAAATTAAAAACAAATCCCTATGCATACTGCACATATTTTAAAGTAAAAAAACAAAATGGGAACAAATACAATATTTAAAATAAAGAACAAGTAAATTTAAATCACCAAACTGACCAGTATTTCAATGGGAACTATGGGCCTGCTTTTGGCTAATGAGATGGTCAATGTGCTCCTCTCACTGACCACCAATGAAAGAGGTGCCCCTCCCAGGATAAATGGCCTCAGGGGGCCGCATGCAGTCCTTGGGCCGGGCCCTAGTTTGGGGACCCCTGGTCAAGGCAATCAGAGGAATGGCATGAAGGCTAGTGGCCCCAGGGCAGAGCAGGCAAGATAAGAGAATGACAGGAAATGAAGTTTGAAAGGTGCCAGGGGCCCAATCAGACAGGGCCTCCCACACAGAGGCAGCCTCAGGGGAAGCGTTCGGATTTTATTCTGAATGTGGAAAGGTTTGCGCAAGCGATGACTTGGGCATGATCCCAATGTACTGAAGTCTCTGTGGTCACTATGTGGAGGGTGGATTAGGGGTCGGGAGGCGGAGGGGCAATGAGAGGAGTCAGCATACTGCCCTGGTGGCCAAAACAGGAAGTGACGGTGCCTCGGGCACAGGTGGAGGGGAAGAAGTAGAGAGAAGTGGTAGAGTTCTGGATACATATTTTTTTTTCTGAAGCTGGAAACGGGGAGAGACAGTCAGACAGACTCCCACATGCGCCCGACCGAGATCCACCCAGCACGCCCACCAGGGACGATGCTCTGCCCCTCTGGGGCGTCGCTCTGCCGCAACCAGAGCCACTCTAGCGCCTGGGGCAGAGGCCAAGGAGCCATCCCCAGCGCCCAGGCCATCTTTGCTCCAATGGAGCCTCCACTGTGGGAGGGGAAGAGAGAGACAGAGAGGAAGGAGGGGGGGTGGAGAAGCAAATGGGCGCTTCTCCTGTGTGCCCTGGCCGGGAATCGAACCCGGGTCCCCCCGCACACCAGGTCGACGCTCTACTGCTGAGCCAACCGGCCAGGGCCAAGTTCTGGATACATTTTGAAGGACTTTGGGATGCCTAGAAGTGGGGTATGAAGAAGAACAGACAGCAGAAATGCCTCAGGCTTTCCACCTGCAGGGGGCACTGTTTTAGTAGCAGAAGTAGAGTCACCACCGCTCCAGGAAGAGGATGTTGGAGGGAGGAAATCACGTTGGTGCTACCACTATTTTTTTCTTTTGAGAGCACTTGGGATTTAGAGAAATAACGAAAAGGACAGCATTAAACAAAGGAGGACAATTACAATATCGTTTCTTTCACATCGTGCATTCATTCCTTCAACACTCTCCTCAAAGGCCGGACCTCTGAGTTGACCGGGGACTAAGGTGAGCATAGGCAGATCCTGGTGGGATTCAGAGAAGAGGACCCTCTCATGACCCAAACTCTGTATTGTAGCCCGGAGAGGTGTCTTCAGTGCTAAAAATATTTCCCAGGATGCCCTGTAGGAGATCAAGCCAGGGAATATTCTGTGAGGAGCTGGACCCAGCAGAGACATGGATCCACGGCTCGGCTAGCAATCTTGGAAAATTAGAATTTTGTTGTAATTGAAGCTTGAGTAGGTACATAAAAGCTTTATTGTGTGTGACCCACTATAATGACAGCTCCATTAGAATAAGTACTTTTCCTGTCAGGTTCCCTATTGTCACAGGTTCCCCCATTGTCATCTCTGTGCTGCCATATAGTGACGCTCAGGAAATATTTATTGAATGAATATACTTGGTGTTAAAATGAATGTGGTCTTCGCTGCTCACACACTGATCTCGAGGTCATTCAATTTCTGTCTTTTCTGATGGACGATACTTGGTTGGAAACTGACTCTCAGAACAATGAGAAATTGAATTCAGCAGAGGGAGGAGGCTGTGTTTTGTTGGTGGCAACCACAAGCACACAGGCCAAGGGAAAGAAAGGGAGAACGTGAGGCTAACTGAGCACTTCTTCCTGCGGGCTTACAGGACGACAGGGTCTTGTTCTGCCTCAGGAGAGGCCCCAAGTGAGACTACAAGCCCCGCTGGATCGATGGGCAGCAGGAACCGGTGACAGACAACCGACCCCGAGAGCGGTGTTCTCGCTTCCTACAGCTGCCAGGACGCGCTGCAAACATGGTGGCTTAACACAGAAGAAATGTATTCCATACAGTTCCGGAAGCCGGAGTCCAAGCCCAGTCCCACCGCACTGAGATCAAGGTGTCCACGGGGCCACGCTCCCTCTGGAGGTTGCAGGGAACACTACCTTCTGGAAACTTCCAGCTTTGGCTGGCTGCCACATTCCTTCGTGACCACACCGCTCTAATCTCTGCCTCTATCCTCACATCACTTTCTCTTGTAACTCCCCCTGCCTCCCTTATAAAGACATGTGATTTTATTTAGAGCGCACTTGAATAATCCAGGATAACCGCCTCATGTGAAGATCCTTAACTTAATGACAACGACAAAGGTCCCTGCTCCTTATAAGGTACATTTATAGGTTCCAGAGACGAGGACCTGGTCGCTCTAGGTGGCCATCATTCAGGCTACAAGCTGGAAGGAACCTCTGAGATTTCTGAGCATGGCGCGGGGTTCATGGTGTCCCCGCAGAGAACAGAGGTTCAGGGAAAGCGACTTGTCTAAAAATGACTCAGGGAAGGGGGGGACAGTTTAGATCTAGACATGTGTCTCCGACCTTCGGGCCCAATCTGGCATTTGGTCTCTAGTTCAGGTGACCCCCCCCCCCCCTGCCCCGTCCCAAACCATTCTTCTTCTTAGAAGACTATCACAGAAACCTTGTCACAGCTTTTCAAGATGAAAGATCACCTGCCATAAAGCACAGTCAGAAATGTCAGGGTCAGTGGGAGCACGTGCCTGCAGCCGTGCCCCATCGGGAAGTCTCGGTACCAGCGCCAGCGGTTGAAACCCCGCCTTTCCCAGGGAACAGGCTGTGTCACAGGGCCGCTCCTCTGCTCGGAATGGAGGTCACCGTACAGTTCCCCAAACAAATGGCCACTTGTTCTCCGGGTTAGCCCAGACCTGCTCTCAGGGAAAGGCCTGCAGCTCCCAACAGGTAGAAGTCCCTGGCTGTCGTCCAGCCCTGGCGCGGCCAGGGAAATGGCGTGACAGCGGCCGGGCACACAACCAGCGCTCTGCGGCCTGAACCTGTGTTGCTTCATCTCACCACTGTTTCAAAACGACAGCCTCTGAAACAAAGGAACAGAGAGTGAGGTGTCATCACAAAAGCGTGGGGTCAGGAGCTAAAAGGAAGGGCCGGAGACACAGGCCCCGAAGAGCACGTCTGAGCATGTCTCCTCATCTCCACAGTGGGGAGGAAGATGACACTATGTCAGAGGGTGACTGTGTGGATCAAATGACATAACACACACGCCCTTTGCAAACTGGAGTCCTCATGAGGATGCACTTTGAGTACACAGAACAGGTCTTTGGATGGCTGAGGATGCTCCCCTTCTTCTCTTCCTCCTCCTCCTCCTCCTCCTCCTCCTCCTCCTCCTCCTCCTCCTCCTCAACAATAATCATAATAGCAAACATTTATCAAGCAGTTACTATGTGGAAAACACTGCTTGCCTGAGAGCTTTACATGGGTTGCCTCATTTTCTATAGTTCTCGGAAGATACTATTATTAGCTATAGGCAATTAAGCGTTACCATAGCCAGTTAAAGGTCATAACTTAGGAAACTGCAGATAAGAGATACAAATCTACATGGAGGCCATGCGTTCATCCACCTCCCCAAACTGCTGCTCAGGAATTCTTCAAACAGACCTTCTGCACCCCAACCCACTTCTGCCCATTCTCACGCAGGGAGCCCCACCGGGGAGGGTGAGAGAGGACCGTTGGGGAAGGTCGTCGTTTCTGATGACTTAGAGGCAAGCAGTGCCAACACCGGCACAGCTTCAGGGCACACGGGGCTGCCACAGCCTCCAGGACAGGGCACCGCATGTGACAGGGCACCACTGAGGGGTCTCTGAGAGCAGCCCCGAAACCGAAGCATCCACTGCAAACTCCACAGCTCTACCCTGGGCTGCACATGCCACCCCACTAGGAAGTAGGAAGGAAAGGTACATCATTTCCCCGCCAGACAGACAAGTACACGCTTGTTCGAGAGCCCACAGGTGGGGCATCTAGGTTAGCTAGGATTGTCATTGGACAACAACAAAAAAATAAGAGTCAGGAAGGAGGGGGAAGTGCATTCGAGGCACAGGGAACAGAACAGGTGAAGATAGGGCTATGAAAACCAGATGAGACATACAGGAAACTCCAAGAAAGTTAATGGGGCTGAGTGTGAAATGTGAGGCGGGAGCATATAGTGTGGGGGCCTCACATGCCATTTCATGATGACACCTGACAGGTAAACCACTCTCACCCTTTTCCCCCCTCCCTGCCCAAAGGCATAGAGTTGATGGTCGCAGTGGTAAAACACTCCCATTTGTAGACTCGTATTGTGAATAACGCATTTTTGCCCATATCGCATCCCCGCCTGTTTCAGGTAAAAGACACTTTCTTCTGTCTTTTGGAAGCTGCTTCTTCTTACCTGATGGGCCTTTTAACTCCCCTCCCCCCAAAAGGAGAAAGAACCTAAAAATTTTTTTCCTGTTGTATTTTTTACTTCTAAAGTACTGGATAATTTTCTGGCTAAGTTTATTTTTTTGTTGGTGATTCCCTTCTGCCTCCTCCCGCAACGTAAGATCCACCAGAGCAGGCTCCACTGAAGTCCCTAAGCACCGAGCGGGGGCCTGACTCAATGCATGCACTAAGTAAATGGAGTGTTTCTAAATTAATGTTGGGCATGTGACCCAGACAGGGCAAATTAAACCCTTCACTAGAACAGCTATGGTTTCGCAGAGGGAAGTTGTCTTTCTCACTTAGATCATGTCTCAAGGGACAAACAACCTAAGCCTAGGCTAGCTGTCAGTGACTATCTCTGCCACCATATGGAGAGAATTTGCAAGTGAATTAAGACAACAGAGAGACAGAAAGAGAAAAGGGGGGGGGGGGTGAGAGAAGAGAGTCCAGGAAGGGGGAAAGAAAGATAAGATGACATTATTTAATTTCCTGACTAGAGCACTGCCTGAAGTTGGACACCCTTGGGCTTCTCATATATGCGAGTCAGCACTGGGGTGGGGGTGGGGGTGGGGGGGTAGTGAGTTGAGCTCATTTGTGGCCCTTGTGCCCAAGAGAATCTGACTCATAGGTCCAAGCTTATATGTAATTCCCCACTGACTTGCTGTACTGTCCCCCTTAGCCCTGTTTCAAGAAAGACTGTCCTGGTGTTGGTGACTACAGCTGATAGGAACCGATAGTACCATATTTCCTCATGTATAAGATGCACCTTTTTTTCAAAAAATTTGGGGTCTAAAAACCGGGTGTGTCTTATACAGTGGATGTAGTTTTTTTACTTGCGTTTCCTGCCTTTTTGACAGTAATGAGGAGTTGTATAAATTTTATGATAAATATAACTTGAGTTCAATAACTTTATGCAATACATTTTTTTTTCAAATTTTGAGCTCCCAAATTAGGTGCGTCTTATACATGGGGAATTACGGTAATTTGTTTTCACAATGTTAATCATTGGCAAATTTTGGTATTTTCAATACCATTCCTTAAAAATTATTTGGAATATACCTTAATTTCGATGGCATAATTCTGTAAGTTTGATGCACCTGGTCAACATCCTTATTTAAGTCCACCAGAGGTCACAAACTCCATCGTTGCCAAGACGACCTAGCTGTGTGAAGACCACCACTCTAAGCGCCAACTGGATTAGGTGGACCGCAGTGGACCAGACAGTTTTCTTCCCCTAAAATGAGCAATTCCCACCTATTTTTGCTACGCTAGAATACTGAAATATGCCACTTCTATTTTTAAGAACTAAAAATCCAGAAGTCTTATGAAATCTCCCAATTTAAAAGCTGTCCATTTTTTCCATCCTCGGAGAGCCAAACAAATCATGCATGTGGGTCATATTTGGCTCACAAGTTGTCACTTCCAACATCTGACATGTAACCCGCTTTCCACCATGTCCATGTCCATCCCACTTGCAATGGAAAGTGACTTGGGCAGTCTCGCCGTCAGGGTTTTGACTAATATTCGGGATGGACTTCAAGCTCTGAGATTCCATTTTGTATGGCCTATTCTAAATGATCAGCTAGTTGAAGACTAGCCTGAACTAGCCCTCTGTTTCTTACAACCGAGAGGTGCATTGCATATCCCTCCTCCTAACTTACCCCCAGACCAGGGCCTGACTTCCTCAAGGTGACCACGAGTCCCCAGTAGTGGCGCTCACAAGGACTCTGCGGCCAGCCAGCCCATTGCCTCATTTCCTGGAAGGAACCTACGTGAAATCTTCCAAGCCCAACACGTCTTCTCTCACCTCTACCTAGAGCACCGCCCACTCTTCACAGCCTGGGGGCCGAGGCCGGTTGGTTGCTCACGTGGCTCCATTTACAATGACTAGCAGTGAACTGAAGGCCCTCCTCCACGAGGAGGGGGAGAACGGTCAGTGGATAGTTGCCTGGAGGTTACTGTATGGAAACTGCATAGTGATGGCAACTGCATATTGATACTTTTTTAACCAAACTTAGGTAAACAGACTGTGTTTGACAATCTAGTTTTTTTGGTTGGCCCTATTCAGCTGATGCTAGCAGTAAGCTGAAATAATGCTAATTCCCACATGAAACAGAAATTCAGAAAGAAATTATATTACAGCGTGTTTCAAACAGAATGAGAATGTGGCCCTGTGTGATTTTTTTTTCTGCCCTTCAAGAAAGAATACACAGCTTCCCAAAACAGTAGCTTTGAGGTTAAACCCTTGTATGTCGTTGGTAGTACACAGAATTACCAGATCTTCTCCAAAAATTAATTAAAAAAACCCCTAAAACATTTTGTTTGGGGATTCTGTTTTAGTCCCTGGGAAGACTCAGTAATTACTTCCCTTGTACCTCAGAGTAGATTTTTCAAGCACGGAAGTCTAGTACTAACATAACACAGACCATAGCCGAAGATTTATGATATCATAAACAACCTTCAAGGTCTTTTCTGTTTTTGATAGGTAGGCCAAAACTCTTGCTATGCTGGCATTTCTCAGCATATTTATGCATTGTTTGGGGACTCTTTGTTAATCGAGTGTCACTAGACATCTTTTAAAATTAATTACCAAGAAGCATGCGAGTTGCCTATTGACAAGCCTCCTCCTCCCCCTCAATATTCTACTGATGGTCAGAACAGCCCACCACGTGCAGTGTCCCTATGCTTAGAGACAGGCACGGGCATGCTGGCTGCTATGCTTGAATCGTTTGAACTAGTGACCCACTGCCAAAGTATTATTTAAAAAGTTCCAGAGCTTCTTTGACTTTCTCTTCCGGATACCTAAGAATTGTTTCTCCTTAAACTTGTAAAAAACAACTTTATTAGTATTAGGGATCTATTTATTTATTTATTTTTATTTTAGTGAGAGGAGGGGAGGCAGAGACAGACTTCCACATGAGCATTGACTGGGATCTACCTGGCAAGCCCACTAGGGGACAATGCTCTGCCCATCTGTGGTATTGCTCTGTTGCTCAGCAACCAAGCTCTTCTTAGTGCCTGAGGCAGAGGCCAAGAAGCCATCCATAGCACCTAGAGCCAACTTGCTCTAATCAAGCCATGGCTGCAAGAGAGGAGGAGAAGAGAAAGAGAGAGAGAGAAGTGAGAGGGGAGGGGTGGAGAAGCAAATGGTCACTTCTCCTGTGTGCCTTGACCAGGAATCAAACCTGAGACTTCCACACACTGGGCCAATGCTCTACCACTGAGCCAACTGGTCAGGTATGGGATTTCTTTAATAGAAAAATTCACAAGTGAGGATTGTCCTAGCTCCAGATATATTCAGTAAAATAGATGAATACAATGTTCTTTCCTTTAGGGAGCTGAAGAAATTACCTGCAGATGTTAGAGCAACAAGCA
The DNA here is from genome assembly GCF_036850995.1 of Saccopteryx leptura. Taxonomy (NCBI): domain Eukaryota; kingdom Metazoa; phylum Chordata; class Mammalia; order Chiroptera; family Emballonuridae; genus Saccopteryx; species Saccopteryx leptura. Next base: position 354,398,216 of record NC_089505.1, read on the forward strand.
TGAAACAGCCCAAAAGCAATTCTAGGAAGTCCTCATTTAACATCATTGATAGGCTCTGTGACTTTAACTGAAACAATGTATAATTAAATCAATTTTACCACAGGCTAATTGATACACATAAGAGTTAAATTCCTATAGCATCTCATCAACGTTATAACAAAATGATGTAGAATGAAACAGTTAAAGGAGAACCCACTGTCTGTCATAAACCCAGTAGCAAAGACCTCGGGGGCCATGAGATCTATTAGGAAAACTTTGGAAAAAGGAAAGGTCTTAGGTTTGGAGTTGAAAGTCAGGGATGAATTAGCCAGTTATTTCCTGCCTGGTTACTGTGATGTTCACCTCACTAGGCTTTCTTCACCTGTAAATTGGGGATGATATGACATCCTCTCTCCCAAGCTGTGCTGATGAAGTTCCCTATGAAGAAAGCAGAATAGGAAGTATCAGTGCCACTTTTAAGAAACAGAGCTACAGAAAGGTTAAGAGGCCCACCCAAGATCTACGGTGAGTGGTGCAGCTGTGTCCAAAACTAGGATGGGGGCATGTGAGGATGGCATCCTGATGGGGCAGTGGGCACCCTTCCTGAGGAGCGAAGGGTAACGAGGACATGGAAATGCTATTTATTACATGCCAAACTTTGAAAGTCATCAACGTGATATGAAAGGAGGGTGGAACTTATCTGCTTAACTTTGTCCACTTTGACCCTATTGACATTTGGGTCTGGGTCACCGGGGTGGGAGGCTGTCCTGTTCATTGGAGAGTGTTTTGCAGCATCCCTGGCCTCTCCCTGCTCGATTCCAGTAGCCCCTGCTCCCGTTGCGTCTATCAAAACATCTCCAGATTTTTGCCAAATGTTCACTGAGGGCATAATTGCCCCTGGTTGAGAACAATTGGTATAGTTTACTTTCAACTGAGTCTCAAAATGCTAACCCAAGAGACAGACTCATCCTCCGTAAGGGAGGTTCATGGGACCCAGGTGGGTGAGGAGGAAAACCAACGCAAAACCTACCCTTGGCAAAGCACCTACTATGTGCCAGGCCCTTTCCCATCCATTGTCCCGTTCAACACACAAAGCAGTTCGGGAAGCTCTCCAATCTCCATCTTAAAGATGAGGACACTGACCTCCGGAGATGAAGAACCAAACAGCCAGTAGCAGGGCAGGAATTGGAAATCAGTTCTACAAGTGAAAGTGTCCGTGCATTTGGTCTTAAAATGTCTCAAAGCCCTTAGTACTTCAAGTGAGATTTAAGTGACATCAGGAATAAAAAAGTAGTGATAGTTAACTTATAAGTAAGAAGAATTTGAGGGAGCCAAGACCAGAAACATTGACTGGCAATATTTGCCATTTTTTCAATGCTAAAGAGACATTAAAAATGCGCGTTTACATAAATGTCCCCCTCTGTCCTTCAAAAGGGAGAAAAAATAAACTCATTGAGCTCGAAGTCCAAAATTTGACGTCACATCACTAAAAGTTATGCTGGGATAAGATAAACACCACAAACAAATTCTCCTCAGTGTTTCCTTTATCTAAGTCTCCCTAATGTTCCGCCTTCTAACGTCTTTCTCCTTGTCTGATGGGCCCCAGTGTTGGCTCAGATCTTACATTTTCAGCAAGTCATCCCTGAACCTATAGATCAAGGGTAAGTTTGTAGCAAGAAAGTCTATTTCCTTACTTGAATTAAAATAGGTTCTTAAAGTAAGATATACCTTTCATTTATATATTTCCAATACTCAGGATACTAATAAGCCAGTGAAATCATATCTGACAGTGTCAAACTAAGCTTTGTTAAGAGAAACCCAATTTAGAGAATGTGGCAGACCCCTAGGGGTAACAGTCCCATGTTTCATTTTCAGGTACATTTGAATTTCTAGGCTTTTCCATGTCTGCAGTGCCCATACCTTGACTTTGCAAAAAGACTTACAGGTTTGCAACAGCCATCTAGAAGTGCAGACTAGCAATGGTGCTGAGGACTGTAGAATTAGAGACGGCGATGGCTGACAGCTTTATTATAACACTGGAGGAGGAGGAGGGAGGAAGGAACAGCATCAGAGGAGAAGGGAGGGCGCTCATGCTGTGATGCGTGTTAGATCTCGTCAGAGGATTGCCAGCATGGGGCCGGGGGAGCTAGAAGACCAACAGCATGGACAGATGCCATTAGGATGAAGAAGAGCATGCCCACAGTCAGCTACTTGGGTGCAAATCACATCTCTGCTAATTATGTGTCATGATACCCTAAGCAAGGAACTTAACCTAATGCATTTACCCATCTTAGCAATGGGTGTGATAACTACCTCTGTCCCAGGAGTATTTGTGAAGGTTAAACGAGATGAAACATGAAAAGCACTTAGCACTCTCACTGGTATGTAAAAAATAAGCTTTCGATAGAAGTTAGCAACGAATGATAATGCTGAGTCCTACAACTGAAGACTTGCCCCTAGTCCGTCTGAGGTGCAATGTGGTACCTATGTTTCCACATGTGAGATGTATAGTATGTCTATTCTATATGGTTCAGACAATTTATGTTTACATACAACCAACGCCTATGGAGTACACTCCACTCTTATTCTCCACCTCTGTCTGATGGCTCAGGTCACTTAGCTGTCCTTAATGTTCCTTTTTATAATTCTACCATGAGAGGATGTGTAGCTCAGATATTTAAAGTCATCTCAAACTGAGATTTCTCTATGGAACTCTAAGTTGCAACAAGACATTTCAAGAATTGTTTGGGAAGAAAGTAAAGCAATGGCTGTTGGTTTTTCTCTAAGAACCACACACTAAGGACAGTGGTGTGGGACCAAATGTCACCACACGCAAGGGTTCTCCAACCCCCAGGTTTTCAAATTGTTCTAAAAACTTGTTCACTGTGGGCACAAATAAAGTTACACTATGATCAAACTCGACTCTTTCTATAATTGATCATAAATAATAATAATAAAATGGACCCAGAGAAATTTGGGAGAATAAAAGGAACAGAGAGGAAAAGATTGAGATTGTTTAGTATGATATTCTCTTTGGACTTAGATTTGGCTATAAAATACCTCAGTTCACTATTAGCTCATTCATTCTTGTGGCAATCATGTAATTAATAACTTATACAGTACTTTAATCATGCATTGCTCTCCGGAGAGCAGCCTGGACTTGGAGTAGACTGCTGGGGTTTGAAGTCGGTGCTTCCACGCACTAGTGCCATGAGCTCGAGGAGCTTATGTAAGGCTACCGAGTGGCAGCCTCCTCATCTGTCCCACAGTTGCGGTGATTTTAGTCACTTCTCTATGTGAGAGTTAAATTAGATAGTAAATTTGCAAGTGTCTAGCACAGTACTTGACTCAATACAGCTCTTTCAAATTAAACATAAAGGTTACAAAAAGGTCTGTCTGGTTTGGGCTTCTGTATATATGCTCAGTACACTAGAATACAGGCATGAATTTGTTCAGGTACCTGCCTCCCCTTCCCCATTTGGGGCTCTTTATGAAGAAACAGTGGGTTTCATTTAACTGCGGAACTGCAGTGCGTAGCCATTGGTAGACGTTTAGGAAAGTTTTGCTGAATGACTATATGACCCTGGAAGAAAGGGAGAGGAAATGATATCATCCCCATTTTAAAGGTAAGAAAATAGGCCCAGATAAGTGAAGGGACCTGCCCAATGTCACATGGCTGGCAAATGGCAGAGCAAAGACTAGAACCTGGACATTTGATTCATGCTGTCTCTGTAGGAAGGTTATGCATATATTAGTGCAGCACTCAATAAACAATCAGTCAATAAACTTCCAATGCCAGCTATTAGGCGAGATGGTAGGTGTAAGCAGTGAACACAGTCCATCCATAGGGTCTGTGCTTAGAGCTGCAACGTAGTGAGGGAATTATGCATTAAAAAAATACCCAAATAAATAACTTCAATAAAGGAAAAGAACAAAATGCTTTTCCTGAGAAAAACAGGGAAACCCCAAGTTAGATCAAGATACAGAGAGAACATGCGGAGGACCCGGGATCGATTCCCGGCCAGGGCACACAGGAGAAGCGCCCATTTGCTTCTCCACCCCTCCGCCGCGCTTTCCTCTCTGTCTCTCTCTTCCCCTCCCGCAGCCGAGGCTCCATTGGAGCAAAGATGGCCCGGGCGCTGGGGATGGCTCTGTGGCCTCTGCCTCAGGAGCTAGAGTGGCTCTGGTCGCAACATGGCGACGCCCAGGATGGGCAGAGCATCGCCCCCTGGTGGGCAGAGCCTCGCCCCATGGAGGGCGTGCCGGGTGGATCCCGGTCGGGCGCATGCGGGAGTCTGTCTGACTGTCTCTCCCTGTTTCCAGCTTCAGAAAAATGAAAAAAAGAAAAAAAAAAAAAAAAAAAAGATACAGAGAGAACACATTGGAAGAAGCCATTAGGCTAAGTTCTGAAAGTCGAGAAAGACAGGTAAAGAGGGGGATGAGTGAGTTTTGAGGAAGAACACATAGACACAAATGATCTGTGTAGAAGAGTGCTTTCAGGGAAAGCAAGAAGACCAGGAAGGTGGTCCTGTGGGCAGGGTGGAGGCCAGCGGCCTATGGTGGGGACAAAGGAACAGACAGCGGCAAGAACACTTCTGGTCTTGGAGGCAAATCAAGGATCTTGTTTTTCACTCCAAATGGGACATGAGGCAATATCTATCTATCTATCTATCTATCTATCTATCTATCTATCTATCTATCTGTCTATCTATTGTCTATCATCTATCTATATTTAATTTTAGTGAGAGGAGGGGAGGCAGAAACAGACTCCCACATGTACCCCAACTGGGATCCAACTGGCAAGCCCACTAGGGGGCGATGCTCTGCCCATCTGGGGCCCTTGCTCCATTGCAACCAGAGCCATTTTTTAGCACCTGAGGTGGAGGCCATGGAGCCATCCTCAACATCCAGGGCCCACTCACTTTACTTGAGCCAGGACTGCAGGAGGGGAAAAGAGAGAGAGAGAAAGAGAGAGAGAGAGAGAGAGAGAGAAGTGAGAGGGGGAGGGGTGGAGAAGCGATGGGTGCTTCTCCTGTGTACTCTGGCTAGAAATTGAACCTGGGACATCCACATGCTGGGCCGATGCTCTACCACTGAGCCAACTGGTGAGGGTGGCAATTTATATTCTAAAATCCTCTCTCTCTCTAGCTGCCTGTACTAACTCATCTCAGCTGAGGGTCTAGGCATGGCAGCTGTGAGACTAGTTAGGAGGCTGGCACTCTCGCTGATCCCACAGAGGGTGGCTTCTACTAGGAAGGCAGTGGTGGGCAGATGTGTAGAGAGGAAGTACTGCGCATGGAGAGTCAGAAGGATTGGTGACAGATTAGGTATCTAAGGCATGAAAGAAGGGCATCTCAAGGAAGTTCCCTGTGTTTCTGGTTTGGGCAATAAAAATAAAAGAATCTGCAGCTGCTGACATGGGTAATACTGAGTTAGCAAATTTTACGGAGAAGGGGCCAACAGGGGCATTAATGAGTGACTGGAAACACTGAAAGGAGTCTGGGAGAATGAAGTGTCAGAAGGAGTGTGGGTCAAGAAAGAGAAGTAGCCTGACCAGGCGGTGGCGCAGTGGATAGAGCATCGGACTGGGATGTGGAAGACCCAGGTTCGAGATCCCGAGGTCACAAGCTTGAGCGTGGGTTCATCTGGTTTGAGCAAAGCTCACCAGCTTGAGCCCAAGGTTGCTGGCTCGAGCAAGGGGTTACTCGGTCTGCTGTAGCTCCCCGGTCAAGACACATATGAGAAATCAATCAATGAACAACTAAGGTGCTGCAATGAAGAATTGATGTTTCTCATCTCTCTCCTTTCCTGTCTGTCTGTCCCTATCTATCCCTCTCTCTGACTGTCTCTGCCACACACACCAAAAAAAAAAAAAAAAAAAAAAGAAAGAAAGAAAGAAAGAGAAGTGTCCATTTGTGCTACATGCTGAGAAGCCTAGCAAACAGTAGTCCCTAGAACACACCTTGCAGTGTAAGGCCCCTGAGGTGTAAAAACCTTGAGTGTTCCAAGCGTGAAGCGTGAAGAGTCTAGCCCTTCAGGTCACTCGATCACAGAACTTTCCTCCCGGATTAGATTGATCCAACAGACAAAGGTAAATGGACCCATGAACCTCTGACACCATCATCATTATCAATGACAAAAACATCAATAATTTATTGGGAATTACAAAGAGCTAGGAGTAACTGTGAACAGTTTCTTGTTCTTTATTCTTTGGGACAGCCCTCTGAACAGGTTCAATTTTATATTAGTTTCTAAAAAGAAGAAAACAAGGCTTGAGAACTTGAATGACTATGATCACATAGACAGCAAGAGACAGTAGAATTCTGAATTATTATTTTGCAATTACAAAATTCATCTCCTCTATTCATTGTCTGCCTGTGTCTTCTCTGCATCTGAACAGAACTCTTTAAAAAAAAAAATTTCTACCCCTCATTAGAGTACTGGCCACATAGTACCATCAATAAATTATGGAAGGGTGGGAGAGAGGGAAAAAATAGAAGGAGAAAGACCAGGGCAAACTAGAGATCAGGTAACTTAGACCACATGAATGTTCACAGATAATCAGTTCTACTGACTGCTGAGGACTTTGTGCTGTGCCACTTAGATCTTCCTTAAGGACTAAAGAACTTTCTACATGCTGTGAGTGAGCCTTGTCGCTCACCGCTCTTAGCTACTGACCCTTCTTTTCATCAGAGCTGAAAAGAGTCTCCTTGTCCAAGGTCACGCCCCTCTTCCTGAGAACAGCGTGTGTCCAATGACTGGTGGACAAGGTGGGGAGGAGAAGGTATAATGATCCAGCCCTCCAGGACCCCTGGCCCCGCGTGGGACAGCTCCACAGGTCAATCTCAGCTCCAGAACCACAGCCCGACATTTCTTCCTGCCCAGTCCTGTTTCTTTCATCCCCTCCATAGTTGTTGGACCTGAGGGCACCACCCAATAAATGCCCCGTTCTCAGATCTCCTCTGAGCCCACTTTCTGGGGAACCCAAAACTCTGATATGGATTCACTGGACAAAGGGGACCCAATTGATTCTCTGGCATAACCCTACGCTTTGCCTGTAATGATTTGGAAACATCCCAGGTGGCTTCCCTGTGTCACCCAGCATTCCTCTAGGTCACCTACCTTCATAGATGTGTGTGCAGGGAATGAAAATGAATTTTAATAATGACCGCCGCAATACATAATTATAGTAAGATAATTCTGTTGCTAAAAATTTTGAGTGCATATCATTTATTGATTTTGTAACTGTGCCTCATTTCCATAAAACAGTATGTGATCACAGTACACTGTATTTGAGCACTATATAATTTACAAATACAGATATGTGCATACATGTGTATTTTCATACACGTGCGAACACCTATGTATCACCTTTCTTACTGAGGGCTAGCTCTATGCCAGGCACTATGATAAATGCCTGGCACAAATTAACTCATTGCATTCTCACAGACAGGTACAATTACTTACATTTGCTTCCTGACAAAGACTTCCCAGCTTCAAGAGCTGATGCCTTCGCTCAAATCCAGGACCACCAGACTTCAAAACCTGTATTTTTAATCACTATACCACATAAATATTAATTTGAGCAAAGTTCTTTAAAAAAAAAAAACACCTATGAATTTTGACAAAAACCAAATGAGACTCACGGATCCCTTATTTTATTTTATTTATTTATTTTGGTATTTTTCTGAAACTGGAAACGGGGAGAGACAGTCAGACAGACTCCTGCACGCGCCCGACAGGGATCCACCCGGCACACCCACCAGGGGTGACGCTCTGCCCACCAGGGGGCGATGCTCTGCCCCTCCGGGGCGTCGCTCTGCCGCGACCAGAGCTACTCTAGCGCCTGGGGCAGAGGCCGAAGAGCCATCCCCAGCGCCCGGGCCATCTTTGCTCCAATGGAGCCTTGGCTGCGGGAGGGGAAGAGAGAGACAGAGAGGAAGGAGGGGAGAGGGGTGGAGAAGCAAATGGGCGCTTCTCCTGTGTGCCCTGGCCGGGAATTGAACCCGGGTCCCCCGCACGCCAGGCTGACGCTCTACCACTGAGCCAACTGGCCAGGGCGGATCCTTTATTTTATAAACTCAGGTTTTGTATGACGGGCTTCTTAAATCAGGAGGCACCTGGAAATACAAGTGGGTCGTGGCCACAAACAGCAACGCTTTAGGGAAATAGATAACGCTGTCCTTTGCCTCTTGTAACAGTGCCGTGTTCTCAACAAGTGAAGTGAGCTTGCCTTTACCATCGAAACGCGCTCCCTTCCACGCTGAGGAGTGGGACATGCAGCACCAATCTGTGAACCAGTAAACACCCCACCGCACCATGACTGTGAGAACACACACCCTCCAAAGCCGGGCCAGCCTCTGTCAGGGGAAGGGCTGCTTCCAATGAATACCGATTAGCCGCTAAAAACCGAATGGAGGCCAAAAAAAACATTTCCTAACTGATAAATGTATTGCTATCATAACATCAACAGCTTGAGTTCAATGAAAACTATATTGGTTAAATGAAGTCTTCTACATAAATATGTCAAATGTTACAAGTTCACTATTACCGTGAGGGATAGCTTCAAAATGTGCCTACACTGAAGAATTAGATGACAGCATCCTTAGAAATGACTGTATGAAATTGGTAGGTCTCAACTCATCAATCTCTACGTGGACATGAAATGTCCATCACTCTGGGGTGCCCTCCCAACGCCACATCACCCCTGTCCAAGCCGTCCACACTGTTTTTGCATCTTCTTTCTACTAAAAGGAACGTAAGTATTTGTACTAAATATTCCTTGAGCTCTTCCTTAATCACAGAGTGATTGGGAAATGGGACGGAGATGAAAATTTGAATTCATAACATTTCTTTCAGACTTTCTTTGATAATAAAGCCATAGTGTTTCAGGTTTCTTTTTCTGCCCTAGGCCCTGTATATTTTCTGGATCGGATTATTATAGCTTTGGGCTTTACCTGAAATAACAAAATATTAAAAACTCATAAGGACATAGAAGTCAGACTCTATGATAATTTGCCTTTTAAGTGAGCTAAGCCATGAGGTTCATTGCTGGGGTCACACACGCACAAGCACAAACATAAAACATCTGAAGATATTGGGATGGCTCAGTTATCTACTAAATGCACTTCTACCTTTAACCTTGAAATTTCATTTCCAGAATGCCCTTCCGTTACTTACAAATGTATCCACAATCCAACTTTTAAGAAGAAAGTAAGCTTTTCTTGAGTGTGAATTACAATTCGTGCATTTGTTCCCTACAAATTATGTTTTAAGCTCAATATTCTGATTTATGGAGCTCCATTTCCTTGTCTTCCCATAAGAAAAAGGAACATGTTTCCGAGATTAGATTCTAAACAACCCACTGCATATGATTATTAAAACCTCTGCAACGCAGGGAAGTCTGAAGAAGAAAATCGTATGCCCACAAAAAGAAATAATTCAGTACTACAAAATCATTGAAATTAGAGATGGAAAGGGGCTTATTAGGTCATCTATCAAAAATAAATGTACACGCATTTGACACCCAGATTTAATATGCTAGAGATACTGGGTCACCCGAGGTGCCTATAATCTTTTGATAAAGTGGAGAAACGAAAAAAGAACACTTAGGAGCAGAGCGCTTAATCAAAGGCAAGTCCTCACAGATCAAAATATCAGCGAAAAATATGTGGGATGCAGGGGAGAGGCGAATGAAGAAATGAAACTGAAACACCACGGAGAGAAAACTTACTCGAGAAGTTCTCTAGATAGGGAGGAAGTCAGGTATGATATCCATGAGAGTCACGGTGACAAGTTTTTGGGGTGGGAGAGCGGGTTCCAGGGAACCTGTCACAGCCAGAGAAGCCAGAGGGGGTCAAAGGCTGAAGGGTGTTATTGTATGTCAAACCCCAACCTTTCATCCATGGAATGCAAAGACCCGAGAAATCTGCGCGGCCACGAAGAGAAGTAAACATTCTTCCCAATGTGTGTGTCGGGGAGCGAGGAGGTATGGGTGTAGGGCCTCTGGGCTGATAACGATACAGGAACAGATGCTGGGATTTACCCAGTCAGCAGAATTACCCCAAAATCTTGACATATCTTCACATTTCACCGTGTGACCTTTGATACCACAAATCCTTGGTAAAGGCATAATCTGGTTGATCTTTTATTGTATTTCTTTATTGAAAAAAATATCTGACACTAGTAACTAGTTCCTACAAGCCACTTAGGAAAGAGGAGCCTGCCAGGAAACACAGTGAAATTGGGTAAAAAGAAGTGGCTGGTGCGTAATCTCTAAAATGTATCAAAACCCATCCGGAGTCCACCCCCGCACCGTGCGCCAGGAGCCAGATACAAAGCTCCTCTCCTGATTTATGGCATCTCTCCACACAAACACGGGGGCAGGCCTCTGCCTGGGGAAGGGGATGCCGCGTCTCCAGGCCCGCCTGGCAATTCCATCAGCACCACTCTGACAATTCGAGGGGATCTGTTCACTTCAGCCAGGACGCTGTTGCAACCGGGGATAATGAGAACAAAGGTGAAGAGATAAAACGGGTCCTAAACTATTGAGCAAACTGGGCTATAATTTGCTGTGGAAATAAGGAAAAAGGTCTGCTATACTTTTATAAATGTTACATGTACTGTATAAACTTTGTGTGTGTTTTTTATTTGTTTTTTTTGGTTGTTTTTTTTTTTTTTGGTTTTTTTTTTTACAGAGACAGAGAGAGAGTCAGAAAGAGGGATAGATAGAGACAGACAGACAGGAACAGAGAGAGATGAGAAGCATCAATCATCAGTTTTTCGTTGTGACACCTTAGTTGTTCATTGATTGCTTTCTCATATGTGCCTTGACCGCGGGCCTTCAGCAGATGGAGTAACCCCTTGCTCGAGCCAGCGACCTTGGGTCCAAGCTGGTGAGCTTTGCTCAAACCAGATGAGCCTGTGCTCAAGCTGGTGACCTTGGGATCTCAAACCTGGGTCTTCCACATCCCAGTCTGACGCTCTATCCACTGCACCACCGCCCGGTCAGGCTGTGTGCTTTTTTTAAATTGAGACAATATAACAGAATGGTTAAGAGTAGGATATTAGGATATTTTTTTTCCTCACCATCTATATATATATCAAAACCGCATCATAGACCTTCAATATATACAATTTTTATTTGCCAATTGTATTTTAATATAAAAGAGGAAAAAAAAAGTAGGGGTTTTAGAGTCAGATTGCCTAGGTTTAAATTCTAGCTGTTTCACTTATTTGCTTAGTAAATTTGAACAGTATTTTAAGTTCCTGTCTCCTCAGTGTCTACCTGTGTTAAGAAAAAGAACAATAATAGTACTATTTATATAATAAGGTTGTCATGAGGAAGGCTACTGACTGTACACAGGTCAACTCTAGAGACTGACAGCTGACAGGCTTACCACTATGTATATGATACAATAAAGTGCACCACGAGAAACAAATCAGGAGGAGAAGTGCTGGCAAGAGAGAGGAACAAGAGCGCATCCTCTTAAAGGAAGAACTCGTAACTCGGAACTCAGTGACTGATGACCACAATGTGGCCATGTCTCTGGAACTTAGACAGGATGCTGCATTCGGTCTTCTGCAACATGACAGGCTGGGTGTGCTGTGTTTCATTTCTGTGACTGATCAAGTTTTGGTATCAATGCAACTTGGTGTTCTCTGATCTTCTTGGATCTGTGGTTTGGTGCCTGCCCTAATTTTGGAAAAGTCCTGGCCTTCCAAAGAAAGTTCAAATATTCTCTTAGCCGTATTTTCTGTTTCTTTTCCTTCTGGGATTCCATCTGATACCGAAGATGGCTGAGGTATTTGCAGTCTTTCTTGATTTAGGAGTCCCTTAATAGTTAGCCTGGAAATACAGTAATTTTTAACCTGATGGTTTTTTTGTTGCCATTTGAAGTTTCTGTCATTCAAATATGTTCATAGCGGTGTGCATACACACTTTTAACGTTCAAAAGAATTACCAGGGACGTTTGGTATGTACGCAGAATTCAGTAACAGGAATTCTGATTTGGTGGATTTGGGATGAGGTTGGGATGATGTATTCTTACCTGAGTGAGGCTGAGGCAGGTGCTATGGTGATTGTATTTAAAGAAATATCAGCTCAACAAATGCCTTACTGTTTTCTACTTGTGGCACTCCAATAAATTCTGTAAGATTAATGGCTTCTGCCTGAACCCATACTTTCTTTCTTTTATCTTAAAATTGTCTTATTTCAGGTCAAGAATAAACTGTTCTTATAATGGCTAAAATTAAACACTGACAATACCAAGTATTGACAAGGATGTGTAAGAATGTGAATTATCATGAACAAGTGTGTAAGCTGGAACAATCACTTTTGAAAACTTTGCAGTATCTATTAAGCTAAATATACAGAGGGCTCAGCAATTTCATTCCTGATTATGGAAATGAGTGCTTCTTTCCACCAAAAGACATGTATAAGAACGTGCTTAGCAGCGTTATTCAAACCAGCCCCAAACTGGAAATCATTCAATGTGCTTCAGCAATGGAATGTTACAGTTAAGGATATATTAACCCAATGAAATATTATTTAACAATGAATAACCACAGACCACAGTTATACTTGACAGTATGGATGAATCTCACAGAGAAAATCTTGAGTGGAAAAAGCTAAGCACAAAATCATTTTTAAAAATAATAAATGAATCCAATCTATGGTGGCAGAAGTCAGAACACTGGTTCACTCTGAAGATAATCAGTGGGGGGAAGGCACAAGGGACGCTGCTGAGAAGATAGAAATGTTCTAGTGAGCTAAGAGGGCTGCATGAGTGCATGCGCATATGTAAAAATTCCGTAGCTGTACATTTGAGGTCTGTGTTCTTTTTTTTTTTAATTTTTATTTTTTTCTGAAGTTGGAAACAGGGAGGCAGTCAGACAGACTCCCGCATGCACCCGACCGGGATCCACCTGGCACGCCCACCAGAGGGCGATGCTCTGCCCACCAGGGGGCGATGCTCTGTTGAACTAGAGCCACTCTAGCGCCTGAGGCAGAGGCCATAGAGCCATCCTCAGCACCCGGGCCATCTTTGCTCCAATGGAACCTCAGCTGCCAGAGGGAAAGAGAGAGACAGAGAGGAAGGAGAGGGGGAGGGGTGGAGAAGCAGATGGGCACTTCTCCTGTGTGCCCTGGCCAGGAATTGAACCTGGGACTCTTGCATGCCAGGCCGACGCTCTACCTCTGAGCCAACTGGCCAGGGCCTGAGGTCTGTGTTCTTTACTCATGTAAACTACACCAGAAAAAAGGAAAAAAGAAGGAAGGAAAGAAAATAGAAAAGAAAAAAAGAAAAGAAAAGAAGGAAGGGAGAGTGGGAGGAAAGTAAGAAGAAAGAAAGAAAAACCACTTTGTCCTAGAACTTGAAAATCTGGAAAACAAGTCTGAATGTGTTTCAGTCCTTGCCACTAATACCTTCACAGGTTTTATTATGTTCCTTCTCAGCTTTCACGGACACAGATTGTGGAAGAAGTCTTGATGAAAAAAATATTTCCTGTTAATAAATATTAACAAGCAATGGAAATCATATGTGTGAATAGAGAGCAAGGAAAATCTTGCTGATATTCATTTGGCATTCTATGATCAGTCATAAAAATATTTTCCATGGATAAACACAATGAGATTCAATAACGTCAGGAGGCTGGAGAATGTTGGTTTCACTGGATTACAGAAGCGGGGCTCAAGCAGATTTAAGTATTTCCCTCTGACCAGAAAAAGAGTCTTAAAGAAGAAAACTACACAGAGCCTTCCCTAAAATGAGCTGGGTCCAATATTTCTTATGAGACAATTGGGTTAAAATAAACACTATGCATTCTTAAATGAAAATAAATCACAAAATCATTAACTCAGAGGGGAAAATATTTTGCATTCATTAAACTAGGAAAGACAAGGCATGGGTAAAAAATTTCAAACTCATTTTGGTATTTTCATTCTTTTAAAAATAACCAACTAGTGATGTTCTCTTCCGTGCCCCCTTGACAGATGTCCCCAGAGGGACAGACGGGGAAGTAGGTCCGTGGTGATTGTTGGAAACCGTTTTCTGTCGCTGCTTCCAGATGATCAGTCTATTCTTATGAGAGACACCCTTCGCCTTGGATGTCCCCGCCGTCCTCCACGTGCATCTTTACCTCTCGGGTCCTTGTCCATCTTCTCGGCCATTCACCCACATCCCTTGAGGAATATGGCACCTGGAGCCCAGGCTCACTGCGAATCCTACTCTCTACCATCCCAGTGAATCTATTATCCTTCCACGACACTCCTGTAATCACCCAGCTCATAGAAACACTCTAGACTTGGGCATCCCTGTGAAATCATTTGAGCACTTCAAGTTTAAACTTCATCACCAACCTCCTGTCTGCCCAGCTGTTCTCTCACTCCAACTTCAACCTGAAGCGCACTCAAGTGCCTGTCCCTTCCTTTAAACCCATGTCTATAAATTCCCATGTGAGGTCCATCTCTCACTCCAATTCTGCATTTAACTGCAAACCAGATTCCCTTGACAAAATTCTCAAATTCAGCGTCCCTGTACGTAGGTTGCAAAAGACTAGCTAACTGTCAAAAGATCACACCAACCATCTGCCTTCGTAACCTACAGAGTCCTGGACAGAAGTAAAACCCGTGTGAGGACTATTGCCACTATAAGGTATAGGTCATGGTCTGCATCCTCCCCTGAGTTCTTTCTCTGAATCTCTTCTCAACTCTGCACTGCTGTTATTCCAAACTGCCCAGTATCCTACCCTCCTTGTCCAACCACCACCCAACACCACTTCAACGTGTTCTGCTTTGCAGACGTACCTCGGTTGGCCGAAGAGAACTCTTAAATCTGCTCTAACACCAACCAACAGACTGCTTTGGGATGAATGTAGATAGGTTTTCACTTTCCACCTTCCTAAAAAGGAGTCTGGAAGAATCAAAGTAGTCTGCTACCTTGGTTTTTCCAATTTAATGTTATTTTGTAGCAACTCTAGTCCATAAAATACCACTCTTCCTGAATTTGTCATGCTAACTGCTTTTAGTTTTGAAAGCTCCCTTATTTTCTATTTTAAAAGAAAGTCGACTTATTTAATCGTCAAGAATTCTTTTATTTCAAGCAAAGATCAAATGACCATTGAGGCTCTAAGGAGCATAGGTAAAGCCGCTGAGTATAAAAGTTTAAATGTAATCCTAGCATGGTTACTGCTATTCCATGCGGCCATGAGCAAGGATTTTCAACACCATATGCCTTAGTCCTGCCGTTAAAAAGAACAGAAAAGATACTCATGCTGCAAACTCAGCTAATTGTTAAAGAAAATTAAATGATTTAAGAGGCTGTAATGAAATGTAAAACCCAACACATAGAGGTGAAATTACAAATGGAAAGGGTGTGAAGGGGAGGAAAAATTGTTACTCTTCACTGATAAAGACAGTTAACTTTTCAAATCAGCCTGCAGTGGGAATGCATTTTATAGAAAAATAAGTTCTAATTTTCCACAATGTTTTGACTAGATCATTGAGGAGATGAGTTGATGAGAACGAGAGAGATTTCTGCAATTTTCTTTTTGTCATAGATATAGCAATTTCACTCTTCATTAAACAAATATCTGCTGCCTACTTTGGGTCAGACTAAAAAAAAATTATTAGTAACGCAACATATATTAATTGAAGGTCCTCTATGTCAGCTGCTTTCATTATGGTGTGTCTGTACCCTACACGTGTGCCAGATGACTCAATAGGGTATGGCAAGAAAATGTTAGGCTCTATAGTCATATTTTTAAAAATCTAAAATAATAAAACCCCACTGGTTTAAATTTCATGGGGTACCTGAAGTAGTTCGAAGAGAAAAGGGAGATTTCCATAGGCCTGATGGATAGCAGTGTTGCCCAAACTCATAGAGTCTGACCAATGTCCCGGTTCATCCACTATCTATAACTGCCTGGTTAAATAGAGTCGTCTTGACAACACTGAGTTTTAAACTTAACGGACATATAAAATAGACACGAAAATCAAAATAGCTCTTGAAAACTACATAGTAAAACTGTGAAATTGGCACTTTTTACACAAATAAAAAACATTTCATTAGCTACGCCACAAGGCGGAAGCAACACTAGTATACTATTTTGACATGAAAATGGCCCCTGGCTTAATAATTATCAGAAAAGGCTAATTTAAATATGTATTTTATATTCAGTATTATTAACTCTGAATTTTTTTTTTTTTTTTTTACAGAGACAGAGAGTCAGAGAGAGGGATAGATAGGGACAGACAGACAGGAACAGAGAGAGAGATGAAAAGCATTAATCATCAGTTTTTCGTTGTAACACCTTAGTTGTTCATTGACTGCTTTCTCATATGTGCCTTGACTGTGGGCCTTCAGCAGACGGAGTAACCCCTTGCTCAAGCCAGCGACCTTGGGTTCAAGCTGGTGAGGTTTGCTCAAAACAGATGAGCCTGCGCTCAAGCTGGCGACCTTGGGGTCTCGAACCTGGGTCCTCCACATCCCAGTCTGACACTCTATCCACTGCGCCACCGCCTGGTCAGGCTAACTCTGAATGTTATCTTAAATATGATATTTCTGTTTTGATTAGCAAGATATATAAGAATAATTTTTTTGATCACATTCATTTTTATTTTCTAATGAGCATGATCGTCAGGCTATTTATTTATTAACTGTACATACAAGAGTCTTTACATATATTGGGAACACACATTCAAAAGTGTTTTACATGGGGGTGTGTAGTGAGGAAATTGAAAATGTGTGGAAGCCAGTATGGGAAATGAAGATCAAAAGAAAGAGAGAGAGTGGTGATGAATCTGACTGAATACAAAGGAGTTTGAACAGTTCAAGGTCAAGTCTAAATATTCCACAAGGACTATGAAAAATGTCTTATATGAAATATTCCTTGCATTAATGTTCCATGTGGTAGTTTTAAAATATGAACTTGAATATGTTAACACTCCTTTCATTGAGAAGTAAGGGGCTATGTCCTCTCCCCTTGCATCTGGGTGGGTTTGTATCAGTTTTGACCAGCTGACTTTGTGGTCAGTAAAAGCCATTCATCATTTTTTCTGGCACTTGGGATCCTTGCCATTCTATGGACGAAGATATCTGTCATGTAAAAAGTTCAAACACCCTAAGACAGCCACGTTGAAGAAGCCACATGTAGGTGAATGGTTCTGCTGCGTTGAATCTTCTGAGCTATAGATGTAAGTGATGCCTTTGTGGACCTTCTGGACCAGGTGAATATCAGTGAGTGACCTCAATTAACATTACAAGGTACAGAAGAGTCACCCAGCAGAGCCTTGCCCAAATTCCTAAAACATAAAATAATGATATAAGATGAAGTGCCTCTATTTTTAAGGCCAAAAAAATTGGGGGGTTCTTTGATATGCAGCAATATATAATTGTAACAAAACTTGTTACCGGAGGTAAGGAGCTAACATCACAAAAAGTATTTTCATTGACTCTGAGAATAGGTGGTGGGCAACAGACAGAAGGACCAAGAAGAAGCTTTCAGTGAGGCAAGCACCGGGTTGCCATCAGAAAGTGAGGAAAATGTTGTTGGAAGTTGAAGGAAAGAAGGCCCTTCTCACATAGTGGTGGAAATTTTAGGAAACCCAATGTCTTTAACATTTTGTAAAACCTAAAATGTACTAATAAACCAAAGATCCCAGCTAAGAAAATTTCCCCATAAAATATCAAAAGTCTCAATTGGTTTCTTTTAACTGAGTTTCATAAGTTATAGATAATAGGAGATGAGCTAAAAAAGGGAACTATGCTGTCTCAAGCAGATTTTAGAGAAAATACAAAGAAGGCAGACTTGTTTAGTTAATAAATAAAACTACTTCTCAGCTCCAGTGTCTCTTAGCAGAACATTATCAGAAAAGTAAGAAAGGGTACAGAGGCAAAGATCAAATCTAGGATGTTGTGAGGAAGGTGTTGTCTCAACGGTCAATATGAATCCAGGGTGTGGCTCTAAAGCCACTTTTTAATTCCTCAAAGTATTTGAGGTGCTGTATTATAGATCATTTTAATAAAGCGAAACAACAACAACAACAAGCGAGCCTCAGAAGGCTCTTAGGAGTGTGCATAGTAAATGCTCTTTGTTAAACAACAGGGCTTCTAAAAATCTTATGGACATTGTCCCCTGGCGGTCCCCACTGGGGGTTCCAGATAGAGAAGGCCATGTTTTAAAGACTTGAATGTATGTGAATTTTACCTAATAGAGTGAATTCTAATAAGGTTTCTAGAAAACCCTCGCAGTTTATAAGAGAACTGTACTGGCAAAATACACTGCCAGCTAGGACTAAAACAGTCAAATAAAAAGAGCGCTTTGCCCTCTTAAAATTCTATGAGCTGAAAACAAGCTGGGATTGACTACTCAGCTGTAAACATAAGCTATTTAAGTGGGATAAAAAAAATGACCCAAAGGGTAATAACAGAATTATACATACAGCAAGAGATGGCAAATTTATGTAGTGGCCTATGCCCCAAATTTAGGTGGTGGCCAATGAGCTAAGAATGTTTTTACATTCTGAAAAGATTACTAAAAAAAAATAAAATTTAACAGACTATATGTGGCAAAGACTAAATATGTACTGTCTGGGCCTTTATAGAAAATATGTACTGACCTTTACCTAGAAGATGAAGATAAGAAACACAGGGAATCGTTCACAGGGAGCAATACTGAACCCTTATTATGGAACTGCTAATATGGCCCTGGCAATATTTCAGAATTAATATGGGTTATTGTCAATTAAGGTTAACCAATACTTGATCCAACATTTAGGTTGATTGGCCCACCATGAAAGCTGGAACGCCCACTAGTGGGCAGGAGGGACCAGGTTGACCAGCACTGCAAAAGTGGACAGTTTTTATAAAAAGGTTCGCCATCACGGGCCTAGACCTTTTGGAAGGCTGGCTCTGGGAAGAGCCTCCATCTGTAAGGATTTTGGTTACCCTACGACCTCATCAAGCTGGAGCTGAGTACAGTCACTCTTTTTGGTACTCCAGCTGAGCCCAGGCTTGCAGCCAAGACAGCAGACAGCAGAGTGGAGCCGTCTCGGACCATCCTTCTCTCATCTGAGTACCACCGATGTCACGAGAATCCAAAGAACAGCTCAGCCAAGCCCTTCCTGAATTCTGGACCCACAGACTCTATGAGGTATAATTAAGCAACCAAGTGTTGGAGTATTTTGTTAAGCAGCAGTAGATAATGGGAGCAGTTCCCCATGTATGTGAAGGACACATGCAGTGGTGGGGTGGTGCTGTGGACCCAGCCACGTGACTGGCTTTGGTATACGGAAGGTTAGCACACGTGACACAGCAGATGGACAGCACTCGCACGACTGGAGCTCTCTTGCACCTGCACCATTGAAAAGACATTCCTGGGCGAGGCTGCCGGCAGGTGAGAGACATGCAGCTGGCCACAGGTCCCAGCTGTGCCTGTCATCCTGGTCAAGTCTGTCCTATGCAAATGAACAGCCACTGGCTCACAGGTACGTGAATGTGTCCAGGCAAGACCAAAGGACCACTCTCCAAATCTGGCCTGAAGCACCAGGTTGTGCTCTTTAGAGCTCAATATTGATTGCTTTATGTCACTCATTTGGAGGGTGAGTATGTGCATTGCTGGGTACCTTTAGTAGCATAATCAATGCAACGAGAGCTTTTATTTCAAGGTACTTCCCTGATAAAAACTTGTTGTTTCTAATTATGCAGTTTGGTGCACAGCACCTACACCACTTGGCACAGTCAACCTGCCATTTTTTTTTTACCCTATCCTTCCAGAATGCCCTTTGCCCTCTTTCTCGACTCTCCCATTCCTGCATATTCTTAACAGCTTAATTTAAACCCTGGGACCCTAGCATTAGCCAAGGTCACTCTATCCCACAATGGCTTTCCTGTGATTCCTGCAGATTTTCCTTTCTGAACCACTTCTTAATAATGAGCTGTGTTGCTCCGAGATGCTACTTAACTTACTTTTCTGTTTCATTTCTCCTTATTTACAGTTTAAGAACTCTGAAGGGTGGTACCTTGTCTCAAACTGCTTCCACCCTTCATCCCAGCCCCTGTAGTGTGCAGCCCAGTTTCATGCATGTAATATGTGTTAAATAAATAGAGGAAGAGAGCAAAGATTGCAACATAGCTTTTGAAAGCGTCTTAGACACGTAGAAATGTCAGAGTACACATTTTATGACATGGCTTGCAGTCATTTTCTATTACTTCAAATTTGAAAGAATAATAGAACCATTTATGGAATATAATTAAGCAATTTGGTGCAGGGTCAGGGGGTAGGAGGGAAATCTGCTGAAATCTTAGATGTTTTCAGTGATTCAGAGTCTTTATGGGTAAAAAGGTATTAAACACTTGCTGCTAGGCTTGACTATCTGCCAAATGACTGATCATAATGGCATAGCTGTATTTCCCAACTTGGAGGTTTTGCAAGTCATTAATAAACTGTGCAACAGTCACCAGGTGTTTGGTTAAAGCATGCTTACATAAAAGGTTTGCAAATATTTATATTCCACAGGAATCCTCCCACTATATTTAGAATTAAAACAGAAGAATCAAATTCTTTTAAAAGATTGTATTTCTCATGAAAGGGCACTATACTTCCAAGAATCACAAAGAAAAATGTTATTCTGCATTTTCTCTTTGTTTCAACTTTTTCTCCAGGGAAATTACCTCTGAGATAATTGGGAGGTTGAATTAGAGCAAATAATCGCCTGCCAAAAATCACGTTAGTGACAATATACTATATCTGAATTTTTTCTTAAAAGTAAAAAAGAGCAAAGAGAAATAACTTTTCATCACTTGTTGGAAAAAATAAATGTCTTCTTTATACCCAATTTCAACTGCAAGGAAGGTTACATACAGTTATTAATTTATCTTTCCTCTTTTGAAAAAGGAGCCTAAATAGGACTTACACCCAGTCATTGAGAATGAAGATAAATATGCAGTCACAGTGAAAGAGCTTTGCATCGAAGAGACAGGGTTTGGAGTTGGGCTGGGGAGCACCTCCAGGCCTCCTGAAGGATGAGAGCAATCCCTTTCATTCTACTCATGAAACACTGGTCTTGCTTCTGTGGCAGTATAGTATGGTAGGTTTGAATAAATCTATTCACAAAGATGTTCTGATTATAGATTATAAATTATAAATGTCTAAGGCCCAATTGCCTGTGCTTTCTTGACCTAGTGGGGATACTGGCCAGACTGACCATGCCCCTTACATACAGTGAGACACCTAACATTGAAGCTGAGTAATTTACATCTAAATACAACGTGATAGAATTTTTCAAAGGATTGCAATTGGCCGCCTGTCACCTCCCTTACATCAATTAAAACAGCAAACCTTGCACACCTTAAGGGAAAATCCTACCAGGACTGAAATGGATGGATAACGAGGTACCTACCCACTGGAAAGTCAGCCCAACGCGAGAGGTGAGTACACTACAGTTAGTTGTGTGAAAGCTCCCCCTTGAGGAGCTCCGGAGAACTGCAACACTCCACTGAAAAATTACAGGGGCAGCTCTTGAACTTCAAGGAGAAAAGGCGAAGCACTCCTTAAGGACAAAGAAAATGTACCCTTCACAAACATTTCTGTCAAAGACCATTTTACAGGTGTTTTCTTTTTATGCCTCCATACAACATATTTTATTATTTAACTGGCACCTCTAACGTGAAATACGACATGTAATAGACCCTACCGCCATGTTTACCCTACTACTGCCATGACATCTCTTTTGACTAACTTCAGAAAAAAAACATTATTAAAAAAATAAAAGCTAATTGTGTTCTAAGGTATTACCTTTTTGTCTGTAGACTGCTACACAAAAGGTTACAATTAACTGAAAAAAAAATCTTTTGGTTGACTTGAGAATTTGGAGATTCTGCTTGGGGTTCAAGATGAACATACGACAAAGCTGCCCCTCACTGAGGCCGTGAAAGAATCCGGAGGTTTCATTCTCATCCAGTCTAGGGTCTTCAGCAGCCATTCTCCCGAAGGATAAACGGCTCCTTCGAGTCTGTCTGAGGAATGAGCTATCCAGTCTGCCCGCCTAAGTCAAATAAGCAAACCTCCGGGGCACATTCCGCATGCAGCAGTGACAACTGACAGGTCGGCATCTGCCCGGTTTGTGCTACAACTGGAGAGGGCTTCATCGGACCAGCCCCAGCCGTGCCCGAGGCCTCAGGGGACCCCAGTGGATCAGCTGTGAAAGCCGTCTCAAAATGACCATTTGTCCAGTGCGGCTCTCCTGTTTTGGAGACATTGCTCTCGGCACAGTGAAGAACAGACAGGGATGCTCAGTATTAGAGAAGGCGAACAGGGTTTTCTTTTGTTCGGGTCCGAGGCTCGGTTCCAATAACAGTTTACTAGCTCCTCCCAAAGGGGCGTCACTCTGTTACCTGTTGTATCCATTTACACCACCGTAGGGTGGCATCAAGTGTGGATGTAGGGAAAGACACGGAGAAAATGTGTGAAGTGACGAGCTTATATTATTATTATTATTATTATTATTATTATTAACAATATTAGCTATCATTATTAATCATCATTATAGAAAGTTAATGAGACCAGGAAAATAATTTAGGCCAAGAGGCATTGACTTCTTTTTTCTTTGTAGGGCATGTTACTCAAATTCTGGCAAAGGATAGTCGATGATATTGCACTTTTAGTTAGTCTATCTCTAACATGCCCCAGGGAGTCAGCGGAAATCAAGAAACACCTTTAAACTTGGGCAGAATCAAATAACAAAGACTTGGTTTCATCTAAAATAACATTTAGTCTGTTGAAAGGCATGTTACAGTTGCCAAAATTCCAGATGGAAGAAATCGTCCTACGCGCCAACCGAACCACCCAGCGGTGCGCACTTTCGTTCCTTTGGGCTGGATTAGCCTGAGCAGTACTGCCCAGGGCAGTCAGCAGGAGAGACCCTCAGGACAGTCCTCAAGCCCCACTGAACCCCCCCCAAGCTCGCGTGTCCCCAGTATCTCTAGCCACCTCTCTCCTTTCACCCCTCAAACACTTAGCATCTCTATGTATCTGATGAGTAATATACATATTCAATTAACGTTGTGCAGTTTGATTTCTCAGCGTTCAGATCATCCAAAGGCTTTTTTTTTTTTTATTTGATTGATCTTGGAAAAAATTTGTAGCAGGTTAAAGTCTCTACATTGCATTCATTTTTGGATTTATTTTTTAACGGGGCTAAACACATGACTAGATCAGTTTGAGCACATCAGCCCCAGGCGCTAAGCATGGCTCTGTGGAACCTCCACCTCACGTACTAAAAATAGCTTGGTTGCAAGCATGGCCCCCAATGGGGGTTACCGGGTGGATCCTGGTCGGGGAACATATGGGAGTCTGTCTCTCTATCTCCCCTTCTCTTACTTGGAAAAGAATAAAATAAAATAAAAGTGGCTAAACAGAATGAGGTTAACAAAGAGAGGCTGTGAACACGTGTGTATGCACTAAAGAAAACCGGTGTCCTGAGAGCCACCGGGAGTTCCTTCTTTAGAGAAGGAGCCTGCCTCCCTTCTCCGGGCTGTATCTCCGTTCTGCCAGCGCCGGCCATCTAGTCATTGCTCAGCAAATGTTTATTGAGTAAATTAATGAGCACTAATTTAAAGATAATTGAAGAATTAGTAGGTAATGAATGATTTGTAAATGAGCAATTTATAATAAATTACAAATTATTTAGTTAATCAGTAAATAATTAAACTTCAATAGAGACAAGGATACCATATTCAGGAAGTAAACAAATGACTGGGATAAAAAGGGAAGCCCTTAAAAATGAACGGTCTCAACTACAGAATTATTTGCAACAGAAGGAAATGCCAGTATTTTCAAACACTGTAAGCTGTAAACGGGCGCTGAAACAACACTAGGTAAAATAAGGGAGCAGGGCAACGCACTGTACTGTCTCGCATGCGAACCTGTTACGAAGATTTCTTTCATATTCCACTGTTAGACGCCCAATTTGCGATCTCACTGTTAAAATACACTTGAGAGGTTTTCTGTTCAAACCCCATTGTTTCACAAATGAGGAATCTGAGCCTCGTTTCAGAGGATGACCTGCCCGAGTTTTCCTGGCTCACGCAGATGGCCTTCTTCGCAGTTTTCGTTTTTCTTTTTCTTTTCTTCTATCCCTTCTGCCCACTAACGTGAAATCAATCCCTATTTCTCCAGGGCCAACTATGTGTCATTCTTACGTGCTCGGCCAGTTTTTGTAAGTTTAAGAGGTAGTGGATCCCCCATATAGGAGGGTATAATTGCAATGCTTATCCTTTTAAACTATGAAGTTTCAAAGATAGGCACTCTCCTATCGATCGCCTTCTGAACCTGACCTGGTTTTACCCTTTAGTGGGGCAGGAAACAATCACTTCTATTGATGCTGCCTCCAAGAAGCAGAGTTGACCTGCTTGTAGATCCTATTTATTTTCTAGGCTTCCTTTCGAAATGTACAAGGAAAATCCAGCTGAAATGCGTGCCGCCACAGGTGACCATGAGGGAGGGATGCAGACGACAAATGCTTCTAAGAGAAAGCCAGCCAGTGTCTTAAATAAAAAGCAGATAACATGATTAGGATACTTTTCCAACTGGGAAACAGGTGTATGCCACTATAGCACCCAACTCATGAAGAAAGAGAAACATCTGTAAAACATCTGTTTTTTCATAGTTGCTAGTCTACTTGTCCTTGACATTTTGCTAATTATCCAAAAAGAAAAGAAAAGAAAAAAAAAAAGGGTTTCCATAGAATTTCCCCCCTTTCTATTTCTTGTTGAAGGTACTACTATCTTTCGGTGAATAATAGCTTCAGTGTTAAAAGATCTTGAACAGCCATGCTTGGGAAATACATCACTGCAGAGTTCTGAATCTCCTAAGACAATGTTCTCCTTGGTTTCAAAAAATTTCCCCTATAGTTTGCATGCTCTAGAGCAGGGGTAGTCAACCTTTTTATACCTACCGCCCACTCTTGTATCTCTGTTAGTTGTAAAATTTTCTAATCGCCCACCGGTCCACAGTAATGGTGATTTATAAAGTAAGAAAGTAACTTTACTTTATAAAATTTATAAAGCAGAGTTGCAGCAAGTTAAAGCATATAATAATAATTACTTACCAAGTACTTTATGTTGGATTTTCACTAAGTTTGGCAGAATAAATCTTTATAAAACAACTTACTATAGTTAAATCTATCTTTTTATTTATACTTTGGTTGCTCTGCTACTGCCCACCGTGAAAGCTGGAATGCCCACTAGGGGGCGGTAGGGACCAGGTTGACTACCACTGCTCTAGAGTATAGAACAGCATTGACTGTTCTGTAACAGTCAAATAGGACTGGGCCAAGCATTTAATTAACAAGGGCCAAACGACGGGTGTAAGGAAGGTAGATCTTGGCCTTGGAATGGAGAAAAGAAAACCCCCAAAACAAACAAACAAACAAAAACGAGATGGGGGTCAGAGGAGCTCAGTACTGCCATCCACTGGCTATGTTGGCTGGGTCCATTTCCTTAACATCCCTGAGCTTTAAATTCCTCATCTGCTATTCTATCAACGGTGTTTGGAGGTTGAACGATGTGTGTGAAGTATCACTTTAAAAATTTCCAGTGTGGTACAAATATCAGTGGGAAATTTCTTATGAGTAGTAAAGTCTCTAAGATTCTGGGGACATCCTCAGAATAGTTAAAGGAACACATTCAGGAAACTGTTGAGAGAAACAGAGGTCACCCTTTCATATTCTACAGTGATATATATATATATATATATATATATATATATATATATATATTTTTTTTTTTTTTTTTTTTTTTTTTTTTTTTTTTTTGTCTGTACACAGCTCTAACAGCATCTTTTACCTGTAACCATCTGTACTTGTTGGAAGAGAGGCTGGTCTTTGACTTGAATGGAGGGTGAGCCTATTTTGCAAAAGCAGACAGCTCCCACCTCGTCCCCCCCCTTCTATGTGTGCATCCAGATCACCACTGTGCACTTACTACCAAATGGCAGATTTGGGGTTAAGATCCTTCGAGAATGACGCTTGCAGCCCCATCTGTCCTCCTCTAGATACGCCTCACCACACCCTGAAAGATTTATAAAGAAGGACACTGTGGCAACGCGCGACCTTTTGGAACTGCTCACAGTACGTTCTCTTCCCGGAAGGAATTCTAATGTCCTCCTGTCTAGTGTTACCTGCGGTGCGCCAACCGCCGGGAGAGACACTGAAAATTTAATGAATTCAAGAAAAGCTGTGTGAGCCTCTGTTCTGGAGGAGCCTTGTGGGGGGGGGGGGCGGGGAGGAAGGAAAGCCAACAGAAAGAAACATTTGTGGAAATTACACTGCCCCCGAGGGTGGCATCCATACCGAGCAGTGGCAGGGATTTGAAGATGTGTTACTTTTCTGGTGCCCGTTTACCTACGGGGCCGGTTCTACTCCTGTCGCCGGCCGCAGCCGGGGCAGAGGTGAAGGCATCTGATCACTGTCAGAGGTACAGATGCTAGCGAGAGGCAATTATGCGTCTCACAACTGAGGGCTATAGACATGGACATTAAGGGACTTGGGGTGCTGAGTATGAGGTAGAAGAACTCGGAACACAACTGAGAATATAGGACAGGCGTGGCTAGGGAAGAAAGGATGAGCTAGCTACTACCTAGAGAAGCATCAGGGACCAGATAGACAATTTATCTGGACAGTGGAAATATATACAACATCCGGAGAATAACTCCTACCAGCCACAGGAAACATTCTGCACTTAACATGTATGCAGAAATGCATTTGCCATATATTTCTCAGTGGAAGGGAAGGTTACGCCACTCTCTCAAGTTGAATGCCATTCTTATAAATAAAGATGTGTGCATAGACCACGCTCTGGGAGCAGGCACATCAAACGTTTGTGCCACTGATGACTTCTGGAGGTCGGAATTAGAGGGGGATTTTACATGTTTTCTTTTTTGTGGATGTCTATTTCTGCATTTTCTAACTGTTCTAGTATACACGAAAGAAAAAAGCAATACACGTTTTTAAAAACTATGACTTCTAAATTTCTTTCATAAGCATGGCTGAGAAAACATGTTTGAGCAGAGGGAGGACAAGGTGGGGGGGGTGGGGTCAGGAAGCTGTGGCCTGCGGGCCAAATCCAGCTTCTAACCATCTGTCTTTGTGAATAAAGTTTTATTGGAACACGGACCACAGCCACCTCATTCATACGCATGCTACATAGGCAGAGTTCTGCGGTTATGACAAAGACCCTCTGGCCTGCAAAACCAAATGTCCCCATCTGGCCCTTCACAAAAGAAGTTTGCCAACACCTGGGTTAGACGAACCCTTCCCCTGATATCATATTATCCGGTGCACTTTACTGATGCTGCGAGCTTGAGGAAGTCATAACCTCTGTGTCTCAGTTTCTCCACTTAGAGAGAAAAGGACAACTCATCTTCACGCGGTGAATCATAGAAAGTGCCTAACACGGCGCCTCATTAAGAAACTCTCATTAACACTGTCCTACTTATTACCTACCCCCTTTAGACAAGATACATCATTCCACTATTACATAAAACACAATGAAATTGCCCTTTCTGTTAGCCCAACTCTTCCACATTAGCAGTTTTAATTCCATTCTCATTTCTTCTGGGTAAGTCGTAATCTCTGAGATAGTGTCAGCATTATTGAGGTCACTTGGGGTTAGCTCGTTGCCACAAAGGGCTGGGAACAACCCAGGCATTGGGAAGTCTGGAACAATAACGCCGCCTTTGTCTTACGCTTTGTTACTTGTGAAAGCCAGGCAAATGAGCAGTCAACGCACCCACGGTGTGACGGATGCCCTGCTCCTGCTCCGTGGCTTCCTGCTTCACACGGAAGCTTTCCAGATGAACGCTATTCTTTCCACCCTACAAAATAACACCTGTCTCTTGCCTTGCAGTGGGCCCAGCAAGCTGCCACCGCCCTGTGACAATCACTCTTGGCACTGAGCGGAGATCCAGACACAGCCTGCCAAAACCTCCCTGGAAGACCTTCCTGAGGGAATGGGGGACTCTGGGTCCTGCAGAATTTCAAGAGCCTGTCACTCAAGTGCACTTATAGATGGCATTTGGGAGCTTTGTACAGTTTCCAAATAGAAGTTTTTTGAAAAAAAGTGAAATGAGGGATCGTCCAAGAATGAGACAGGAAGACAGCTGCGAGCATCAGTGGACTATAATTATAAGAAGCCGCAGACAGGAGAGTAGAGGATCAGCTCACAGAAAGGAGGCAAACCAGGCAACTGAAGGCCTAATCAAAGTATTCATAGCAGCTGAAATGAAGAAAGGCTGAGCCTATCAAAGGAAGAACAAACTCCATTTCATCCAATCAGCACTTACTGAATGCCTGATTTACGCCAGGCCCTGGGTTGATACAGCTTAGAGATAGGGAGCTACACCAGATGCTCTTTCTACCCTAGACAAGTTTCTGGGCTGGTGGGAAGGAAGATAAACATGTAACCAAATAACGATAATATAATGTGATAGGTGTAATAATATTAATAATAGCTGTCATTTATTCATTGCAAATAATGTACAGGAAACACAGGATGGGAAAATCAGTTCTGCTTAGAATGGCCCACAGAGGGTAGGGAAGAGAAGAACAATTTGAATTAGGCCTTGGAAAATTTGTCCAAAGTTCACTAGGTGGAAATGGAGGCAAGAATGAGTGTGGTTACTGTCTTGTCTGGAGAGGATGGATACGAGAAATGGCGACAAGGAAGTTGAGGAAGGTTTCTGAGGGCCTCATGACCTGAGCTTAAGGATCTTGGCTTCATCCAGTGGGCACACATATATGTATGATATTTACACAGGCGTATATATTTAAATCATTCTTTACCATTTGCAAAGTGATTTCTATATTCTTCTTTGCTTCTCCAAAGCTTTCTCAGGAAGTCCATCCAAGTCCAGATCGATAATAATGAATACCAACTTTGTAAGTTGCACATGATCACAGTTCTACTTTGAAAGGGAAATGGAGGTTCGGAGAAGTTCAAGAGACTTGGCTGAGGCCACACAGTGACACGCAGTGCAGGAGACCCCGTCACATGTCTCTACAGCCCAGGCGCTCTCTGATCTTTCCTAACGACCCAAGACATGGAGCCTGGCCAGAGAAGTTCAATACGTGTCCACGTTACTCTACAGTGGATGTGGGGATGGAAAAACACACCAAATGAAACTCTGAATGAAGAACATGAGAGTCCAAACACAGTGGCCTGGACACGACCCTGCCCAAGAACTCCTGAGGACAGTCATATAATATAATTAATCTCACCAGTGTGGGCTTCAGTTTCCTTCATCGGTAACATGGGCATCTCATTCATCACCGCAAATGATGCCATCTGAAGCAGATGGCACGCAAAAAGGCACACTTTCCAATCCCACAACAGAAAGTAGTGAGAGAGGTTCTTCCTCTGCAGCCCGGGGCTCTGCAAGGACGGGAAATCTGACCTCCCAGGGAGAGAGGACACAGTATGTTAATTTTCAGACAGGGATTGGGAGCAACCCCAAGGGGAAGGGAGCTGCAATTCTGCAATCCAACTTCAGTGCTTTCCCAAAACACACAAAACAAAAACAGATGCGGTTACTGATGAAGTCATCAGGGGAAAGAAGGGTGTCAAGTGGATACAGAAGCTAAAAAGCAAAGAGGGACTTATTAAAAGGGATTGTGCTTAATCAACTTAATTTCTTCTGAGAGGGTAACATGCTCAGTGTTCAAAGTAAGCAGCAAAGGAAGTTAGACTTTTGATCATATTTGATTTAGAACCATGTGACATTCTCAAGGGGACTAGGGAGGTGGAGTCAAGAGGAGGAGGAAGAAGGAAAAGATGGAACTGGTGGAAAATAAGGAAGTAAGAGATAGAGTTTGGGGCTATAAAACTTTCATTCTGACCTGGAATTTGGAGCGAGAAACTCACTCCCTACAAGGGTGTTCTGCCCATTTCAGGCCCCCATTCTGGTTACGGCTAAGGAGGTAAGCGAGCTGCTGGGCTTCTCCTAGCGAAGGCCTCCTGATCGCCCACGGCAACGTGACCTAACTTTTCATATTGTCTGGTAATCCGAGAAGTTGTGTGCTTCTGTTCAACTAGTTTTGCTCTAGGCCAGGGGTCCCCAAACTACGGCCCGCGGGCCACATGCGGCCCCCTGAGGCCATTTATCCAGCCCCCGCCGCACTTCCGGAAGGGGCACCTCTTTCATTGGTGGTCAGTGAGAGGAGCATAGTTCCCATTGAAATACTGGTCAGTTGGTTGATTTAAATTTACTTGTTCTTTATTTTAAATATTGTATTTGTTCCCGTTTTGTTTTTTTTACTTTAAAATAAGATCTCTGCAGTGTGCATAGGGATTTGTTCATAGTTTTTTTTATAGTCTGGCCCTCCAACGGTCTGAGGGACAGTGAACTGGCCCCCTGTGTAAAAAGTTTGGGGACCCCTGCTCTAGGCTTCTGTCAGTCGTGTAACAGGAGACGGTTCCTTCCGGTCTGGGGTCCGGGAATCAGTGGTGTTCTTTCTGCCTGTTTATCTCGCTGTAACTAGCACAGTGCTTGGCCCATTGTGGCAGTGCATCTGTGACAACTTCCATTCTTATCCTGTCAAATATCATCACTAATCGTAAATAAATGATGTATTTAGAATATCAATAAATATCCCCCAAGAGCAATAGTTTCTTTAGGCTAGCCTACAAAGTGGCGCTGTTCTGTGATGAAAAGAGAAGAAATAAAAATAACGTATTTTTTTTAATGTAAGATTTATTCCATTTTTAAATCATGAGAGTTTTTTCTTTGAAGGGGGGAGGTTAATACGCCTTTGGTTTATAAAATTATATATGTAAATATAATATATCATTTTATAAATTTATTTTATAAATATATCATTTTATAAATGCGTAAGAGACAAAGGTGGCAAGGACACGCCATTTCAAAATGTTTTCTGAAATTAAACTCATCTGTGAAACTCATCAAGTCTCGAATGCACTGGTGTGGGCTCAGACAAGCGGAACCTCAGTAATGTGAGAAAGCCACTCTTTTCTGTCAGTGGTAATTTTCCAACAACAGGTAAAACTAGACCTTTCTTTATAAAAATGGTCTGGGATCTTCAGATTATTCTTCCAGGGAAAAATGTATAAAGTGGATTTCAAAGTCAATTGCTTTATATCTATATAAATAAATAGCTATAGATAACAGATGAAGATAAAACCACATCTATCAATCATCTATCTATCTCTCTATCTCTCTATCTCTCTATGTATCTCTCTATCTCTCTATCTATCTATCATCTCTAATGTAAATGATCTGAGATATAAGTGATGGAAGGATGTAGATGCACAGGTCTGCAGCTTAGAGTAGGACGGAGTTAGGAGAATGAAACACTATCACCACTATCGCCGCGGCTGCCACCACAAGTTTTAGACAAAAACATTGTTTGCAGTAAAGAGTTATGAAATGCTCATCCTGGAGGTGTTTAGGCCAAGGCTGGTGGGCCACCAGGCAGAAATGCTGGAGAGGATTTGTGGGGAGACATTTGGTTGAATTGGTGGGAAGACACTGATTCCACATTCTTCCTAGTCCCCTGTGGACGGAAAAACACGTGCACTACCAGGTGCCCCGCCCATCTCAGACCCCGGCCTGGTTACCCCCTGATGAATGCTCGGCCCCTCTCCTGCTTTCTATCTGGTGCCTCTGGAGCAGGAGACAGGCTTGCTCAGCCTGTGTCCTGTTGCTTTCTCTCTCGTGACCGGTGTGTCTGATGTCATTTGCTCTCTGCCACACGGTACAAGGGCCAGTGCCCCATTGTGCCCGTGATCAGAATGCCTAATTTAGAGAAAAAAAATCTTCTTAGCACATTGATTTCTCTGAACTAACATTCTCCCAAAAAGCTTCATCAGGAATAGAGCTGATATTTTGATTTCCGTTCACACTTCTCACTGAAAGGGGTATTTTTTTCAATTGACCTCATAAAACCTCAGGTGACATCCTAACTAAGTCTATTCCAACATTCAGAAGTCTATTATCCTGAATCATCAAGACCACCAAATTCAGCACCCTCAGTTGAAGAATGCTGAGGAGTTAGAAGATGGATGTCTGGACGTTTTCTTTCAAAAGGGGTTAAAAACAAAGAATAAATTCTGCTCCTGGAAAACTAGATTTTGCAAGTCTTATGCCCCTGATGCTGTCAGAATCTTTCCTATGCAGATATAAAATGCTGCTTGAGGGTCAGTAAAAAATGTAGAGCAGTTCATACGAAAGAGAACTCTAACAAAATGTAGAGAAAAGTGGAACATGATATCCAGAGGGAGATCCAATAAAGATAAGAATATGTGCAGATGAGGCACAGTGGTAGTTACATATACACACACTGTATTTGGCTAACCTGGATTCTATAAATAGCAGTCTCACAGGCACACCACATAAAGTAATTATTCCACTTCTTCTGACACCTGTTAACTCTACACCCTACTTGTCTCCATGGGGAACTCGAACCATAATAAAAGACAAGATAGCAGAAGGATACAGGGGTGGAACGGCTCCAAGAAGTCCCCTCTGAAGGGAACAATGTCAGCAAATGCACAGAGCCACAACCTGAACATCTGAAAAGGAGAATGAGGCTTCCCCTTTCATCAACGGCACCAACAGAACTGCCGAATTTCCAGGGCTGCGTCAACAAGGAGTATTTGGAAAAGGGGAAAGAGGGATGAATGGCAGTGCTTGAAGCACAGAAAGGACCAGGAGGACTCATCTCTTTTGTAGGAGACCACTGGGAAATAGGACAGATCGATACTGACCATTTGCAGGGGAAGCCCGTATGGTAACTCTTTATTCTTGTATAACAGGTAGACATCTAAAGGATTCCTGTTGCTGGTCCACAAAGCCGCCAACACATAAACCTGTCACACATTCAAAATAGCTTTTAAAACATGTTTTGTGTTCTGGGGACGTCTGAGTGCTTCATCTAAGAAAAGAAGTCTTTAAAGCCAGCAGAGGAAAGAATCCTTAACAGGGGGAGGACTTGATGTGGAGCAGGAGGGTTGACTTTAACAACCACGATGGGAAGGACATCAGGCACAGCCAGGGGCTGAAATGCCTCCGACCCGCAAAGATTCGTAACTGTGCATAAAAGAGAATCTGAAAGGTTGTCTGTGAACTTGCACCTGGCCCCAGGAGAGCTTCCTCATCAGCATTCTGAGCCTGCTCTCAGAAAGCTGGGGAGAGAAATCTTGCAAGAACAGGGAAATAGACAAATTTCTAGCCTTCAAACCTAATCTGATGATTCCAATCTGTCCCAATGCCTCTCAGGTGTTCTAACCATCTTACGCCTCTTTAAGAGCTCTTCTTCTGGAGGGAGTTAACACTTGCAGCTTCTCTTCAGATTAAACACATCTGCCGAAAATAGCAGGCACCGTCTGGACACAATGACAGTCTTAGAACTTCCAATAGAAAACACACAAAAGGCCTTGTGCGCTGCTGGGTTAAAAGCGTACCTTAAGTTTTCTTAGACTTTGGAGAAACTGGGGCGAAAGTCTGTTTAGGATTTAATGTCCTTTAAACAAAGACATCAGAAAATGCTAATATAGTGAAATTACTGGCTAACACATAAATTTAAAAAAATTAAAGTACTGAGGTAAAAGGTTACATTTTCAAAAAAAAATAGTTGAGCATGACTCTCATCACTATAACAATGAGCACATGTTTTAAGATTTTATTTTGTGTTCATGTGAAAAATAATCAGATGTTTACAAGCAGCTCAGGGGAGAATCCAAACAGCGGACACATCTATAATTTATAGGTCAGGAAGAGTGAAACAATGTCGAAATGGAAGGCAAAACTCACCCTTTCCACAGGAGCCAGGGAAGTCCGCTGAAACTCGGTGGCACAGAATCCTCACGTCTATAACAGGAATTCGTCTGTATTGCTCAGTTATCTACAAACTTACAGAGTTCTGAACAGAGCAGTTCTGTAGAAACAGAACTAGAGAACCCAAAAGATCGTGCTCTCGACGATGCAGTTTTCCATAAAGCCTCCATTTTTACCTACACAGACCGCTGGCTGTCTTATTTATTGCTGTCTGCCCCAAATCTGGTACCAGGGAGATGCTTCAGACACACTGGCTGAATGGATGAATGTCTCTGATGCATTAAGCTAGGCCCTTCAACTTGCGTCATCCCATTTAATCTTCCCAGTAACACCGTAAGATAAATACTGTTGTCACTTCACGGATGAGAAACTTGTGTCGCTATACAGCGATTACATGTCCAAGGTTGGGGGTGGAGGACAAGGTGGGAGGATTTGACCAAGGTCTGTGATCAGCAAGCCTGTCCTTTTTCCTTTCCATTGAATAGAAATATTTTTATTTACCTTCACTGCACCATTTGCCTCAAAAAGAAGGGACGGTTTCTCTGTTGCACTGCTATACCATGCCTCCTTGATGCGCATGGTACGGGAGATACTTGCTTTCCGGGAAGTGAGTGAAAAGCAGAACTCAGGAGAAACAAAGCATCAACAAGAGTCACACCGACATCTTCACTGCGGCCTTGCAGACAAGCACAGCGTGTTTACCCGCCCACGCTACGTCCCTCCCCGGCTTAGGTGCTCACGTCCCAAGTTTCCTGAGAATAAAGATAGATGAATTCAACACTGTTGACCACAAGTGTTGTCTATTTTCATAGAAATCAGGACAGCACCTCAGAAAACAGCAGCGCGGACATCCAGTGCTTGCTTACTGTGACCGTGAACTACTGTCCCAGCAACACTATCTGGTGGAGATTATCATCGCATCCTTTTTACAGTGGAAGGATGCGGAAGGTTGCGGTAGGATGCAGAAGGTTGCGGTAGGATGCGGAAGGATGCTGAAGGATGCTGAAGTGCACCAGGCAACCTGCACAAAAGCGCACAGCTCAGATGCAGCTCTGGGTTTTGACCTGGCACTTGTACCCACTGCCCTGACCTCTCCGAGGTCCCGTCACTGTCTGCATAGGCTACTGAGCTGTGCTCTATTGGAGAAGCCACTGTGCTGTGTAGATTATGGCCCTCAAGGGTACTAGGATCCCCACAGGGTCCCGCACCACAGGGCTGGGCACTGCAGGCCAGCCAAGGTTCTGAGAGCTATTTTCTGGCCACTGGCACTTGTGATCATTTGGGTATTTTTACATTGTATCTTGGCCGGAGAACAGGGGAAGAGAGTGGTTTTCTGAGGCCTCAAATAGGTGAGTGTCAAAAGGAAGTGGACCCATTGTTAATCTGAAGTCATTCTCTCTGAGCCCTGAGTCCCAAAAATAATTCCCTGCTTTCTTTTTTTGCCAGGAAACAGGCTGCCCTTAGAATGAAGTAATAGTGTGTTTTTAGACACCTTCTCATCTCATGAGTCTTCACATAAATAATGATACAATGCCGGCATGCCGAAGGTGTCAATACATGGCTGACGTGGGAGTTCACGTATGTTATTGCACTTAATTTTCACAATGACTCTCTGAGGCAGGTACCATTATCATGTCTGTTTTGGAGATGGTGAATGAAGTTACACAACTTGCTCAGAATCTCTGCCAGGATCTCGCACAAGGTTCCAAGAAGGTTGCAATTTACCAGCAGTGTTCCAGGAAGACCAAGAGTGCCATCAAGAGCAGCCGTCTGAAACACGGGTCTCCTTGCCATGCCCCCTTTCTGCACATCACTGAGCAGAAAGCCGAGGGAAGGGGCAGCCTTTGCTCCGCGAGCATCCAAGCACAGGACCTTTATTTCTGAGGAGTCTTCTTTAAACCATTATAAATGCTTATCTTTCCCTCAAGGGTATCTCATTGTTCACACCCCTCATGAGAGATAACACGACTTTCAAATAAGATCATGTATAAGGCATCACCCTCACAAGCACAGGCACTAAGAAACATTAGGCTGACCCTGGCTGTTGGCTCAGTGGCTAGAGTGTTGGTCCATTGCGTGGATGTCCTGGGTTTGATCCCTGGAGGGCACACATAGGAAGCAACTATCTGCTTCTCTCCCCCTCCCTCTCCGTCTTCTCTCTCTTTTCCTCTCTCACAGCCAGTGGCTCAACTGGTCCGAGTGTTGGCCTCAGGCACTGATGATAGCTTGGTTGAGTTCAGCATTGCCTTAGTCAGGGGTTGCCAGGTAGATCCTGGTCCGGACGCATGCAGGAGTCTGTCTCTCTATCTCCCCTCCTCTCATTAAAAAAAAAAAAAAAAAACCTCACAAAAAAACATTAGGCTGACATTATCCAATGAAGGCTACAATAATTGGCCAAATGGTTCTTGACTGATCACTTTTATTGCTGAAATAACGACCTAACATGGGATTTTCTTATATTTTTAAGGGAGGGGCTAAGAAATAAACTCTATCACCTGAAATCTAAGCAAAGTTCCAACTCTGCCCTCAGAATTTCATTGAATGGACCATTATATCTGGTTAGGGGAAGAGAGGAAGTGAATTAGGACCTTTTTTTTTTTTTATCGTGAGATAGGTTCTGTGGATTTGAAAATGCTTGTGTTTATACACACAGAAAGGTAAAAATAAACACCATGTTAAGACAAACATCTAAGTTGCATCTAATAGGTAAATGTCCCTGTTCCAACTTAGCAAACAAATCCAACGTAAGAACAAACCTACAGAACCTATCTCGTTCGTAACCCGGGGACTGTCTGTACTTAAGTCAGGAGTATTTCACACTCTCTTAACTCAGCTTGAACTATACTTGGGTGTGTTCCTCACATATTTAAACATTATCAACTTGGTCAGCTGGACTCTAGGATAACTGAGCTTAGCGTTTTATAAACCTCAGTGGTATTCCCAATCAAGTGTTCTATACAATTCGGATACAGAAAATGGGGACAGGGAGCCGCTTTGGTTGGCGTACTCACCTCTGCCCAAAGCACACTCGTCGTCCCTTTGGCAGCCTCACGTGTGCCCACCCCAAGGAACACACTTTAAAGCCATCCATCCAGCCCTGCTCCAGGGAGGGAGGATCTGCCCCAGTTCCCAAAGTTGCAGAGTAAGAAACAGAACTGCAAAAATAAATGCTTTCTGCCTCACACGCCCCTTTGCAAAGTAGTGGGAGCCCACAGACTCTACAGAGAGAGGGTCAGGTTTCAGAAGAAAGTACGAGCTTGGAGAGAGGCCTGGCATCACGGTCCTGCCGGGATCATCTCTCTCTCAGGGAAAAGGAAGATTCTGCCCTGGCAGCAGGACTGTTCGCTGGCATCTCTTCCCCTCCTGGGTCCCAGGTTTGGCTCGCAGAGCCAGGTCCTCGGTCCTGTCTTTGCTCACAGTATTTGCAGAGAAGGAGGGAGGGGGGAGGTTGCCCCGTGGGGCCGGCTCTCAGGTGGTGGGCAGGACTCCCTTCCTCTGATGGGCTCCCGCTGTAGGCCTACCCTCTCCCCCTCGCCCATTCTCCGATTGAGAGACCTGCTCCTCAGAGCTTTTATACTGTACTTTATTATATTGTCTTATAATTTTACTGCCAAGTGCTTCTTGACCACCACATATAGTTCTCAAATCCCTTGATCTAAATGTAGTCTTAATGGGTGCTTTGAAGGTATTCATCTCAGGGGTAGTGAATTAGTTATTATTATACTCACTTCAGAATTTTCCTATTTAGAAATCTTTTCTACTTAGGCGATCTACCTATTGATCCTGTAACCAGGTTGATTTGAGAGACTTCCTCCTTTTCTTTTGTCTAAGACTGCTTTTATTTTCTCTGGACTCCCCCAAACCTTTACCCTGATTTCCACATATTTTTGCATTGAACACTCAAAACCCATGGTTTGCTACAATAACGTCTTATGCTTATTAAGTAGCATGACTCACACAGATCTGGAATCGATCACGCCTTTAAAGTAAAAACCAAGCCAAAAAAATTTCAGCAGGAAGATGTCGTCTCATTGCGAGGGTATGAGAAAGGCCGTGACAGTGGGGGAGGGGGATCCTGCATACTTTACCAGTTATATCATGCTGTTTGAACGACTCGCTGTAGATCTGATACTGATTCGGACAGTGTTTCTTCAACCATTTGCAGACATCCTGCTGAGTCCACAGGGCCACTGGCTTGGACAGCTTCACCGTGGCTGACTGCAAATAAAGAAGGAAAAGAAGGTCTGTTAATGTCGGCCCCATGCCTAGAGAGGCACTACTACCGCAAGTCCTAGAGTGCGGTCAAGGCTACAGGCTGGAGTCCTTGGGGATAAATCTCTGGCTCTCGTCCCTGTGACCTCAGCAGAACTTCTCCATAACCCCTGAAAACCAGAAGGAAAAGCCCCAGGTGGAGAAGCCCATGAAAATGACATCTAGCCTCAAGTTACTCCCTCTTTGGGATGAAGCTCCAGGAAGTAGTGTTTTCTGATGAATACTCTAACCACAAGACAATGGGGTTGCTTGGCAATTAATTAAGTTTTAGGGGGAAGGCAGCGGCTTCCAAGTGGCCTTTCTCTGTATTCCAAGAAAGTGTCCCTTGTTTGTCCTCTGATATCTCCGGGGCCTAGAACAACACTGGCTCTGGCAGAGGCAAAGAGTTATTTTTTTTAAAATGAATGTTACAGGATGTCGACACTGCAAACTAGAAGGTGCAGGTCGGCCGGGAAGCTCTGGACGGAGGCTGGGTCTATAAGGTCTAGGAGCCTCGTCTGTGCCACAGTGGGGAAGCGGGGAGTCAATCCCGCCAGCCTGTGGGAAACGGTCGTAAGATAACGGGGTACCTAGACCTGTTATTGCTCCCTGGCTCTTTCAAGGAGGTGTTTGTAAAATCAAACCAAACAGAGGTGTAGGGACCCAGCCTTTGACAGAGGGTGGTCACAAATAAATTTGCTAATGAACAACAATCAACTGCGCTAGACACCGGTCTGCCTCGTGGAGCCCCGGAATTTGTTTGACTCTACATAGAAAAGTTAGCTACCTATAATTTTTGTCATTGAGATCAGCGTTTGTCAACAAAGTCAGGTTATAATATTGAGAGATGTTGGAAGGCACAGAGATGCCATAAATGTCACTGACCTTCTCGCTAGGGATTGTTTGCCTTCACTTCTTTTTCAATCTTTCAGATCAAGTCAGGGGGAGAGCTGCAGTTTTGCAGGAGGGTGATTTCACATCGTTCTAACACCTGCCAGCATGTTTTCGGACAGAGAGAGGGGCACCACCGCTTCACCGCCCTTAACAGAGAGCAGTCTACTTAGCGTCCAATAACTGCTCTCTTTTACTTTTTATTACAGGTAAGGTTGCTTTTATTTAATGGAAAATAAATTAGGACAAAAAATAAATCTTACTTCTGGCTAGGTACATCTAGTTTGCTTTTAGAACAAATTTGAGTAAAATAAACAGTAGGTCAATTTTAAGAAAAAAGTTAAGAAAACAATAACAATTGCACAGATAATAAGGTCATAGTACAGACATTGGAAGTGACATGCAAGTGATTCAAACTTAGACAACACAGTGCTCAGGTGTTAATTTTTTCTTTAAAAATTTATTTATTGAGTTTATGGAGGTGACATTTCTTTAAAAAGTTATATAGGTTTCAGGTGTAAAGTTCTATAACACATCTCAGGCCAGTGTCCCTGATGAACACAGATGCTGAAATCCTCAACAAAATATTAGCAAGCTGGATCCAAAAATACATGAAAAAGATCACACACCATGATCAAGTGTGATTTATTCTGGGGATACAAGGTTGGTACTGTATCTGTGAATCGATAAATATGATACACCACATAAATATGATGGAAGATAAAAGCCACATGATCATATCAATAGATGCATAAAAAGCATATGGTAAAACCCATCACCCATTTATTATTTTTTCTATTTTTAAGTGAGAGGAGGGGAGATAGATAGACTCCCACAATGATATTTGGGGTTGATGTTCTGTCCCTTTAAATTCCACCAGGATCCATGATAGTCTTGACCAGTGGAGTACAGGAGAATTGATTCTGTCTACATAACTCTGAGGCTAGGTGATAAAAAACAAAACAAAAAAACCCAAAAACGATAGTTTCTGCCTGGCTCACCCTCTCTGTCACTGTTTTTTTGGAACCAAGACACCATGTTGTAAGGAAGCCCAGACCACATGAAGAGACCATGTGTAGGAGTTTTGGCTAAGTACCCAGCTAAGGTCTCAGTTGACAGCAATCACCACCACCAACCCTCGGAAACCTTGTAAACAAGCTCCAGATGGTTCCAGCCACCAGCCTTCCAATCTTCCCATGGAGGCCCCCGACACCGTGATGCAGAGACAAGCTGTCCCTGCGGAACCCTGAGGAAACTCCTGACCCATAAAATCCACGAGCATCACAAATTCTTGTCTTCCACCACTAACTTTTGGGGTAATTTGTTTTGCAACTCGTGTAACTAGAACACTAAGCTACATGCTCAGTGAGGATAGAACCGTTGTAACTACTCTCCAGGGTGCCTTGTATTTAACAGATGCT
Source organism: Saccopteryx leptura (assembly GCF_036850995.1). Taxonomy (NCBI): domain Eukaryota; kingdom Metazoa; phylum Chordata; class Mammalia; order Chiroptera; family Emballonuridae; genus Saccopteryx; species Saccopteryx leptura. Next base: position 354,438,607 of record NC_089505.1, read on the forward strand.
CTATACAACAACAACAACGAACAAGTGACTGAATTAATGAAATGAAACCATTCTCACTGTGTCTGGGCTCACAGACCTACTTACTATTTCTTCAGCAGTGAATTTCACGGCTAGCCTCGCTGCCCTCACCCACCTGTGTAGTGGCTTCCTCGAACTTGGCCTCCTCTTTGACTCTATGTCCCCAAGTCCCCGGCTGCCACACGGTCTCCCGCTGCTCTCCTACTCTGGACGGGAGAGGAGGACCCCCGGCACGATGGCACCAGGGAGGGAATGCTTTGTTGTTTAGTTTCTCCCTGTTTGCCCGTCATCGCCTCCATTCCTTTGCATGATCAGGAAACTAGAACTTTGGCTTTTTTTTTTAGCTAGAAAGGCACTCACCACCATGTTTCACAAGTCAGCACCTCTGAATCTGGCTCTTTCCTGCTCTAAAATTTTCCTTCAGCTTAACTGAATGAGCTCCTAGCTGACACATCATTACCCTGAAACCCCTTGCAAGTTTCCTGCAAGTCAAGCTAATCACAGCTCTTGAAGACCCCTGTAGACCAGTCACAGAAGGCTGTCAATTAGCAAAGGAAGGCAAAAAGGATAAAACTGCTTCTCCGTCAATGTACAACACTTCCTGGAGGGTCAGTCTTTAACTGGCTCATTTCCTAGGACACAGAGGACCCCCGGCACCAAAACTAACCCATTCCGCTGGAGACTCGGGTGGAGATGAACTCAGACACACCAAGTCATCACTGAACTCAACCTCACCAGCCCGCCGTGTATGCTTTGCTTACACTTTCTCCTCTTGTCATAAATCCAGGTGTTCTGAGGCTCGTGCTGAAAAAGCCGATTCCTTTCTCCTTCAGAATGTACTCCTGCTAAGCAGCCATTTGGTCATCACTTGGCTTGGAGAGCAATAAACACAAAGCTGCAGGCACAGATTTCCAAGGCTGTCTGAACCTACAGGGCTCTGCCTCCCCTAAACTGGTACAGTGAACAAGGCAGGGAGGCGCAAGGGGTCCCACCACGAGCAACACTGTTCGCCTCCCCTTCGGTGATACGAGCGCGGGCCCCATCCACCAGCAGACTCTTCGCCGTGGCTTGGTTATGGAAGGACCAGCTCGTTCCGCATTCAGAGCCACGCTGACTCCGAGGCCCCGTCTGGGGCTTCTCTCCGGATTCTCAGAGCGGACGTGCATTTGTTCCGCCCGAACTTCTCTTTGCGGCCCCACCCCCACCCCACGTCCCCTCTGGATTTCCCCGTCTATCCCGGTGCCCCATCCCCAACAGCAACCCCGTTTGACGGAGTGAATGTCACAACTTGAGCCCTTTAACGAGCTCAGCCTTTATTTCTATGTGCAATTTTTCTCTGCTAAGCTGTGTCTTTTCCCCACAATAGGAGCCTACACCAAAATAATCATAGTTCATAGGACAAAGAGATAGTATTTCACATTTATTAGAAACAGTAAACTTATTAAAAAAAAAAAAAAAAAAGTCCTGGCCAGAGGCAAACATGACAGCACATGTGACTCAGTGTCCCCTCCCCCCTCCCCCGGCACCATGTTCGGTAAATCCAGCCTTCTGTGGGTTTACAACTCTGGAGACATCCCGGCAGCTTCTGCTGCCCTGAGAGAGGCCAGAGGCAGGGCTACCTAACTCCTATGCGTTAGGATACCCAACAGAACTGCAGGCACTTCCTCTCCGAGTCGGTCCTGGCCCTTCTTACTTTTTTTATTTAGAGATTAAATTTAATGGGGTGACGTTGGTCTGTAGGAACACATAGGTTTCTAGGATAGCTCTCCACAGCATGTGACCTGTTCCTTGTTCTGTGTGCCCCTCGCCCAAAGGCAGACCACTGTCCATCACCGTCCCCGTGACTCCCCTCCCCCTGGTCACCACTTCGCTTCGGTCTATGTCCACGAGTCTCAGTTTTATGTCCCACCTCGGTGGCCTTTCAACAGACAAGAGGTGTCTTTACTTCCTATTTTACACGAAGACCTCGCTTCATGCAAAAGGGAAAGTGTGTTTGCAAATTACTTTTTCCTTTTTCAAATCATTCTAGTTTAGACGAGACTTTCACTAGAGGAATTTCTGATTTGTATTTCGCTAGAAAGAACTCAAGCGTTTTCAAAAAGTACTTTAACTTGAAGCTTCTCTGCTAATAAAATAATTGGATGCTTTAAAAGGTTCGTTGTGAAAAGAACAGAAAGGAAACACTTTTACAGTTAAATTTTATTTTGCAATCCAATTATCCCTTATTGATAGTTTTGCAATGTCATTTAAAAAAAATTTATTGGATTTTGACTTACAAGACAACACTGCCATTTTCAGCTCTGTCTGTACAAACTCTTAACTGGGTAACCTTACATGACTCCCAGTGAGTTGCCTGTGACAAAGCAGGGAATGCATAAAGTGCTTCCCCCCACCAGAAGGACAAAGAGCTTGACGGCCAAATATCGGAGAGCGGTGGGCATATTCGCAGCGTCTCATTTAAAAAAATGCCTCTTCCTCTCCTAACCACCTTGCAATGCTGTTTCTTGGGTTCCCAATCTGCTATTTCAGTGGCTTTCATTGTGTAATCTTGCTCAAGATTGAAAAAAAGAGAGGAGACCGGAGGGGGTTGGGGAACACCCATGAAAACCCATCACAGTCCATTTTAGCAGTTTTTGATGAACTGTGATGAAGATATTGAGGTGTGTGTGTGTGTGTGTGTGTGTGTGTGTGTGTGTAAACAACTTTACTTGGATAAATAAACACTAAGTATAAATCTTCTGATAGAAAATAATTACTACTTTTTCTTTTCTCTTTTGGAGGTTGGCGCGGGGGCGGGGGAGAGAACTGTGCAAATATGGGGAAAACAATGATCTCGATTCAAGACTGTACCTGAAAATTTTCAGTGTCAGAAAACACGTGCTGTGAGACAGGCCACTCCACCGCTAATAGCTCTAGCGGTTTGAAATGTTCTTTCTATTGAAGCCAGAAGCAGATGTCCGCCGTCCTTCTCCCCGACGAGTCCTGTCTTTGCAGCAGCACAAGGCAGACTTCACCACGCCCCGCTCTGCTTCCCTGTCACACATCGTCTCGGCGCTCTCCGCTAGGGCTCGTGCCTTTTCTCTTCTAAGCCGTGGTATACGCTCACAAACCCCCAGTTCTGTCTCCGGTCCAGACTTCTCTCCAAACCACTGCATCTCAGATCCAGCTGATGGTGGTAGCTACGCTTGCATATCTAGTCAACATTTCCAGTTCAACAGGCCTAACACTGACCTCCTGAGCCTCACAAAGTGCCTTCCTCTCACCTGAAACACTGCCTTTCCTCTTGCTGAAGCTCCAGATCGTGGCTTCATCAGACTCTTCTCTTTCTCTTGCCCTCCACATCGAATCTACTGGGAAAACCTGAGCGGTCTGCCTGCAAGTACACCCGTCCTCACCACTAACATTGTTACCATCCTGATCAGAAACACTACCACGCTGCACCCAGATGACTTCATCCAGGTACCCGATACACCGAAGGTCATTCTGGTTTTCCCTGGCCCTTATTTTAAATCTTTTTTTTTTTTTTTTTTTTTTTTTTTTTCATTTTTCTGAAGCTGGAAACAGGGAGAGACAGACTCCCGCATGCGCCCGACCGGGATCCACCCGGCACGCCCACCAGGGGGCGATGTTCTGCCCATCCTGGGCGTCGCCATATTGCGACCAGAGCCACTCTAGCGCCTGAGGCAGAGGCCACAGAGCCATGCCCAGCGCCCGGGCCATCTTTGCTCCAATGGAGCCTTGGCTGCGGGAGGGGAAGAGAGAGACAGAGAGGAAAGCGCGGTGGAGGGGTGGAGAAGCAAATGGGCGCTTCTCCTATGTGCCCTGGCTGGGAATCGAACCCGGGTCCTCCGCACGCTAGGCCGACGCTCTACCGCTGAGCCAACCGGCCAGGGCTATTTTAAATCTTTAAAGTAGTTTACAAAGTCCCCAGTAATCTGGCTCCCCGCTATCTGACATCAGCCCTCCTGCTCTTTCCTAATATATCCTGCCCCCACTATTCTCTGCCCTCGAACATAAATGCCAGCTGCATCCACTTCTTCTGTTGCCTGGAACGCTCTTCTCCCAGACACCTGCTCTGCTCATTCTCTCACTTCCATCAAGCCTTTGCTTACCCACTACCTCCTCAGTGGGCCCTACCCTGCGCTCCCTACTCCAATACTCATTACTTTGTGCTGTTGTCTCCCCCTCCACAGCAAGTATCGTCTAACACACTCTACAGCTCCCTCATTTTGTCCCGTTTATTACCGTCTCTTCCAATGTCTCTTCCAATGTCCTTGCATCCTCCGCAAGGGCAGAGAGCCTTCTTATTTAGGGAAGAATCCCGAACTTTAGGACGGTGCCTGGCCCAAAGCAGACACTCAATAATTATTCGTCGAACAAATGAAAAAACTGGCTGGCTGGTCATTGTATATCACAGCTCCTATATCCTGGAGTGTCAGAAAACTGGTTCAAGTCCCAGCTGTGTGCTTGACATCCCCAGGTTGGGAATAAAACAGCCATTCCTCTGATCAGATTTCTCTTATGCTGAGCCAAAAAAGCAGAGTCATCCTAGCACTACAATTCTTAGCAAGATAGCTCACATTTCTGAGCCTCATTTTTTTCTCCCTTTTTACATTGACACAGGGGTGAGGTAATGAAAAAGCCTTGGCATTTGGAAACCTGCCAACCTGAAGGGAAGGCCAGCTGTGGCATTCACTAGCACTGTGACCTTGGGCCAGTCACTGGACTTGTCTAAACAGGGCCCTCCGTATACAGCATATATGCTCGTCACTTGTGGAAGGATTAGAAATGACTTATCTAAAGCACTTTAAAAGTGCTTGTCACGTGCTACGTATTCAGAAAAGTAAACCTTCACATCTCTTGGACGGCACTGACGTGCTCTCCTGCTGGACTCCCAAGCCCGACATGGGGAAGCCCTGTGGACGCAGGCATAAGCCTTCAGGTCTCTTGGACGGCACTGACGTGCTCTCCTGCTGGACTCCCAAGCCCGACATGGGGAAGCCCTGTGGACGCAGGCATAAGCCTTCAGGTCTCTTGGACGGCACTGACGTGCTCTCCTGCTGGACTCCCAAGCCCGACGTGGGGAAGCCCTCTGTGGACGCAGGCATAAGCCTTCAGGTCTCTTGGACGGCACTGATGTGCTCTCCTGCTGGACTCCCAAGCCCGACGTGGGGAAGCCCTCTGTGGATGCAGGCATAAACCTTCGGGTCTCTTGGACGGCACCGACGTGCTCTCCTGCTGGACTCCCAAGCCCGACGTGGGGAAGCCCTGTGGACGCAGGCATAAGCCTTCAGGTCTCTTGGACGGCACCGACGTGCTCTCCTGCTGGACTTCCAAGCCCGACGTGGGGAAGCCCTGTGGACGCAGGCATAAGCCTTCAGGTCTCTTGGACGGCACCGACGTGCTCTCCTGCTGGACTCCCAAGCCCGACGTGGGGAAGCCCTGTGGACGCAGGCATAAGCCTTCAGGTCTCTTGGACGGCACCGACGTGCTCTCCTGCTGGACTCCCAAGCCCGACGTGGGGAAGCCCTGTGGACGCAGGCATAAGCCTTCAGGTCTCTTGGACGGCACCGACGTGCTCTCCTGCTGGACTTCCAAGCCCGACGTGGGGAAGCCCTGTGGACGCAGGCATAAGCCTTCAGGTCTCTTGGACGGCACCGACATGCTCTCCTGCTGGACTCCCAAGCCCGACGTGGGGAAGCCCTGTGGACGCAGGCATAAGCCTTCAGGTCTCTTGGACGGCACCGACATGCTCTCCTGCTGGACTCCCAAGCCCGACATGGGGAAGCCCTCTGTGGATGCAGGCATAAACCTTCAGGTCTCTTGGACGGCACTGACGTGCTCTCCTGCTGAACTCCCAAGCCCGACATGGGGAAGCCCTCTGTGGACGCAGGCATAAGCCTTCAGGTCTCTTGGACGGCACTGACGTGCTCTCCTGCTGGACTCCCAAGCCCGACGTGGAGAAGCCCTCTGTGGACACAGGCATAAACCTTCGGGTCTCTTGGACGGCACTGATGTGCTCTCCTGCTGGACTCCCAAGCCCGACGTGGGGAAGCCCTCTGTGGACACAGGCATAAACCTTCGGGTCTCTTGGACGGCACTGACGTGCTCTCCTGCTGGACTCCCAAGCCCGACGTGGGGAAGCCCCCTGTGGACGCAGGCAGGGTCTCCGGAGCCCAGCGGACTCCAGCTGAGTCGCAGGCATCATGAGATGCTGTCAGGTGCAGGGTGCTAACACCCAAAGAAAAACAACTGATAAGAAAGTAGTATTAAAAGGCACCAGTGGAAAATAAGAACCAGAAAAAAGTGAGAAAACAGAAAAAGGGAAGAAAAGAAAGATGGAAAGATCAACATACCAAATTAGGAGAGGGAATGGTTGCCCTTCCTTATCCAATCTGGGCTTTCCGCTATTACACAAATACTGCCTCGGGTCTTCCGGTGACAGGCCACATCCGTGGTGTCCCTCTGGCTCAGGGCAGGCTCTCTCCTGTCTCCAGGGACCACCACTGGCAAGGTTTCCTAACCCATGTCGAAGGTTCACCCCAGATTCCCCAGGCGCCTGCTAAAGGAACACCAGCCGATGATGCGTAGACGTTCCTGCTCACAAGCTGTGAGGTGGACGCCTGCAGCTGTGCTGGTGAGGTCTCCTGCCTCCCAGATGCATGCAGCCGGGCACCGGGCTTTCTGACCACAACACCTCGGAGGGGACACAGAGACACGCACAGGCAGTCTGCAGCAGACACGGTGCCTCTGGCACTCCAGATGGCTCTGGGGGTCAAGGCCTGCTCTTCCTGTCAGCCCAGAGTGTTGTGTGTGTCAAGAGAAATACGGAGGGAGAGGATCACATTGTATTTCATGTCTGCCCTTGGTACAGCAGGAAAACCCATCACTCATCTGCGAAGAGGAGCACACTCGGCAGGGCAGCAGGCGCTGTGTGCGTGCCAGGTGCAGAGCGGCACAGGTGCGACGAGCAGGTACCTGATGGGCAAACCCCTGTGCGTATGCTGGATGAACGAAAGCATGACAAAAGCAGAAATGGGAGCAACTCTGAACCGTAAAAATAGTTATCGATTATCATCATCATTTCACTTCTCTCCAACAATACGTCTGGAATAACAATGTGGTAGATCGATAACAAAAAAAGTCCTCGGTGCAAAATGACCTTCTGCAATATGACCTGGGGTCTGTCAATCATGAGGTAGCATCTATTTCTTTTTTGCTGGGGTTTGGGGGAGAGGAAAGGGGGACTTTGACCAGCTCTGACCAAAGGCCTAGGGGGAGGCGATGCTGAGACAGGTGTGAGATGACTTCTCAAGAGGACTCTTGCGCTTATGTATTTTCCCGTGCTCCCCGAAGTCACCGTGAGGACGTGCCTGGGAAAGATGGACCAAGCCAGGTGTGGGACTGTGCCACCAAGGCTGATGGATGCCGTTCCAGACAGACGTACATAATTCCAGACAGACAGAAACTGTTCGGGACAATTTTGTAACCCAGCACATGGAAAGAATTGTTTCACATACTTGAGGTAAATCACCTTTGACCTTCCCAACAACTTACAACATAATTCTCTCTTCCAGTTTACAGAGAAACAGGCTTAGAGTGGTGAAGGGACTCATCCAAGGTCACACTCCCTGCCAGGGAGTTCAGAGCTATCCTACTGAGGTTTCCAGAGCTAGATTTCTTTCTAAATTGAATCAATTAAGAGAAATCTGATCGAAGCAACCCTCCCTCTGACCTCCCCCGGGTATGCCAAGTGTAGCGCGCACCTGAGCCCTGGTCCAGAGCCTGCTGCTCTCTCCTCTCTCTCCCGCCGCCACGGACGGGTGCTCACATTCTCCACGGTACATCGGGGCTGTGCGCACCTCCGCCTCTCAATTACGTCACCAGCAAAGTGTGATAAAAACAGCTCTGCCCATCTCACAAAGTTTCTGTGCAGATCAAAGAAATAACTGAAGCGCTGAGTGTGTCCTCCCTGTGATTTGACAGAGCAGAGAAGGGGGGAGGGGGCTGGGAAGTTGGGACAATTCTGCTGTTGGCATTCAGAGAAAACAAAAAGCATTAAGAAAACGTTGTCGCAATTACATTGAGCAAGGGCCGGGGGTGGACTCGGGGGTATGGAGAGCCAATAAAATTTTAGAATCTATGTGTGTGTATGTGTGTGTGTGTGTGTGTGTCTGTGTGTGGGGGTTTATGCAAAACTTCCAACACTAGTCTTCTGGGGCTTTAAAAGTGAAGCCTTCATAAAGAACAGCCACTGCCCAGCTGCATGGCCTTTCCATGGTAAAACAATTTGTCTGTGTGTTCACTTCAGCTGAATGACAATGTAATTCAACGGGGGCTGTACGGACTGAGTGCCGTTGTTCTCCCAAAATACAGATGTCGAAACCCTAAGCCCCCATGTGACTGTATTTGGAGATAGGGCTTTTATGGAAGTAATTAAGGTTAAATGAGGTCCTCAGGTGGGATCTGGACCCAACAGGGCTAGTGTTCCTAGATCAGAAGAGACACAAGAGAGCTCTTTGTCTCTCTGCCATGCGGGGACACAGGAAGACGGTGCCCGTCTGCAAGCGAGAGAGCTCTAGCCAGAACCCGACCAGACTGTGACACCTTGGTCTTGGACAGGGGTCCCCAAACTACAGCCCGCGGGCCGCATGCGGCCCCCTGAGGCCATTTATCCGGCCCCCGCCGCACACCCGGAAGGGGCACCTCTTTCATTGGTGGTCAGTGAGAGGAGCATAGTTCCCATTGAAATACTGGTCAGTTTGTTGATTTAAATTTACTTGTTCTTTATTTTAAATATTGTATTTGTTCCCGTTTTGTTTTTTTACTTTAAAATAAGATATGTGCAGTGTGCATAGGGATTTGTTCATAGTTTTTTTTATAGTCCGGCCCTCCAACGGTCTGAGGGACAGTGAACTGGCCCCCTGTGTAAAAAGTTTGGGGACCCCTGGTCTTGGACTTTCAGCCTCCAAAGCTATGAGAAAATGTCTGTTGCTTAAACCCAACAGTTCATGGTGTTTTGTTATGGCAGCTCCAGCTGATTAATACAGGGGCAAACTCGAGTTCAGAGAAACTAGTAAATTCGGCCAAATCATCTGCCTCAGATAGAAAATGCTTTGGAAATCTTACCACATGCATATAATGGAAAAGAAGAGAGAATGGAGGGAGGTGAGATGGATTATAAGACAACAGAAAAAAAAATACACCTTTCTTATATGTTTACATTTCAAATACTGACTTCTATACAATTAAGAAAAATTTTACTAAAAAAATGACCTTCAATTTTATAAACTTTTCCGAATCCATGTCCACCATACACCTTTACGGCCACCTCCCCCTCTGAACACAAATCTGCTTAACCAGTTAAGCAATTTTTATACTTCTATAATTTCTGGATATTTTTAATCCTTTTATGACTATCAAAGAAAGCACGCATGTGGTTTAAAAAATAAGTTCTAGAAAAGGACTTGTAATAAAAACACCAGTCTCTGAGTCCCATTTCTTCTCACCGGAAGCTTTTCTTATTTTTTTAGTAAAACAAACAGGGTCTGGTCTAGCTCAAGTATCTTTCTTCTCCAACTCCAACCCCAAATGCCGTTTCCAGGGGCCAACTCCTAACACTTCCTCTTTTCAGTCTCTTTAATTGCCCAGGCTTAGAGAAGTTTTGTGGATTCCTCCAGTAAGAATGGTCAGGAATTAGCACACATAGGCTAGCTCCCTCCTCCCCTCCCCTTCGTTTGCTCTTGGTATTGTTAATTTTCATTCTTAACTGGTTATTTATTTATTTTGCCAGGTAATTTATTATTATTTTTTCAATATTATTTTGTATTTGGTTTCAGGTGTACAGTAGAGTGGTTAGACAATCATATACTGTACACACTACTCCCCCTGATGTTTCCGGTACTCACCTGGCACCGTACCCAATCATTACAGTATTACTGACTGTATTCCCTATGCGGTACTTTACATCCCCGGGACTGTTCTGTAACTACCGACTTGCGCTTCTTAATTCCTCGCCTTCTTCACCCAGTCTCCCAACCCACCTCCCATCTGGCAACCACGAGTCCGTTCTCTGTGTCTATGAGTCTGTTTCAGTTTTGTTCACTTTGTTATTTAGAGTCCAGACATAAGTAAAATTATGTGGTATTTTTCTTTCTCTGACTGGCTGATTTCACTGAGCATAATACTCTCTAGGTCCATCCATATGGTAGTAAATGATAAGATTTACTTTTAATGTCTGAGTAATATTCCATTCTATGTATGTACTACCACCTTTTTATCCGGCTCTCTATTGATGGGCACTTGGGTCGCTTCTATAGCTTGGCTATTGTAAATAGTGCTGCAGTGAACATAGGGGTGCATGTATTCTTTCATATTAGTGTTGTGGGTTTCTCTGGCGATGTTCCCAGAAATGGAATGGCCGAGTCATGGGAAGTTCCATTTGTAATTTCTTGAGATAACTCCGTGCTGCTCTGCACGGTGGCTGCACCAGTCTGCGTTCCCACTAGCCGTGTACTAGGGTTCCCTTTTCTCCATGTCCTCGCCAGCATTTGTTAAGTGAATTTATTGATGGTACTCTTCCTACAAGGTATGAGGTGACATCTCAATATAGTTTTAGTTTGCATTTCTCTGACAATTAGTAACGTAGTATCTGTCAGTTTCCAGAAAATATCTGGTTTTTAGCTTTGTCACAATTAAAAAACAATTTAAGGTAATGGAGACCTTGATTTCTGTGTATCTGCACTGGGCTTGTTGCCTGAGAGGCCTACTACTCAGAGTGTTCCCTAAATGCCACAAAAAAGATGACACCACCCGAGTGCTACTAGCCACACAATATACTCTAATTCATCCCGGACACTTAGCAAAACACTTTTAAGAGATAGGTTTTTTGCGTGCGTGCGTGTGTGTGTGTGTGTGTGTGTGTGTGTGTGTGTGTGTTTGGACTGAGGCATAAGTAAAAGACTTTGTGATAAGCCTGACCAGGTGGTGGTGCAGTGGATAGAGCATCAAACTGGAACACAGAGGACCCAGGTTCAAAACCCTGAGGTCACTGGCTTGAGTGTGGGCTCATCTCGCTGTTCGGCGTGAGCTCACTAGCTTGAGTGTGGTTGCTGGCTTGAGCATGGGATCCTAGACATGATGCCAAGGTCGCTGGCTTGAGCAAGGGGTCACTCGCTCTGCTGGAGCCCCTGGGTCAAGGCACATAGGAGAAAGCAGTCAATGAACAACTAAGGTGCCACAATGAAGAACTGATGTTTCTCATCTCTCCCCTTTCCTGTCTGTCTGTTCCTATCTGTCCCTCTCGCTCTCTGTCACAAAAAAGAAAAAAAAAAGAAAAGAAAAAAAAAAGACTTTGTGATAAACATTCCTTTGCATAATCCCTGCTTATGTCTATTTTTCACTCTTGGCTGCAAGTCTAGAGCCTCTGACATTTTACAGTCCGCTCGCTTGACTTCCTCCCTCCCCTTCTCATTGTCATTGCTCCTTATGTTTATATTTCTTTATCTGATCTTCACATGGTATTTGGTGGGAAGAGGAAATAGACAGTGATGCTCAGTTTGTCCTCTCACGTGTGAGATCTTCACATCTCCTTATTTTAAAAATTGTTACAGAGGTGTATTTTATCCACATAAAAGAATACATGTCTGGCCTGACCAGGCGGTGACGCAGTGGATAGAGCGTCGGACTGGGATGCGGAGGACCCAGGTTCGAGACCCTGAGGTCGCCAGCTTGAGTGTGGGCTCATCTGGTTTGAGCAGAGCTCATCAGCTTAGACCCAAGGTTGCTGGCTCGAGCAAGGGGTTACTCAGTCTGCTGTAGCCCCCGGTCAAGGCACATATGAGAAAGCAATCAATGAACAACTAAGGTGTGGCAACGAAAAACTGATGATTGATGCTTCTCATCTCTCTCTGTTCCTGTCTGTCTGTCCCTATCTGTCTCTCTCTCTATGACTCTCTGTCTCTGTAAATAAAAAAAGTAAAATAAAAAAAGAATACATGTCTGTATGCACATGCACATATGCTTGTATCCTACTGAAAAGCTAGTATCCCACTGAAAAGCTAGTACAGCAACCATGCCCGTTAGTAGACATTGATGGTATTTCCAATTGTTTTGCCATTATACATTTTGAAAACCCGTAACCTCGCCCTCCCCCGTTCGCCTCCAGCTACTGTCCCATTTCTCTGTTCTTGTCACACGACACATCTGTAAAAGGTTGTCTCCATCTGTTTCAGCATCTTGTGCTGTCGCTCCAGTCGGGTTTCCCTTCCACTTTGCTGCTGAAAACGTGTTCTCGTCACTGAGACAGTCAGGCCACTGATTCCGACGCCACTTCTTGCAGTAGCATCCCTCCCTTCATGTGGCCTCCTGGGAGCCTCTGACACACTCTGTTCTGGAATACTTCCTTCTCCTGGCTTCTGCACATCTTGCTCTGATGGGTTTCCATCTCCCTAGGTACCCCTCTTTTTTTTTGCCTGCTTGTCCCCCTCTGATCAACCCCTAAATGGTTTGGCCCTGGGATTCCCTTGTATTCTCCTCTCTCCTGTAGTGATTTCAGGTTCCATTGGCTCTAAGTGTTGTCAATCAATCAAGGGTGCTCAAGCCTGCACTTCCTCCCTCAATATCTCTCCTTGAATTTCACTGGCGTACACAAGCTGCCTACTAGGTAGCTCACTTGGATGTCTAATAGTACTTCCACACCCAATGCACCCCAAACAGGACTCGTGACCCCTCAAACCCGTCCTTCCCCCCATGTTTGCACACCTCGGTAGGTGCTGACCGAACGCCCGGTCATCGTCCATTCCCTAACACACAAACACATACAATTCACATCGGACTGTTGGATCTGTGCAGAGAATATGTTCAGGATGCACACATCTGCCTCCACCATTACTCCTTCCAACCCGGTTCGAAGGGCAATCATTAACCGTTGCTGACCTGGACCAAGGCAATGGTCTCCTACCCAACTTCCCAACTTCCACACTTGCCACCTATAATCTGTTTCCCGTTGCTCAGAGTAAATGTTTAAATATGTAAATATGAGGCCCTGGCTGGTTGGCTCAGTGGCAGAGCGTTGGCTTGGCGTGTAGAAGTCCCGGGTTCGATTCCCGGCCAGGGCACACAAGAGAAGTGCCCATCTGCTTCTCCACCCCTCCCCCTGTCCTTCCTCTGTCTCTCTCTTCCCCTCCCGCAGCCGAGGCTCCATTGGAGCAAAGATGGCCTGGGCGCTGGGGATGGCTCCTTGGCCTCTGCCCCAGGCGCTAGAGTGGCTCTGGTCATGGCAGAGCGATGCCCCGGAGGGGCAGAGCATCGCCCCCTGGTGGATATGCCGGGTGGATCCCGGTCGGGCGCATGCGGGAGTCTGTCTGACTGTCTCTCCCCGTTTCTAGCTTCAGAAAAATACAAAAATATATATATATATATATATATATATATATATATGTAAATATGATTGTGTCTTTCATTGCCTTCTCCTTCCACGTATAATAAAACCCAAATCCCACCCTCCAGCCTGCAAAGCCCTCTCCTCGCTCCTCTCCTGCTCCTCTCTCCCTTGGTCTTGACGTTCCCAGACCCAGACATTCTTGTCTTCTCTCTCTTCCTCCAAATCACGGAGCCCATCCCTACCTTAGGGAGGGTAATAAAAGCTAGCTCTTTTTCTCAGATATTTTCAAGACTAGCCATAGCTTGTCATTCAGATTTCAGTTTCAATGTCGTTTCCTCGGGGCTGTCTTCCTTGATCACAACTAATCCCCGTGATATTTCTAATGCATTATAGCCCTTATTGTTATCTGATAGTTTTCTATTTGCTTGATTACCACAATATTCCCTGCACCTAGCCCATAGGCACAAAGTAAGTATTCTTTAGATAAGGCACTATATGGGTAGTAAATATAGTGCTATCTCTATTATCTGGATGGATCCTTGGTGATTTGGTGATATATAAATGTAGGAGGGAGACTACAGGATCATCCTTTTTCTATTTACAATTTTGCATAGTTTTTCCAAAAATAGTTCCATTATCTCAAAAGTCCTCTGTGCCCAGCCTATTCATTCTTCGAGCCTCCCTAGCCCGTAGCAACCACAGATATTTTTGCTGTCTCCATAGTGGTTTTTTTTTTTTTTTTTTTTTTTTACAGGGACAGAGAGAGAGTCAGAGAGAGGGATAGACAGGGACAGACAGACAGGAATGGAGAGAGATGAGAAGCATCAATCATTAGTTTTTCATTGCACGTTGCAACACCTTAGTTGTTCATTGATTGCTTTCTCATATGTGCCTTGATTGGGGGGCTACAGTAGACTGAGTAACCCCTTGCTCAAGCCAGCGACCTTGGGTCCAAGCTGGTGAGCTTTGATCAAACCAGATGAGCCCGCGCTCAAGCTGGTGACCTCAGGGTCTCAAACCTGGTTCCTCCGCATCCCAGTCCCACGCTCTATCCACTGCGCCACCGCCCGATCAGGCTGTCCCCATAGTTTTGCTGTTACCAAAATGTCATACGGTTGGAATCATATAGTATGTAGCCTTTTCAGATTGACTTCTTGCATTTAGTGATTGCATTTAAGTTTCTTTTTATGGATTGATAGTTCGTTTGCTGTTAGTGTTAATATTTTATTGCCCGTATGTATAATAGTTTTCATATTTACTTATTTTTACTTATTTTTTTATTTTTTTAGTGAGAGGGAGAGACAGAGATAGATATATAGAGAGAGACAGGAAGGGAGAGAGATGAGAAGTATCCACTAACTCATAGTTGTAGCACTTTCGTTGTTCATTGATGCTTCTCATATGTGCCTTGACTGGGGGGCTTCAGCCGAGCCAGTGGCCGCTTGCTCAAGCCAGTGACCTTGGGCTCAAGCTATCAACTTTGGGCTTTAAGCCAGTAACCTTTGGGCTCAAGCCAGTGACCAGAGGGTCATATCTATGATCCTATGCTCAAGCCAGCAACCTTGGGCTTCAAGCCAGTGACCTTGGGCTCAAGCCAGCAACCATGGGATCATGTCAATGATCCCACGCTTAAGCTGGTGAACTTGGGGTTTCAAACCTGGGTCCTCAGTATCCCAGGTTGATGCTCTTTCCACTGTGTAACCCACTGGTCAGGCACAGTTTCTATTTTTTAAATTTATTTTCCTACTGGAGGATAACTTAATTGCTTTCAAGTTTTGGCAATTAGAAATCCCAGGTTCAAAACCCCAAGGTCACTGGCTTGAGCGCAGGCTCACCAGCTCGAGCTCGAGTGGCTGGCTTGAGTGTGGGATTATAGACATGACCCCATAGCACTGGCTTGAACCCAATAGTTGCTGGCTTGAAGCTCAAGGTCCTTGGCTTGGCTGGAACCTCCGGTCAAGGCACATATGAGGAAGCACTCAATGAACAACTGAGGTGCTGCAACTACGAGTTGGTGCTTCTCATTTCTCTCCTTTCCTGTCTGTCTGTCCCTGTCTGTCCCTCTCTCTGTCTTTGTCTCTCTTTGTCTCTCTTGCAAAATAAAAAGAAAGAAAGAAAAGAAAAAAGGATGCTATACAAATCGCCAAAGAAAGCAAGTCCTGGATTGGACTAAAGAGAACCTTTAGTTTTGTAAGAAACCATGAAACTGTCTTCTAGTGTGGCTCTACCATATTGCACTCTTTCAGCAATGAATGACCCTTTCCTGTTGCTCCACGTCCTCGTCAGCATTTGGTATTGTCAGTATGCAGCATTTTGGCCATTCTACTAGGTATAGAGTGGGATCTTGTTTTAATTTCCATTTCCCTTATGACAGATGATGCGGAGCAGCTTTTCATATACTAATTTTCCACTTGCATATCTTCTTTACTGAGGTGTGGGTAAAGCTCTTCGGTCTACATTTGATTGGGTAGTTTTTCTTATTGTTGAGTTTAAGAGTTATTTTTATCTATTTGTAGATATGTCTCTTGCTGATATTTCCTCCCAGGTGGTAGCTTATATTTTCATTCCATTAACAGTCTTTCATAGAGTCGTCATTTTAAATTTTAATGAAGTCCAGTGTTCTTTGAACTTCCTGGATCTGTAGCGTGGAGTCTGATATTAATTTGGACAAATTCTCAATCATTATTGTTTCAAATATTTCTTCTGTTTCTTTTTCTCCTACTTCTCTGTCTGGTATTATGAGTACATTATAGCTTTTGTAGTTGTTCCATAGCACTGGGATATTCTGTCCTGTTTTTATTTTCCTGTCTTTTTTCTTCTATTTGCTTTCCAGTTTTGAAGGTTTCCACTGAGATATCCTCACACATTGACTTTCTCCTCAGCTGTGTCCAGTCAAATCCTAAGCCCATTAAAAGCATTCTTCACTTCTCTTACAATTTTTATGCTTCTTTCTTAAGACTCTCATCTATCTGCTCACATTGCCCATTACTAGACATTATCTACTTTATCCATTAAAGCTCTTATCATATCCATCATAATTGTTTTAAATTCCTAGTTTGATCATTCCAATGTCCCTTCCATACCCGAGTCTGGTTCTGATGCTTTTTCAGCCTCTGGGAACTGGCTATTGCCTGGGATTTCTCTCAGAGTTGCCCACACTGTGCCTTCAAGACCCCATCAGTCCCAGGTCCGGTGTCCCCACCTGAGCTGGTCCCCACGGAGGTGTCTGCTCTGGTGAGTCCCTGTGTGTACCTGCTTCTCTCTCCAGTTTGGGCGGGGGGCGAGCTTTGCTCACTGACCCCACTTCTCTTATGTATCTGAGTTATTGATTTTTCAGTTTTTTTCAGCTTTTTACTTGTTGTTAGGATGGAGGGGCAACTTCCAAGCTGTTTAAGGGCTGAACCAGAAACCAGAAGTCCTCCTTGCCTCTCCTCTTGTTCCTGCTTGACAGCAGAGCAAGGCTTTGGCAATATGACAAAAAGAAGCAACGAAGCAGCCTGCGAAACCCAGGAGCAGTCTTGTACATCCGGATTTGGAGGTAGTGAGAGTTCTTCCCTCTCTGATTCATTCATTCATTCATTCATTCATTCATTCATTCAAGTATCACTACTGGATACTTGTTCAATGCCTAGTATCATAACTGGTGGGAACAACACAAAGTCTTTTCTTTATTGCACATTTAACATTCACGAGTATAAGCCTGACAGACCAGGAGATGTGACTAAGGCAGGCTGCCTGCCACTGTGAACAGGCATTCAACCTGGCTCTGTTCAAGTGGAATTCCAGGGACCTGGGTTTGCATCTTGGTTTTCCCATTTACTAGCTGTTTATTTGTAACCAGGTAACTTAATTTCTCTATACTTCTGCTTCACCATAAAGGAAAAACTGACAATAGAGTTATCTCACAGGCTTACTATGATGATTTGATTAGAAAATAAGCTCAAAACGTCACTTAGTTCCTGGCACTGATGATAATTAATGATTGCTCATAGCCGGTCATCTCTGCCATTATTTCTATTTTATTATTACTTCTAATGCTGCTGTTGCTGCTACTCCCACTCCTGTGAGCACTGACCATTACTGAAGAATGTGGGTCAGGTGCAAATCAGGGGGGCAAAGCACGTTTTTAGATATATTGGTTGATAGCTACATAATAAAATCATATTAGTTATTTCCCCACAGCACAATTTCCCCAGTCCCAAAGGAAGGCAAAAAGCCAAAGGATTTGCTGAAAACAGCATGAGTAGGTAAGAAACATGGCATCAAATCCTGGTCACTCCTTAGGTCCAGGCATGAAGCTGGCACTCATTCTCCTCAAGAGAAATCACATAATCCCCTCTGATTGGCCACAAACACCTGATGGCACATGAATCCCAGCTCCCAATCAGTACATGCACACCTTGACCAAGAGAAGAATTTTCATTTTCTCAGTCCTTCTCTGAATATGTCTTATCTTTTTTTGTTTGTTTGTTTCTGTAGCTGACTTACCTTTTTCAGGGAGGATCATTTTGCACCATAAATAGAAATCTGGAATCTCACTGAGCAATGCTCATGTGCCTTGTGAATCCCACCTGGGACCATGAAATCTGGGATCCTATGCGTGTGCTTAACAAATCCGAAGCAAGGGAAACTCCCACTCCACAGCACTGTCCAGAGTCGGCAGGAATGAATAAGGACAGGGAGAGACAACACCGCAGATGCAGTGTCCCTGCATGGCTGTCCCTGCATGGCTGTCGCCGCATGACTGTCGCCGCATGACTGTCGCCGCATGGCTGTCGCCGCATGGCTGTCCCTGCATGGCTGTCCCTGCATGGCTGTCCCTGCATGACTGTCCCTGTATGGCTGTCACTGCATGACTGTCCCTGCATGGCTGTCCCTGCATGGCTGTCCCCGCATGACTGTCGCTGCATGGCTGTCCCTGCATGGCTGTCCCCACATGGCTGTCCCTGCATGGCTGTCGCTGCATTTCCCCACGAAGCATCGTCGAAAATTCCTCCTGTAGGTTTTCATTGTTTCTGTCTCCTGTTTATTCCCTTCTAATAAGCCCCCTCCTTTTTTCTTTTTTATTCCATGCCCATTTTTCCTTGCAATCACACAGGCTGTTAGATTTAGAAACCTCTGTGCTCTGCTATTGCATGCCCATCATCTTCCATTTCTAGGCCGGGGCCCTCATTCTGCTCTTCTAGCCAATTGGCATTCTGAGCAGGTGCAAAAGGAGGCTGGGGTTTCAAAGTATCTTCTGCATTTCTCGACGCCTTTGATTTGAAAGTACATTACCCTTAATAATAAAAGTATCTGGGTTACACATTTGATACACGGACCAGAGAGAATTGAGGGCAGGACATTTTTCTGATCCTTTAAAGAAGAGTCCCCCAAAAGGATTCCAAACTAATTTTCCACTGATTCTCTATTCCTACATTACATTATGTTTCTGTACCTTTTATACATCAGTGAAGCCCTTCTGAGTCATTTGGGATTATTGATTATGAAGCAGCAAAAAACCTCTCCTACAGCAAGGAGGTGAGTCCAGCTTCTCTCTCACCTACCCTTTTAATCATTTACTTCCCCTCATCTAATGTAGTTGATTCTCTGATACTTTTTAGAGTAAAGACTAGTTTGCTAGTTACTATTTCTCATTGAAAATTAACCACAGAAAAAGTTTAAAAATCTGTAGATTTAATATGTCCACTGCTTAATATTAAGCTTTATTTGTCTCACTGTTCAAACCAAATAGTAGTTAAGTCTCTGGTTATCTAAACGTGTGTGTGTGTGTGTGTGTGTGTTCATTTCATGGCTCTAGTGCTTACAATATTAATATGGTGCTCCTTTAAAAAAATCTGCTACACAGGAAATGTTCTAAGTAATAATTTATGATCTGTCACATTAGTGTTGCATTTCTTGTTTGCGAAGTTTTCTGATTCCATGGTTAACATATTCAATGGCAGCACCACCCTGTTCTTTATTTCCTACTTTAAACAAATCAACAGTACATCCAGAGACAAAGGGCTGGACAGCCAGGCAGCACTGCGAGACAAGAAAACGCCTCAGCATAAAGCACCCCAATTAGTTACAAACCACTTAACACAAGCCAACGAATAACTACAGCTAATTCTTTTATAGTGTCAGGGGCATGCAAAGGTTTCTAAATCTACAGAATAAGTGGCCCCAGCTAACTCCTCAAAAGTTTTAAAAATAACCGTAAATGTGATGAATTTTTAATATTAGGCAGAAGGCAAATGGTTAGGCAGAGTTTTCTATAGAATAACGAGAAGATTCATCCATGCATGAAATATTTAATCAACTATCCATTACACGCAAGGCACTTTCGGATGCACTGGTGAGAAAGAGTGAAGAGACATCTGCCCACGTAGGGCGTATGTCGTACCATGAGACACAGACATTAGCAAGTCAACAGCCAAGTGGTGACAAGCGCCATGAAGACAGTGAAGTGCGGTCTGGGGGGACCTCGGGGCCAGGACAAAGGGGAGGCCACTGTGCGGAGATGCTATTTCTAATGAGGTCGTCGGGCTTACTCCATGTCACAACTAGTCACTAACATAGAATAAAATAAAAATTCATACAAGTTGGAAGAATTTGAAAAAAAAATGAACATAGATAAACCTCAGCGTGAGAACACAAAAATTAAAATTGTGTTACACAACACTGATTTTATTGAAAAGCTTCTCCTTTTCAATAGAAATGTGTTTTTCAATAGTAATATGGCTTCCAATCTGCTCGGAAGTCTCATGCGATCGCTCCTCACAGATGCTCTGGTCTATTACTCTTCCTTCCAGGAACTATCACGGCTTACATCATTCCATAACCACATAATTACACTGTAGGATAAGCACGCGGGACGTTGTGCCGTGTGATGGGCCAGGTATACAAACACAAATTAACAATCAACAGCCCAGCATTAAATGGAGGGAAACTTCATTTATTCAATCCACTTATACAACCTTGATTATGCATTTGCTGTATGTCAAGCACCGCACTGCCTCCTGGGGACACAGAAAAGGAGAAATCAGAGCTTGAGGCCAAGGGTTTTAAAGGAGACAGAAGACCAGAAAGAAAGATAATTAGGTAAGGGAAGTGCGAGACGAGATAGGCACGTGCAGTGGATGATCAGAGCGCCACAGAGGGCACCCAGCCTGCCACCTGCCTGGCGAGGGTGACACGGAGTCACTTAGGAGGTAGAGCTAGCCGTGGCAGTTTTAGGACAGCGGTGCACGAGGATATCAATGTGACAGAAAGAAGAACCCGGAAGACTGCACGAGCTGGCCGATTCTGAGAAAGGAACCCTGCTGATGAAGAAATGTGCATGAGGAAGGGAGATGAGCTGGGGCGGACTAAGGGTGAGGAAGCCGTGAGTGGTGATGAGGGTTCGATCCTGCACGTTGTAGGGACCACCCACCCCGCATGCACATGCGCAGGTGTTCTCTCAGACTGCGCTGGGCAGGGCGCGGGCGAAGCAAGAGTGAAGAGGTTCATCTCGCTAGCGCCCCCTGGGAATCCTGACATGAATAACACTCAACCCAGCTTCCCAGCTGCTTTGCTCCTCAATCCCCAGATGCTTTTCTCCAGCCACCTAACCCCCCGCCCCGTCTTATGCCCTCACACATCATGTTTTACCTCGCCGAAGGGGCCACTTTCCACCAGCGTCACCTGGAGAATCCCCGCACACAGTTCAGGATTTAAATCAAACACAACCTCAGGTGAAGGATGTCCCCAACCCCTGCCTTGCTCCCATAGTTCTTGGTAACACTGCCCAATTAGAGTTCCTTACCCAGTGAGGCTGAATTGTCGGTCTAAATGTCTGCTCCCACTCTGAACCGTGAACATTTCAAAGATGCCGACAGTGCCAGCCATCATTTCTACCCTTCACCACGCCAGCACCAATCTTCCACATAGAAGGTGCTGCTTATACAAATGTTTGCTTTTATATATTTTGTGATCCTAGCAGTCATTTAACAGAGGCTCCGATACCCACGACAGAAGACATTACACTATGGATGCTTCTGGTAATTAAAAAATAAAATTATACACGGTCATCCTTGAATGAGTTCTTACTGTAAGAATTCAAACAATACAGATGCACGAGGAACCACACACTCTTTTCACGCCATTTTCCCAATTCCATTCTTCTCAAGTCAGGAACTGCCATCACATTGAGGTGCGGCTTCGCCCACATTGCTTCCCCTGCATTTGACGCACGCACACATGCAGAATCGGAGTCTCTAGTGCACCGTGAGCCCGGCCCACCTCTGCACAGGGACAGTCCCATATGCATTGCTTTTCAGCTCCTCCACTTAACAACAGATTTCAGAGCTACTTCCCCACCTGAGACGTACAGATACGCCTCACGCTATTTCCAACTGCTGCCGAGTGTTCCCTGGCAAGCAGAGGCGTTCAAAGGGAATCCATGACTGAGCTCTCACTCCAGGGATGTGTAAGCACCGAGAAGACTGACAACATCCAGTGGGAATGTGCTCTCTCCTAGACGGGGTCTGCCTTTTTGAAATGCAAATCAACGTCTTCTACAAGTTTCCGGATGTGCAATTCCACGTCAGGTCTCCATCCCGCAAAGAAACACAGACAGACACACATAAAAGGGCACACAGAGCTGTGAGCTGCTGCAGGAACTGTCATAGTGAAAAACCAGGAACATCGTAAATGTCTACCATTTTAGTTTTACAATTACAACAATTTATTAAATAAGTTTAATAAATTGTGGATTACCTGCATTTTACCCTGTCAAACTTGGGTACATGGTAGTCTATGCATTTAACTGTTCTCTGGTCCTACGTCTGTCCCTTTCTCAGGCTGCTTTATAAAATCTCTCATTTCTAATAGCTTCAAATACTGCACGTCAGGTTTATGGGCATATCGGATAATGAGATTCCTTTAGAGACATTAATTACATTAATAGCCTTGTCTTGCTTCTCTTCTTATATGAAGTGAAGGATATGGTTATGCTGGTAAACCTGTCAAGGTCCTTCATTCCAACACCAAACCTGAATCTGGCAAGACGACAGTATTGACTTTATTATTAATACGAGGCAGGTGCTGAATGCTAACCACATTTAAGAGACGGCGAAGGGGACAGTGATGAAACACAAAGCCCACTACTCAGTGTCACATGTGGGGACAGTGATGAAACACAAAGCCCACTACTCAGTGTCACACGTACCAGAAACTGAGTGTGGCAGCCCACAGATCACGAAGAAGGAAATAAGCAGAATGCTCCCTTGTTTGTCTGTCTATCCATCACCCATCCATTTGTGGGCTGGATCGATGCAGTAAAAGATGGATCAAATAGAACGCTCCACAAAACCAAACAAGGAAAAAGGGAAGATAGGAAAGAAAGAAAAAAAACCCAACCTGGCTGAAAGTGGAGACAAGGAGAAATGAGGACAATCTATAAAATCAAAAGCAGAGGTCAGACACCACTTGGAAGGACAAAAAGGTAGTCACTGGTTACACCCAGATGCCAGGATAAAAGGTTAAATCCTATAAAAAATAAAAGTGGAAGAAAGTGCTGAATCCAAATAGAATCTTTAACCGGGGAATGGATGGCTCCCTTCCAGACCAAGAAATGTCACAGGTGGTAGGGTAAGACTGGAGCCTTGAGCCTGGCCAGACCTACGAGGTGAGGCACACCCGGCGATCGGCAGTGCGGAGAAGCCGGGGCGGGCAGGGCTGTGCAGTGGCTAGGGCGGGCAGGGCTGTGCAGTGGCTAGGTGTGCGGTGAGACACAGTGGCTCAGCTGGGCATTAACAGACTGGGAGGTTTAGAAGAAAGGGCAAGTTTTATCCAGGAACCACAGGGAGCGATGGCACAAGGAAGCCTGCACCACAGGCGAGGGCAAGCAGATAGTGAGTGCGCAGGACACACCTGGGCTCCCGCTGCTTGGCCACACTGAGCAAGAACATGCACTTTGGGAAGGCAGGGCAGGCACCAAGACCCGACTTCCCAGTCCGGCCCGAACTGGAGGACAGTTGCGAGGATCCAACCGAGGGGAACGGAACCGCGATCTTAATTATTACCAATGCTGGGTTATACTGGGGCTGTGTCACCCCCACAAAGGTCCAGACCTGACTTCCGAGGATGGGTTTCTTAAATTTCCTCTGATCAATGACCACTGATCACCCTATACCCAGGCCAGGGACAGACCCTTAAGTGTGGGCACCAGAAGGCTTCCAGGGCAGGGGGCCAAGCAAGCCATCATATTCAATTACTGTATTTGGCAGGAGGAGGAGGGAAAAGTGTAGTTTTGGCAACACTGCTGAAATTATAAGGCCTTAATTAGATTACTGGATCAACCTCTGACTAGCAATGAATGTCCTTGGGGAAGCTGTTTAATCTCTCCGGGAGACTATGAATTTCCACATCTAAAAAACTGAAAACAATATTTCAGAGGCAGCTTACAAGAGAAGCCCTAAACAGCAACAGTGTTGCTAAAAGGATTAAGATATTAGCTGATCCTTTTATTAAATAATGCCCTTTACCCTCTGGCCTGGCAGAAAAAACAAAGGAGATAAGGGAAAAGTCGCCTAAAATAACCATTGTAAAGACATTGTTTGATTTTCATTGTGAAGAAAGAAGTCCCCTAAAATAACCATATAAAGACATTGCTTTATGTGGATACTAGGTGAAGGAGTTCACTTTGCTAAACCTAAATTGGTTGTGCCATAAAATAGTAGTATACTATAATTGAGCTGTTTATCTTGAAGAAATCTGCCAATGACAAACAGCAGGGACAAAGCGACTTTCTATTTCCAGTGGCCCCAAAGCTGGATCAGAATCACTACAGGTAACCCTTCAGAGAAAAGAAGGCTCCAGAAAAATAAAAAAAGGGGGGGGGTATTAATGGTTGGCAATAGTTAGAACCAGGGCAAGAGTCAGATGAATTAGAGAGTTGTTTCTATTTGGGAGAGCGGTATTAGTATGAAATCTAACCAGTGGAAGGTTGACTATCAAAAATAAAAGGCTTCTTCCAAAAGTCATCAAAGGCAAGCCAAGAAGGTACTAAGAAGCAAGTCTGCTGAAAGTGGAGTAAAGGGGACACAGGAACAATTCTATTTGGTGTCATCTGGCTTCTGTATTTTGAGCTAATCCAGTGCCTGTTGGAGGCTCCCAGTAGTCTGCTCTTCTAAGCGTTGGGGCCAAGATTTGCATATAACATTCTCTAAAACTGGAGCTAATAAGAATCAATTATAGGCCCTGGACAGTTGGCCCAGTGGTAGAGCATTGGCCTGGCGTGCAGATGCCCCAGGTTTGATTCCTGGTCAGGGCACACAAGAGAAGCGCTCATCTGCTTCTCCACTTTTCCCATCCTCTTGCTTTTTTCTCTCTTGCTCTTCCCCTCCTGCACCCACAGCTTGATTGGAGCAAGTTGGCTCCTGGCACTAAGGATGGCTCAATGGCCTTTGCCTCAGGTGCTAAGAAGAGCTCTATTGCTGAGCAATGGAGCAATGCCCCAGATGGGCAGAACACTGTACCCTAGTGGGCTTACCAGGTAGATCCCTCCTCTTACTGAATAATAATATATAATAAAAAGAATCAATTATAAATGGAGGAACATTAGAAACTCAAAATATTTATACCACTGTAAGAAATTGTTTGGAAACACCCTCAAGTCTGGAGGAGATAACCTGAGGAAATTACAAACAGAAAGTAATGGATGTTATGTTTTGCTGTGTTTTCTTAACAGAATGACTTGCTCATTATGGAGTTAAAGCAGATACCAAGTGCATGGTCTTCAGTGTGTCTGGCATGAGCCAGCAGAGAGGCTTCCCCATGCCCGCAGGGGACAGGGCTTGCTACAGCCACAGCTGCAAGCCTAGACAAAAATCCGGACAATCTGACGAGTTTCAAAAAAAGAGCAATGTCTGAGCTTCACCCCAGTGAAATGAGCTTGAAGTCTCGGGGGCAGACCTACGCAGAAAAGATTACACGTCACAGCCAGACTTGAGAACTGGCTGGTATTTTCAGTTGGCTAGGCAGACTCATAAAACTTGACAGTTTTCTAATGTGATTGCCCACGTTGGGTACCATGATTAACAAGCAACCTTGTGGTTCTTTTATCTTCCATGTTGACTCTTTAGTCTTTAGTCTCGGACTAAAGGAGGGTGATCAGCTGACTCAAGGCATCAGCCTGCTTGCCAGTTACAATTCTTAATTCACATCAGTAAGAGGGACTTTGCATCTGTCAATTGTCTTGTTTTTCTCAAAACTCCTACAGGATCTGTTTAACTAGAGAGGAAGGGGGCTTCGTGGCTTCAGACACATACAAAGCGGAAGAAGACAGGCCCCGGGTCCCTCAGGACTCTCTCCGCTGCTGCTCCTGGGAGAGCCACAGAACAGCCTCACCTCTGCTCGGGACTCTCTCCGCTGCTGCTCCTAGGAGAGCCACAGAACAGCCTCACCTCTGCTCGGGACTCTCTCCGCTGCTGCTCCTGGGAGAGCCACAGAACAGCCTCACCTCTGCTCGGGACTCTCTCCGCTGCTGCTCCTGGGAGAGCCACAGAACAGCCTCACCTCTGCTCGGGACTCTCTCCGCTGCTGCTCCTAGGAGAGCCACAGAACAGCCTCACCTCTGCTCAGGACTCTCTCCGCTGCTGCTCCTGGGAGAGCCACAGAACAGCCTCACCTCTGCTCGGAACTCTCTCCGCTGCTGCTCCTGGGAGAGCCACAGAACAGCCTCACCTCTGCTCGGGACTCTCTCCGCTGCTGCTCCTGGGAGAGCCACAGAACAGCCTCACCTCTGCTCGGGACTCTCTCCGCTGCTGCTCCTGGGAGAGCCACAGAACAGCCTCACCTCTGCTCAGGACTCTCTCCACTGCTGCTCCTAGGAGAGCCACAGAACAGCCTCACCTCTGCTCAGGACTCTCTCCGCTGCTGCTCCTGGGAGAGCCACAGAACAGCCTCACCTCTGCTCAGGACTCTCTCCGCTGCTGCTCCTGGGAGAGCCACAGAACAGCCTCACCTCTGCTCGGGACTCTCTCCGCTGCTGCTCCTAGGAGAGCCACAGAACAGCCTCACCTCTGCTCAGGACTCTCTCCGCTGCTGCTCCTGGGAGAGCCACAGAACAGCCTCACCTCTGCTCAGGACTCTCTCCGCTGCTGCTCCTGGGAGAGCCACAGAACAGCCTCACCTCTGCTCGGGACTCTCTCCGCTGCTGCTCCTAGGAGAGCCACAGAACAGCCTCACCTCTGCTCAGGACTCTCTCCGCTGCTGCTCCTGGGAGAGCCACAGAACAGCCTCACCTCTGCAACCAGCAGGGCTTCCAAGCAGTCATTGTCTTTCAAAGGGAATAATTAACTTCTATGGTATATTGTGACAAAATAATTACAGCCAAACAGGATGTGAGGTCTGCATTCTTGACTGCCATGGTATTCTGACCCTAGAAGGACCCACATCCCTGTTAGCCTGAGACCTGGGGGGTTCTTGGAAACTGGGATTTTCAGTGTTATCACTGAGATAGTCCCGGGCGACTATTCCTCAGTGGGTTCCTGGGTCTCAAGACTGACGACACTAAGTCCGGAATAAGTTGGTTACCCTGTGAATACCCCTTGTTTTCTCAGGTACATCTACTTTATAAAAGAAGTTTCATTGATACCTTAGTGGTAACTAGAGGGAGATAAGAGATTTGAGGAGGAATTAACAACGTTCTCAATCTCACATCTCAATTCTTCAACACTGACAATGAGAGATCAGCAAACACTCCATTGAATAGCTTAGAGTTCACACCTAGCACAGTGTGTTTGCAGATGGAATCTTGGTGTAGGCTTGGCCCTGGTCGGTTGGCTCAGCAGTAGAGCATCAGCCCGGTGTGTGGCAGTCCCGGGTTCGATTTCCGGCCAGGGCACATACAAGTGCCCATATGCTTCTCTACCCTTCCCTCTCTCCTTCTTCTCTATCTCTCTCTTCCTCTCCCACAGCCAAGGTTCCATTGGAGCAAAGTTGGCCCCGGGCACTGAGGATGGCTCCATGGCCTCTGCTTCAGGCACTAGAATGGCTTTGATTGCAGCGGAGCAATGCCCCAGATGGGCAGAGCATCACCCCCTGGTGGTGGGCATGCCGGGTGGATCCCAGTCAGGTGCATGTGGGAGTCTATCTGTCTGCCTCCCCCTGCTCCTCACTTCGCCAAAATTAAAAAAAATAATAAAAAAAGAAATCTCGGTGTAGACGTGAAACCAGTCACAGTTCCGGCACTAGCAATGTAAAAAGAGTAAGCAGGAGTCTCAACACGGGTCTAGGAGCCTGGAGTGCAAGCAGAGGTCTCGGACTGGGCAGTCAGCGGGTTGCAAGACACAGAATCGGAAACCAAAAACAACCATGAATCATGGGGCCCAAGCTGACACTTAATGCAAACTTAGACTAAGACATTTACAAAGATTATATAATTCAGTCAGAACTCTATGAAACAAATCCAATTATTATTTTCATTTTATAGATGAGAAAACTAGAGCCGTAGGATGGTTTCATTCACCCTTGTATGTTCTCCATATCCAAAACATACAAAACTATTAACCACAAAAATTATTCAGTATGGAAATTAGAAGTCTTTTAAAGAACAGTTTAATAAAAATCTTTTGCTTTTTCAGGTATTCTGCAAAATGGCAGACATCCTCTAAGCAGGTCTGTAACTAACCATCCTTTACAAAGTACTTAAAATCAAGAAGAGGAGAATTCAGATTAATATTATCAACCCAAACACTCAAGTAAAGTGAAACCACAAATGATATGTTCTGGCCAGCAGTAATAGGAAGAGAAAGAAGGGGGGGAATGGAGTTTTGTGTGTTAGGAAGGGAAATTAAACTGAAGATTAGATTCCCTGCCCACAGATTTTGACAAAACTTCAAGGAAATTAATCAACCACTTTACACTTGCTTTGCTGATCACAGAAGGGCTCTGACTCCACTTGACATAAGCAAATGAAGATGGTAACACTTGACATGTAATTCCTGGCTCACTTAATTGGATTGCTTCACAAACCATTTTCGGTAATCAATGATTCCTCTTAGAAATCACAAAAGGAGACACCAGGCTGTTGGGAACAGACTATGACAGGACTGCATTTCTTTGACTCATCTATTCAGAGGTGATTGGCCAATCATCAAAGGCTCCTGTCTATAATTCCCTGTTCTATGGCTACTTCTGGGCCCCTTTAAGCCCTATCATAATAATAGCCCGTGGATCTTATAGTCAGACTGCCTGGGCTCAAACCACAATTCAAGAGCTCTATGACCCAGAGAGTATCATCTCAGCATATTCTGTCCCCTTGCCTATAAGGTGGGAGTAACTAACTGTACCTTCCCCATAGACAGGGTTGCTGATAGATTATGTGGCATAATCCATGCAAAGTGTCCAGAGTAATGAACGCTGCATAGAAAACGTATATGAATAATTATTATTTTTATTATTGTTTTGGGGTTTTTTGTTTGTTTCAAATGCTGTGTCTACTACCTCTACTTTAAAAGCTAGGATCTTTGATCCGGTTCCATTAAAAAAGCAGTAGAGCCATCTTGTGTCTTCCCCTCCAGACGAACACGTGGCCGTGACCCATGCTGCCGCTTCCACTCAGTAAACAGCAGATAATATCAAGACATCTAGGCTGCAACCATTTACCTTGCAGGCTTGTTGGACATCCAATCTAGGACAGCCTCGGGCTCAGTGACCCTTAGCCGGTCTGGAGCGCAGCACAGGCCAAACATGCTGGCTGGTAAGGATCTGTTCAAATCCTGCCCCACCAATTATAGTCTGAGACAACAGTCAGAGCAGTTGGATCTCCACCTTTTACAATGAGGTCAATCTATTTATGACCCAGGGTGGCTACTTAGACTACACATTGAAATCACCAGGACACTATTCCAACTCAGAAGCCCAAAAGTTGTTTGTTTTTTTTAAATTTATTTTTTATTCTTTGAGAGGAGGGGAGGCAGAGAGACACACTCCATGCGCCCCGATCAGAGATCCTGGCAAGCCGACTAGGGGGCGATGCTCTGCCTATCTGGGGTGATGCTATGTTGTTCAGCAGCTAAGCTCTTCTTAGCACCTGAGGTGGAGGCCATGGAGCCATCCTCAGCACCCGGGGCCAACTTGTTCCACTTGAGTCATGGCTGCAGGAGGAGAAAAGAGAGAGAGAGAGAGAGAGAGAAAAGCAAGAGGGGGGGTGGAGAAGCAGATGGGCGCTTCTTCTGTGTACTCTGACCAGGAATCAAACCTGAGACATCCATATGCCAGGCTGATGCTCTACCACTGAGCCAACCGGCGAGGGCCAACCCCAGAAGTTCTTGAGATCATGAGAACTGTGGCTTTCTGAGCCCTCCTGGTGCGTAAGGATAGAGGCCATTGTGGCACCATTCTGCTGATCCCTTTACCTGCCCCGTGGGAGATGGGGACCTGCTACAAGCTACAACGCCCTCCTCCTTCTGTAATACCATTCCTGTAAACCGCACTTATTTCTTTGTGGCAAGTGGCAAGAGAGCATGTCAATCATACAAATGTGGAAATCAGTAACACTAACATGGAGCACAACAGGAAGTGTGTCCGTATGTACACCCGCCTTGCGAGCCTGACTCCTAACAATGTGAAATGAGTGTAGATGGAGGGCACAGAGCTGCAGCAAGCAGACCAAGATGCATATCATCACGAGCTTTGCAGTCACCAGGTGGTAACATCAACAAGCAAGGAGGGAAGGTTTTTAGCCAACTGCCTCTGAAAACCAGTTTCACCTTCACATGCTCTCTCTCTCTCTCTCTCTCTCTCTCTCTCTCTCACACACACACACACACACACACACACACACACACACTGTCCTAAAAAAAAAAAAAGAAAGAAAAAGCAGCAGCCCAGACGTCTTTCAGCTACCTTGCTTCCATTTCCATTAGTTCAGAAATGCCTTCGGAAAATAACCGGCTGCAGAGTGTGATTCCAGCGAGGCCACTCGGGGCTCCACAGGGCTTTGTGGATATGAAACAAAATTCTATTTCTATTATGAAAGCTTTTAGTGGGTTGAGAGTTGGTTTCATAACCTTCTTGTCCCCTTCACTTTTTTTCTCGTCTCTCCTCGCCTGGCAGAACGCTGGGCGCAGGGCAGCTCAGGTGAGCGGCACCGAGACGGAACTTGATTACAGCGACAGGCTCTTTACTCCGGCCCCGCCGTGCCACCAAACCTTCTTCCAAACGCTCTTCTCTACTGGAGGGCTGTGTAGGACTTCGGGTAGCCCATCCGCGGGTGTATAACTCCTGTCCCTGTGCAGAGAAGTGACGTGTGAAAAGCCATGGTCCAACTGAGGAGACAAAGCAAAGTGGCTTATCTTGCTGCATGACTAATGAGATGCAGAGTAGAAGTTTTAATCCCAGCAGTGAGAGGCCGCGCTCCATCAGACCACGGAGGATTTGGCTGGGTTTCACGCTTGTCTCCTCGCTTGGCCTTGCTCCGCGTTCTTCTTTCAGGCTAAGCGCTGCCGCCCGGCGTGTTTCTTGCATCTGCTCGGCAGGCCCAGATCTCCTGCCCTCCCAACACAACAGCCGGGAGGAAGTCTTTCTGTCTTCTTCTGTCTTCTTAAAAAATTGCCTTGGCATTGACAGCCTTGTTGTATTCTTTTTTGGTGAGTCTGTCTCATCCATGAAAGAGGGTGAAATCCTGTAGAGAAGGCTATTACTACTTGGCTCTAACTCGTATTCTGCAGAACTTTCAGTGGAACCCTATATTATTTCTATCCTTTCGTAAATGAAAAATAACACAAGTTCATGGAGATTGGGTTTGCTCACTCTGGCATGCTGCTGGTTCAGCTTCCTTCACGGACGGTTCGCTGAGAGCAGCGAAAGTTTAAGTATGCCCATTCTTTAACCCTGTCTCTGGCAAACTGGTCCACAAGTATGCATAGTTGCACGGACAGGCACGTGCTGTGATTTTTATAGTTTTCTTGAAGCGTTAACTGTAATTGAAATTACACTGGACACCAGCCAAATGACCAGTGACAGGGATTGCAGTTTATATATAATTTAATTAATAAATTATGGTAAATACACAGAACAGAATATTTTTTATTTATTAAAAGAGGGAGAAAAACTACATAAAATAATGTGAAAAATTCTTGGTGCTGGAAACAACAAATACATGCTGACTAAATGAATCTCCAAAATATACTATAAATCAGAAAAGCAAATCATAAAACACTACATATAGTGTGACCCCATTTATGTTAAAAATCTTTGCACACACACAGATGAAGTAAATACTAAAAAAGGGTTAGTGGTGTGGGGGGTGCAGTAATGAAAAAATTAACACGAGGCCCTGGCCAGTTGGCTCAGTGGTAGAGCATCGGCCTGGCGTGCAGAAGTCCTGGGTTTGATTCCCAGCCAGGGCACACAGGAGAAGCGCCCATCTGCTTCTCCACCCTCCACCTCTCCTTCCTCTCTGTCTCTCTCTCCCCCTCCCGCAGCCAAGGCTCCATTGGAGCAAAGATGGCCCGGGCGCTGGGGATGGCTCCTTGGCCTCTGCCCCAGGCGCTAGAGTGGCTCTGGTCGCGACAGAGCAACGCCCCGGAGGGGCAGAGCATCGCCCCCTGGTGGGCAGAGCGTCGCCCCCTGGTGGGCGTGCCGACCGGGTGGGATCCTGGTCGGGCGCATGCGGGAGTCTGTCTGACTGTCTCTCCCCGTTTCCAGCTTCAGAAAAATACAAAAAAATAAAAAATAATTTAAAAAAAAATTAACACGAGATAAAAGGTTGCCTCGATGGTAGCTTGCCAGGTGGGAGCTGGACCTATGCCTCGCTGCTTGGGAAGCCCCTGTTCTCTCTCAAGCTTCCCCCTTCCTCTGTAATGAAAAGAGCGGGCTTGAAGTTGGGAAACCCAGATTGGCCCAGGCTCTGTCATTACTGACTCAGGTAGCCTTAATTGAGCCACCTAACCTCTAGAGCAGGTGTCTCAAACTCGCGGCGCATGCGGCCCGCCGAACAATTTTGTGTGGCCCGCAGACTAATCCACGAAGTTCAAAATATTTTGGATAAAATTAAGTAAGCCTAGGGGCCTACTTGTATTTTTCATTTCTCTAGCATCCTAGCTAGATATTAGCTTAGTTAACAGCAGTTGTGATGCGAACTACAGTTTCTGGTCGTTTTGTGACACTGAGTAAACTGCATGTACGATTGTGCTTGTTGTACTGATTTTTTTTTGTTTTCAACTGCAGTGAGAAAAGTGTTGCGTAACAGTTGCCTTTTGTAGACCTAGTGCGGCCCACCGAACGGCTGTGATCTTGCTCTGCGGCCCACATGCTGAGTTGAGTTTGAGACCCCTGCTCTAGAAGGTTTGTAGCCAATTCTTTAGCCAAAAGGCAAGAATAATGTCTGTATTCTAAGGTAACGGAGAATAAATAAAATGATGCATGTAACAGCTCCTTACACACTATAAAGTATGATCCCAATGCAGAAGACGCTATTTATCACTGTGATTATTACTCCCACGAAGTACCCACAGTGTTTCACACAGATAAGGCACACAAATAAATTAGAAAAATGAATAACTATTAGAATATGTGAATTTGGTCTTCAGCCTTAGCTCCTTTCAAAGAGATTTTTTTTTTTTTTAGTCTTTCTGGGATATCTTATTGGAAAAACAAACAAACAAACAAAAGGTCAGAATCTCTATTTCATCTAAGATGTCACTGATGTCAAGATATGCATTTATCTAAGTACCACTAAGACAGACCAAGAAAGATGCTAGAGAAACTATCACACAATGAAGCCTGATTTTGGAAAATGAAAATGTGAAAGAGAATGTGCATTTAAGACTCTGTGAAATATGGTATTTACATGAAAGGCTTCAGGCAAATTAGCTGATGAATTATACACTGTGTATTTCAAATGAAATTACTAATTTAATAATAGCGCATGGCTGTCCCATACTGGTGATGTTTTATAGTGCCTTTTCCCCTTTGGATGTGCTGGTCATAGCATTTTTTTTCCATGTTTTAAAAATTATAGAGAATAGATAATTACTAGTGAATGCTGGCTTTTTCCTTATTATGAGTAATTATGCTATTAAAAGCATCATTTGGACCTTAGTTCAGTACACAAATTATTCAGTGACCTGGTCTGCAGCTGTAAGGACTTTGTGCAGCCGCCATTGTGGGAGAGAGCAGAAGGACAGTCCTAGGCAGTTTCAGCTGGCATTTTGCTGCAGACATTTTAGTTGTATCAAAATAGTATTAAAGTAGTGGATAGACCAGTAATTCCATTGGAATGTTTCATGGAACCAAATGAAACCAGTATGTTGCCACTGAAAACATCTTCAGGAAGACATCTGATAAAAATCCCTTTACAAAGTCAAAACTGAAGCTTGTCATTAAAAAACAAAACCAGAGTAAAGCAAAAATAACTCTTCTTTAAGATGTTCAGGTTTCGTGTTCATAAACCTTGCCTGTGGCCCTATGTGCTTTGTTGTTGTTGGTGGTGGTGATGGTGGTGATGGTGGTGATGGTGGTGATGGTGATGGTGATGGTGATGGTGGTGGTGATGGTGATGGTGATGGTGGTGGTGATGGTGATGGTGATGGTGGTGGTGATGGTGATGGTGGTGATGGTAGTGATGGTGATGGTGATGGTGGTGGTGATGGTGATGGTGATGGTGATGGTGGTGATGGTGATGGTGATGGTGATGGTGGTGATGGTGGTGATGGTGGTGATGGTGATGGTGATGGTGATGGTGGTGGTGATGGTGATGGTGGTGGTGATGGTGATGGTGGTGATGGTGGTGGTGATGGTGATGGTGATGGTGGTGGTGATGGTGATGGTGGTGATGGTGGTGATGATGGTGATGGTGATGGTGATGGTGGTAGTGATGGTGATGGTGGTGATGATGGTGATGATGGCGATGGCAGTGGTGGTGATGGCAGTGGTGGTAACAGTGGAGATCAAGATACCCAGTATCTTTCCCCAAGCCAGGCAGTAGACCAAAAGAAACTTTATTGTCTAAAGGCAGTAGGGTATAGAGGAAAAACAAAACTGAATTTGAATCCGTTTCCTTACTCCCAGCTGGCGGTGGCTTGTCCTCTATCGCATGGCCCCTTGTCCACAGCCAAGCTCTGAACCAGGATCTGTCATACTGTGTCTTCCTCTTGGCCCTCCATGCTCTACACTAGAGCTAGGCCCTGTGTCCCTCATCATGCTCTGGTGGCTTTTAAATCCTCCCCGTACCTCTAAATTAGTTCCTTTCTTAACACAGATTTCAAAAATTCTAGTTGAGCATGCCATCTGTTTCCTGCCTTGTTGATAGAGAGAATCCAAAAAGAGAATGTTCCGTCCATTCAGCCTGTCTGACGGCCGGCAGAGACCTTCACACCCACAGTCCCAGAGGCCACAATTTTATAGATGAGGAGTTGCAAAATGCTTGAAGAGTTGTTGATGTTTTCATCTATTTTTGATTTTTCAATTTGCTGCCTCCCTGGCTCTGTCACTCCCTGGCTTCAGACCATCTAGATAAAACCCCAGTTCCCCATGGAGGGACAGGGGCCCATTTGTGATCTGGCTCCTACTTCTTTTCTTCAATGTACCCCCAACCCTCCCTCACCTGCACTCCACCTGTCCACTAACCATGCCAAACTCACTGGGCTGCTGAAGTTGTCACACACTTTCTTTCTTTTTTTTTTTACAGAGATAGAGAGAGGGCTAGATAGGGACAGACAGACAGGAACTGAGAGAGATGAGAAGCATCAATCATTAGTTTTTCGTTGCAACACCTTAGTTGTTCATTGATTGCTTTCTCATATGTGCCTTGACCGCGGGCCTTCAGCAGACCGAGTAACCCCCTGCTCAAGCCAGCGACCTTGGGTCCAAGCTGGTGAGCCTTGCTCAAGCCAGATGAGCCCGCGCTCCAGCTGGCGACCTCGAGGTCTCAAACCTGGGTCCTCAGCATCCCAATCCAATGCTCTATCCACTGCGCCACCATCTGGTCAGGCAGTTGTCACACACTTTCACACACAGATCTTCACTCGTGCTGGTTCTTCTCCCTGGAAGGTCCTGTTCCCACCTCTCTTCCCAGCTGAACCCCGCTTCCTGCTTGAGACATGCTGGCTTACCATGCCCACTGTACAGTTCTTCCCACCACCGTAAACCAAGTCCTGTCTACAACTGTACACTACGGTACACATCTGTGCAAACCCATCACAGATCTGTGATGAGCTCTTCATTGACATGGCTGTATCCTCACCTGAGACTACTAACCACCTGATAGCAGAACTATATTTTGTATTCTCAGCCTAACAACAAAATCTCTGTTATCATTATCAATATTGCTGTCATAGTTATAACCCTCATTATTGTCATCATCATCCAACAAGCTCTGAAACGGTGCTTATTATGTTTCAAAACTTGTTCTTACTCCTTTTAACATGCTAATCGATTTACTGTTTCCCTCAACCCAATAAAATACAGACATTGATTTTACCCTCACTGTATAGATACAGAGATTCAGCAGAGAATGATTAGATAAACTAACCAGACAGTAAAAGCAGCAAGGTGCAGAGGCAGAACTGAGATCTAAGCAGTCTAGGTCTTGAGTCTATAGTCTTAACTTCCATCCGCTACTACCTCTCGTGAGTATTTAGTTAATGGTTGTTGGATTATTTAATAAATGCTAGTGGGCTTACTGGATTTCAAATTGGATGTAAAGAAGACCTAGCCAAGTCTAGTTATAGAAGACTGGAGAGAAGCCCCACCGAGGCTTGAGATCCACTAACATCACCGTGTGACTTTCCCCCTTTCCATGAGAAGCAGATGGAACTGCAAACTGACAAACCAGTCCATGTCCTCCAGCAAGGCACCGCTAGGGTCTTCCCTTCCCGCAGTCCCTTCCCACAGGGGGGACGACAAGGTGGGCAGCAGCAATGCAAAGCTGGCAAGTTTCCCATGAAGGGTCCGTCCCCTTGGTATAGACCATCCCTTTGACAGTATAAAACACCTGCCACTTGGCATCCTCAATGGTATGAAAAGACTGCACCTGGGTATCACTAATAAACCTGTTCCCAAAGCATGAAGAAAATGACTTGTCACCAGTGGTCCACAATTCACTTCCTGCCCTGAGAGGAGTGGGAGAGGAGTCAAAACAGCTCCCCACACTGCAACGACCACCCGGGACAGCGGTCTCAGCTGCACGTGTGGCGGTGATCTCTGCCATCCGCCCCGGAGCCTGGGTGAACGGACCCAGTTCTCACGCCCTGAACCATGCAGGTAAGGGAGGGCTCTACCTGACACAGAGGGCAGGAGCAGTCTGGGCGATCTCTGGGTTTTGCTGGGCATGCTACTTTTTTTAGGGAATAAAAGGAGAATAAAAACATTCTGGATGTTTTCTTACTCTTGATATCTGAAATTGTCAGCTTAGGACCCATCCAGCCCAGAAAAGCAAGACATCTTTAATTGTACCGATGCCTCCAACGGTTTCAAAGCTCCCGACCTGCAGTTCGGTCTACCACATGGCTGACAGTTTCTCCCAACAGGTGTTCCTCTGTGGAAAGCTGTCCTGTTTTCCATTAGGACCCGGGGAGAGCCCCAAACTAGCAGGCTGAAGAGACATTAGCCATCCAGAGACAGAGAGGAAAACACAGGGACCCAGGGAAGAGCCCGCAGGGCTCCTGTGTGCATGGACACAAGACATGGGCGGAGGACGACCTTCAGGCGGTGGGGAAGGAGACGAAAGATGCTTGACACTGTCTTCGTCCTAATTCAACAAATCCAAACAGGTGGCTCTAGGAACAAGACAATGCCAGGCGTGTTCTCAAAATCACTAGAAATAAATACTGAAAGTCTTTCCTGACCTTCTTTGCTGTCCTGGCAGCTCCAAATATCAACGATTTCTGCCCAGAAACCTTAGAGCTCAGAAAATGGCACTTGTTCTTCCAGCTCCAGGGTCCCTGCCAGCTGCTGAGCAATGCTCAGTGCTTCTCCCCGACGGCTGGCTACTGCATCAGAGCACGCCTCTGCAGAGCCTGTGGCCGCGGGTTCCCACCCGGACACATCGCTTCCTGTCCCTGCGCACTTCGGCGGGGCCCCTCTCGTTGTCCGCATGGGCTGTAGCCCTGAGGTGGAGCGCGGTCTGGCTCTGAGGCCGGTTCGAGGCCCAGTTCATGATGACTGCTCCGTTATCCTGGAGCAGCAAACCCCTGCTCTCTCGCTGAGACACAGCCACACAGCAGCTGGTCGAAGCTCTTTTGCTGTAACACAACCCAGAAGTCAGGATTCAAATTATGCACTTTCTCCATTTCTCTATTTTGAGCCAGTGTTGTTCACATTTTTCTCAATCTCTCTCTTTTTTTTTTTTTATACCTTTACAGGTATCGATCGACTTACGACCTATGCAACTTACGATCATTCGACTTTACGACCACAATCGCTAGCCACGACTGCTCTGCGTCTGGCAGCGCAAGCGTTGCCCAGCTGGGCATACGACAGTGCGGACCAGCTTCCGGCAGCACTACCATCTCCGCGTGCACCATTTCAACTGTGATCCCAGACTCGGTACAATAATGAGAGAAAATTATAATAAAATATGACTTAAAGATTTTTATAACATCATTTCACAGTACTGTACATATAGCCTACTCAACTTATGACCAAATCGTGTTACGACCAGTCTGTCGGAACCAATTGTGCTCGTAAGTCGAGCTCTAGCTGTCTATGAATGGCCAACAGGATCCTTTGGTTTGAAAGCAGTTGAAAGTAAGTTGCTGGTCCCCCACGGAGACCAGCACACTCAGAGGGACTTATCCCCAGGCCAATTCTCTAAAATCGATGGGAGGAATGTAAAATTCTGACAGGGCAGCATTCACGTTACCTACTAGGATGGGAGAGATCAAGTCCATGGGATCACAAGGCCCAGTGGCGACCGCCCCAGGGAGGCAGGAGAGCATGGTGGGTAGAATGGCTCTAGGGGAGCGGACGCAGAAGGTTCTGAACATCGGCTCCACCATGTGTAGCTGTGTGGCCTCTTAGCTTCCGTTTCCTCCCATTGTGACTCAGAGACGATACTATTTACCAAGTGAAGGTTAACTGAGATCATTCTGAAAAAGCACCTGGAAAAGGATAGTACTCAGCACTCAATCAGATTCCCTCTCAATAATGACCAGATTCTGGAGTAAAAAAAGAACCAGACACAATTCTAAGTAGAGTGTCACATGGATGCCAATCCCTCAAAAGCCCGAGAACCTATGGAGAATTAATCTGTGTTCAATCATATTGCCAGCCTAACCCTATACCTCTAGTGCTCAATATGCCTTCATTCTTATTCTAGTCACCATCCAATTACTTAAATAGAAATCCTTTTATACCACATTAATTTAATAAACTATTTTTTTTAAAGGCAGTAAGCTCAACGACTACCCGAAAATCAATTCCTTTCAGCCTTAGGTAATTAGCATGATGACTTGGCCAACATATTTTCTTCCAACAAGGTGTTCCTCTTAAAGGAGAGCTGCTGTCCATGATCAGGATGGGGGGGGGGGGCAGCCCCGAGCTGTCAGGCCTAGCTGCAGCGCCATCAACCACCAGAGACAGAGACGAAAACACAGGGACCCGGGGAAGAGCCAACGGGGCTTTGTGGGGAGCCATCTCATTTCCTTGAGTCACGAAGTAATAGATCTGGCACATAAACCCGGAAGAGTGAAGGTGCGTATGTGGGTTTTGTGTAAAACATCTGCAAAGCAATTTCCAAGTAGTAACTAACTTAATGCTCACGGCCACTCTGAGCAGTACTGCAACTATTCCCATTTGGTGGCTGTGGCAACTGAGGCACAAAGAAGTGAACTTGCACCCCACAGCCTGCAAACGGCAGCACTGGCTTCCAGCCCAGGCGGCCGGGCCCCGGAAACCCCGCTGTTCACTTCTCCAGGCTGCTCTCCACGTCAGTCGCGTGAGAGTCTCCTCCTAATGACCAGCTGCTTGGGGAAGTTCCTGTCATCGTCGTCTCTTCTGCACAGACCTACTTCTCATGATCCTGTCTCTCTCCAGCAGTGAGTAGGAGCTCTAGGACCTCATTAGAAAAAGGCTGACACTTCGTTATTTGATATTAAGCTACCCAAGCAATGACAATATGTCATAGGTACTCAAGGCTAGCATCAGCAAGTTCCTAGGCCATACTAATTTCATTTAATGAAGAGTTAACAGTCAATGCACCTGTTAATTCCTTAGTCAATACTGTGGGCCCCATTTCCCTCAAAGAAAAAACTAAGCTCTTTCACTGGACCACACGACTTTTCCCATCTGTCTGTCCATATTATCTCACTGATCATGTCTCCTATCAATCACCCATAGCTCACTTCACTAGTCTCCCTGGCCTTCCTCTAACTTGTGTGGCACACTGTACCACAGGACCTTTGCACTACTGGCTCTCCTTCTCAGGAACACTCTTCCCTAACATCCTCATAGATCACTCATCTTCAAGTATTTACTGAAATGTTGCCTTCTCAGTGAAGTCTTCTCGGACAGGAACTGACCCACCAGCAAGCCTCTCCTGACTCTTCCCCCCACCCCACTATGATTTTATCATCTGATATAACTGCTCCTGGAAAGTACACTCTGCAAAAGCAGGCATTTTTGATATTTCTGTTCACAGCACCTCTACTCTGTAGTTGTGCAAATTATTACTGAAAACAGTATAAAAGAGAAGGTAGAAGGGTTGACATATAAACCAGTATCAGAGTGATACTGAGACACAATAAGCTAATGAAGAACATCACACACACACGTGCACGCACACATGTGTGCACACACACACGTGCACGCACACACACACATACCCGTGTGCACGCGTGGTTACATACTTAAAAAGACAAAGAAAAAATTAGGCATACTCTTTTGGAAACTGAGAATTAGGTAATTTAAAGAGCCTCCAGTCAAGGAAAAGACCGTGGCTTTCTCTCCAAGGCCCACTGTAGGAGGGATGTTGTACCTGATTCCTGGGGCCTGTGGAGTAGGCAGCCACAGGCCCCACGTGCTCAGTAGGAGACAGCAGGTGACCACAGTATCATGAGCCAATCAGGAAGTCCCAGACAAGAAAAGCAACCCCACCCCCGGACTGCACCAGGGGCAGTCTTAAATTTCGCCCCTCATTCATCCCCTCCACACTGTTGGACACAACCACCATATGCCTGGCAGGACATTAGGACCAGCTATGCAAATGCAAAGAGCCAAGTAAATCAGTCACTAAAGTATCCCAGGGTGCTGAAGGCGACACTAGAGTTACCAACTGTTGCAATCACCTCCAGGTTTCCTCACACTGGTGTGGGCTCCAGACAAAAGCAACCTCAATAACTTAAAAATGGAAATCAGCCTGACCAGGCGGTGGTGCAGTGGATAGAGCATCGGACTGGGATGCAGAGGACCCAGGTTCGAGACCCCGAGGTTGCCAGCTTGAGTGCGGGCTCATCTGGTTTGAGCAAAAGCTCACCAGCTTGAACCGAAGGTTGCTGGCTCGAGCAAGGGGTTACTCGGTCTGCTGAAGGCCCACAGTCAAGGCACATATGAGAAAACAATCAATGAACAACTAAGGTGTTGCAATGCGCAACGAAAAACTAATGATTGATGCTTCTCATCTCTCCGTTCCTGTCTGTCTGTCCCTGTCTATCCCTCTCTCTGACTCTGTAAGAAAAAAAAAAAAAAGGGGGAATCAGAAACGTAACCTTTTACCGCGTCACTGGCTTCTGTTCCGCTTCAGATCAGGACCCTGGGTGTGGCCTGCAAGGCTCCTGTGATGGCCCCCGCCTGTCACTTAAGGCTTCACTCTCCGTGCCCACCTCCCAGGTTACTGGGCTCCAGCGGTGCTGGCCGCGAAGTCCTTCCTGTGCCACCAGGCCTGACGCCTCCCACACCCAGTTCCTTCACCCGCAGCGCTGTCCTCACCGTCTTTCTCTACCCTCAACCCAGGCACAGTGGTTTCTTCTCTTCCTCCAAGTCTCAGTTTAAACATCGTTTCCTCAGAGCAGCCTAACCACAAGTAATTTAAAGTAGGTCCCTCTTGTTATTCAGTCAGGGAACTCTGTTCTTTCTAGCCTTTAAAGAAATCTGTAATTAAATATTAAACTATTTCTTCACAACAACACACAGTAAGCTCTGTGAAAACAATGGGCTGTTTTTAGGTAGACTGGTTGGAGACTGAACACCTAGCCCTGTTTCTGGCACAGAGCAAATTAAAAAAAAAAAAAAAGTGGACTAGCTGGATGGGTGGTTAGCTTGGCGAAAACGATAGGAAGAAGGATGGAAGAAAAGGAGGAAAGAAAAAAATAGGTTTTAGGGGATAAAGGAATGCTAAAAATAAAAAGGACTAACTCCCCAAAGAGATAGGAAAATAAGACCCTAATAGGTTTTGCAGAGAAGAATCATTCTGACCTGTTTTTACTAAAGATGTGAAGTCAGAGGCTTAACTAGCTCTGTGCTGCAGGGGACACAAGGATGGGTGACTGCTGTCCCTGCCCTCAGCAACCTTATAAATACGTGGGCAAGGCTGACTACATGAACAGGGGAAGTAGGAGCCAATAAAAGATTCCATTAAATATAATAAAGCCCCAAAATGTATGGTTTGGACAATCATCACACAGGCAGCCAGGAAGAGGAGAGATGTGAGAAGCGTCTGTCTGTCGATGGGCAGGCTCTGTGCCGTGCCTTGGAAGACACTTGCAGATGTGCTTATTCTGAGCCAGGCACTGTTCCAAGAACCTCCCATATATATTAAGTCATTTAATCCCCTCAATAACCCCATGAGGTAGATTACAGTCATCATCTCCATTTTACAAATGAGGCAAGATCACACGGCTAATTACTGGAAGGGCAGGGATTTAAGTCCAGGCAGTCTTGCCTCCCAAAGAAGGATGCCCAATGACATTTGTTAAATGATCATCCATTATTTTCACTCCACCAAAATGATCATGAGTAGAGAGTATCTTCTTAATTCAACAGGGGCAGGATCCAAGAGCTTCAAAGACATGAAATAAGCAGTTAATGTAGCAAGTCAGACCTTTGATACAAGATTATACCCGCCTTCCAAAAACGTGCACTGTCAGCCATTTCAATCTTGTCCCTAGAGTAATGGAAACTTTTTTCAAGGCAAAAAGTCTCACTTCGCTTTACTTCAGATGCTTTAACACCAATTTCTCCTGAATGCGACCAAAGGAAGGAAAATAGGCGTATGTTT
This sequence comes from Saccopteryx leptura, assembly GCF_036850995.1. Taxonomy (NCBI): domain Eukaryota; kingdom Metazoa; phylum Chordata; class Mammalia; order Chiroptera; family Emballonuridae; genus Saccopteryx; species Saccopteryx leptura. The sequence continues at coordinate 354,481,194 of NC_089505.1, forward strand.
CCTGACCTGCTCTCAGGCTGCCCAAGAATCAGCAATTCAGGACACCAGCAGATGTCACCTCATCCTCTCACACAGACATTAAGGTGCTTCTGCAACAAGACTCTTCCAAAAGGAGTACAAGGACCCACCTGATTACCTGCTCTGCCGTGAACATTGGCGTTTTGAGTACTATTCCCAGGGAAGCCAAAAGGGAGAGAAAGTAAATACATTTCACATTCAGTAGAATTGGCAATTAGAGGGCAGTGCAGCAAAGTATTTTTAAAGTATCTGATCTTTGCCATCTATCTCACTTGAAAAAAATTGCAGGTCCAACTATAATCATGCTAGCTTTATACAGAATATGATGAGCCTGATGAATAAATTATTAGAGACATGGAAAAAGTATAAGGGCATTAAACAAAATTATTTAATAAAGTAATAATCATGGCAGAAAGCATATCTGCTCTTTTGTAACAATCAAGACAATACTGGGAGTGGTTGAGGTTCAAACACAAACCATCAGCAACATCTTAGTAATTCATGGCACTTGACATTTGGAGACACTATTTTGCATTAACATGAACTTTTTATGGAGAAACATACCACTTAGATTTGTAAATCGAAAAAGACTGACATTATAACAACCTATCCTTAAATCACTTCCTACATTTATTGCTCTGCTTGTGTCATCTTTGATGTGGTCATTTACAATTTGCTTTAACAAATAAGAACTTATGTCAATCACTCAACTCTTGGAACATGGAGACCAAGATTGCCATCTAGTGAATTTCATTATAACATCATATTTAATGATCAGTGGCCAACTTGGATTTTCTGACTCAATGATGAAATCTGGTCAATACAACTCAGATCTGGATCATTAATATTTCCTAAGTATCTAATGATATCTGTACAGAATAAAGAGAAATTACTTATACTCCTGAAGAACACACACAATTAAAATAGACAACATTAAAGAAATACTCACACTTTTGAGGGCCTTCTAAGGTCTAGATGCTGTGCCAAGATCTTTTGCATTCGGGTTCTTATTTAGTTTTAACAGTAACTCCATAGAGTAATCATTACCCCCATTTCACAGATGAGAAAACTGAGCCTCAGAGAGGTGAGCCTGCAGAAGGTCACCAGATATCTTCAAAGCCAGATTCATTAATTTAGCAAATGTAGTGAGACTAAATAGACAATAAAAAGGTATCATGTAATATAATGTCATACTGTGATTGGTGCTATGAGGAAAAAAAAAGAACAGGATAAGAAGAGGGTGGGACTTGGATTGGGAGACCATATCTGAGAAGGGAACACGTGATCAGAGACCTCAATTAAGTAAGTCCATAGACAACGAAGTCATGTGAATATCCAAAGAGTTGGTTTGGACGTGTTGGCCAAGAGGACTTCATAACTGATCTAGGATATTCTTTCTATTACAAGAAAATTATACATGTATTATTGATATAGCTTTAGGGTTCAAATACCACTGTCCCCTTGTAAAGTGGCACAATGCATCCTTTGAGATCCCCTTGCAAAATCAACAACTAATATCACCTGGGTAGTCTTGTTCTCTCTGGCTATAAATACATCTTTCAACCTCTGAGAGTTCTACTCACAGAAGGGTAAAGATGCATCTCCCTCCCAAAAAAATAGCCTTTGTCTTTGAAGGGGTGTTTAGAAACCCTAAAATCACACTTCTTTCTCTCCTCTGAGTCTTGCATTCAACAACTGTGCATAGAAGATTTGCTCTGGGCGTTGGGAATATGGAGACCAAGGCACCCAGGCAGTGCTCCTTGGTCCCATAGGACTTCTATGCTAATAGATCTACTCAATGAGCTGATGGTGGCCCTGGCCTCCCTGCTTGGACTCTGCTCCTGGTTTGCCTATAATTGTACCAATTGTACCTTCATGATCTGTAGACCCAAGCCATGGCTTCTCAGTTGGAGTGTTTCTCTGCTATGTTCTCTTTCACCAGGATGATTTCTATGTTACACCGGTTAACCTAGCACACAGGACCAGTGGTGAGAATATGGACGGAGTGGTTCCTTTTTGGATGGGACTGAAGGACCCATGGGTCTGAGATTATCTACTCACATTAAATCAACCTGACAGCCTGGTTTGCAAATACCTCCTTGCCCTCGGACCTCCTCCTTCACCACATCAGTATTCCTGGGAGAGGTAACACATTAAACCGATTTACTCTCAAACTGCAATCACTTACCAAACACACCTTTCTCCTGAAAACAGTACGAGTGGGGGCCAAAAAAGGAAGAAAAACCTAAGCTTTCTGATTGGATGAGTAGAGAAGGCAGAGAGGACGAAGGAACCAGAGCAAAGTTTACCCTGCCTTGAAATTTCAGGATGTGAATTTTTTCTTTCCTGCTTACCCGTTTTTTTAAAAAAACTTTATTCTGGGTTATGATATTTGTGCTATAGAAGTTGGTAGGTGCTAATTAATTTAATGTGCATAATTCTTTTTTTTTAAATTAATTTATTTATTTATTCATTTTTTAGAGAGGAGGGGGAGAGAGAGAGAAGAGAAGGGGGAGGAGCAGTAAGCATCAACTCCCATATGTGCCTTGACCAGGCAAGCCCGGGTTTTGAATCGGTGACCTCAGTGTTTCCAGGTTGACACTTTATCCACTGTGCCACCACAGGTCAGGCCTATATTCTTGATATATACATATTGAAAACCAAATAATCTTGCCTTGACATAGCCGATGTTTATGAAATTCTATGGATAGTTTCAGGAGCTAGCAGGAATAAACAATGTTGGATTTTCCTATTTTATTTTCTTTAACCACTATCATTAAAATTACCTATTACCTGTATGGTCAATCCAAACACACTTGACTTAGTTTCTAGCCTCGATTTTCCCACCTTTGAAATAATACCTGGATCGCAGAGTCTCTCTGGGGTAAAACTGAAACAATGTTTTATCAGCCAGTGTCCCGACAAAACACAGACTTCCTAACGGGCTCATGAAGCAGACGGCACACGGGTAAAGGAAGAGAAGTTAACAAAGGTGGTTGTGGCAGGCAGAATAGTGGCCCACCCACATTTTCATCCCTGTAACCCGGGACTATGTCACCTGGGGCTCTGCCGGTTTGATTCAAGTTACGACCTTGAGATAAAGCGTTGACGCTAAATCATCCCAGTGGGCCCAATACTAAAAGTGGAAGAGTGGCGGAAGAGGGAGTCAGAGACCTGTGACGCGAGGACTCAGCCTGGCTTTGAAGAGGGAGTAAGGCGTCACAAGTCAAGTCACGCAGGTGACCTTCAGAAGCTAGAAAGGACAAGAAAACAGATTTCTGGAGCCCTCAGGAAGACATGCAGGCTGGCCCACACCCTGAGACTAGCCCAGTGAGATGCAGGCTGGCCCACACCCTGAGACTAGCCCAGTGAGACCAGGGCCAGACTTCTAACATCAGAACCTGAGGTAATAAGAGTTGTATTGTTTTTGTTTTGTTTTTTTTTTTTAAATTATTTTCTTCTTTTTTTCTGAAGCTGGAAACGGGGAGAGACAGACAGACTCGCGCATGCGCCCGACCGGGATCCACCCGGCACGCCCACCAGGGGGTGACGCTCTGCCCCTGGGGGGGGTCGCTTTGCCCCGACCAGAGCCACTCTAGCGCCTGGGGCAGAGGCCAAGGAGCCATCCCCAGCGCCCGGGCCATCTTTGCTCCAATGGAGCCTCGGCTGCGGGAGGGGAAGAGAGAGACAGAGAGGAAGGAGGGGTGGGGGGGGTGGAGAAGCAAATGGGCGCTTCTCCTATGTGCCCTGGCCGGGAATTGAACCCGGGTCCCCTGCACGCCAGGCTGACGCTCCACCGCCGAGCCAACCGGCCAGGGCCAAGAGTTGTATTGTTTTAAGCCATAGAGTTTGTGCTAAGCTTTTTATGAAAGCAATAGAAAATCAACACAGTAAGTAGTATGGACAAAGGTTGAGTGGAACTAACAAGGGGCGGTGAAGTGCCTCTGGGCCAACCACTGCAGAGACGGGCACCTCCTCTGGTGCAGAAACGGAAGAAGGGAGGTGCGGTAGTCACGGGAGCCGTGACCTCCAGTATGGGAAGGCAGTCATTGGCCTACCGCAGGCAGCCGTACAGCGAGAGGAGAAATAACACTCCGAACTCACCCTCCTCCTGTGTTTTGCTCTCCTGCTAGCGCCTCCCAATGGGACGGCAGAGGGGAAGGGTGTCTGAGCGACGTGGTCCTTCAAGGGCCCGAGTGAATCTGAGGTGGGGGGGCCAAAGGAATACCCAGCATGTGCACGGGAAGGACCCTGTATGAGGTCATCCTGCCCCCTTAGGGAACCCACCTTGGGGCGTGGGTGGCTCTAGGCTTTTTATTACTCTTGTTTTCCAGTTATTTGATACAACTCTGCTGCAACACACAATGAGACTTCAGTGCTGAATAGCCTCTGGGAAGGTGTCCAGTTCAAAGGACTACAAGCGTTGTTGTGAAAGGGAGTTCAGGGGAAGGCGCACTGAACTGAATAAGCTGAGAACAGGGAGCAGGCGAGGCCAGAAGACAGCCCGGGTCACGCCCTGGCGTGCATCAGCGACACCTCTGCTTCTGTAGGAGCTCCCCGGCCAGAGGGAGCCTCGGCCTTCTGATTCAGGGGAGCAGGGCTGACCATGTGATGGTGCAGCCAAAGGTAGAGTCAAGGGCACAGAAAGAGATAGCAGACGAAATCATCAAGGACCAGCAGAGGACCCCCACTTGCTCAGGCAAATAGCCTTGAGTTCATGTAGTGTCCTAATTCTTTTCTCACAAGACTACAAAAGGCTTGCTATTAAGAAACTGACGTAGTATAAAGAGTAATTTTTACTTAAAGATACATAGAGTGCACCTGCAAGATAGCTAGTAGCAACATAATATCAGAAGGCATTAGTTGCTATTGCTGCTATGAATCCCACCACATACCTCTCCTATTCTTGGAAAATACAAAAATCTCATGAGAATGTTTTACTGAGAAAAGCCCAGCAACTGCCTTTAGTGATAAAATAAGTCTTTTAACAAAACATTCTTTACTAGCCAGCTGCACTCCTATTCAAGGCCATGCAACAGGCCATTCCACTACACTTTACCTAAGATTCTAATGTCTAGTTAAACTTTATTTATTTACTATATTCATATACTAGCTAAGTTCTAACTATAACTCCCTGTCTAAATGCCTGACTTAGTTTCCAAAGACTGAAAGGAAGGAAGGAAGGAAGTCTCACTGTGCTTTAACCTAACATGCTAGGCTCTTTCACAATAATTACTTCATTCTATTAATAGTTTCTCCGATGACCTTTTCAGGGAAGTATTAACGGTCTCCCACCCCTTTAGAGAAGAGGAAAATGAAACCCAGAAATGAAAACTAACTTGGTCGAGGCTAATGTGTGATAGAACTGAGATGTGATCCAGTCTTTCATGTTCCAAGTCCACCTCCCTGTCCGTTGTAACATGGTCCAGCATGGCCCCAAATCATGGCTTCCTGACTCGAGAGACAGAGCTGCCAAATGCAGCCTGGTTTTCTCTTCTTTCAATTTGGTTAATTTCACCAGTGGGCTCTGCTTAATATAACTCATTACTGCCCTGCAAGATGCTCACTGTGAAGTTCAACAATACAGCCAGTGAATACAATGGAAATACACGTACACTTCTGTGAGTGTCTGGCATCAAAGGCATCGAGTTGGCACAGAAAAAAATCAAGACTATCAAATGTGGGTTCGTAACGACTATCAATAACAATGACCCTACTCCCCCCCCCAAAAAAAAAATCTGTCAACTGCCAGTTTTCTGAGAAGCTGTACCAATTCACACTTGAGCAACAACGTCTGAGGGCTCTAGCTGCTCCATATCCAGACCAAACCCTGGTGATGACAGGTGTTTCAATTACAGACACTCTGGTAAGGATGTCATGGGGTCTCATTTTGTTTTTAATTTGCATTTCTCTGTTAGTAACGATGCTGAATTTTTCATGTGTTTATTGCCATTTCAATGCCTCCTTTTGTGAAGTGCCTGTTCAAATTTTTTTTACCATTTTCCATTGGGTTTTTTATTTTATTTTATTTATTCATTATAGAGAGGAGAGAGGAGAGAGAGAGAGAGAGAGAGAGAGAGAGAGAGAAGGGGGGAGGAGCCGGAAGCATCAACTCCCATATGTGCCTTGACCAGGCAAGCCCAGGGTTTTGAACCAGCAACCTCAGTGTTTCCAGGTTGACGCTTTATCCACTGTGCCAACACAGGTCAGGCTGGGTTTTTTGTTTTTTTTTATAGTTTATAGAACTTCTTTATAAACTCTGGACACAAGAGTTGCCGGATTCATGTACTGTAAGTATCTTCCTGAACCTGTAGCTTACCTTTTCATCCCACTATGTCTTTTGATGATCAGCAGTTCTTAATTTCACTGGAAGCCAGTTTATCATTTTTTACCATGTTTATTTAGTACTGGTATCCTGCTTCAGAAACCTTTGCTCACCCAAGGTCATGAAGACCATTGCCTTTGCCCAGAACTTTTTAAGTGTTCCAGCAGAAGAGAGACCTTCGATGATGCCAGCAATCTCGGCCTCTTGCTTCCCAGCAAGTTTCCTCTAAACCAACTAAGACGGATGAGGCTCTTTCCCTTTAAAGATCTTCAGAGAAACCTTGACAATCTCCTTCACTCATCTGTTCCGGTGCTTTAAAAACCTTTCCTATCAGGATGTTTTTTTCTTTATATCGACTGGAAATTACAACCCTGTTTACGTGATGGATTTATAATGCCTTTAATTTTCACATTAAAAACTAATTTAAAACATTTTTAGATCATAGTGCCTTCCCTGCAAAGTACAGTCATAATGGCTTTTGTTTTATTATGTGTGTTTTATGCGAGTTTTTTCTTTTGTTTGGTACACTGAAAGGAAGTAAGGTGATTTACTTGTTCAAAACAACTACGTCAATTGTTGGCAATTATTAGGATGTTGAGGTCCTGGTGGACACCAGAGGGGGGTTGGGAAGGGAGTCAGCTCTGGGCTTCAGAAACACCCTGCAGAATTCCGACGGACACAGGGCAGCGCGGTCCCTGCTTCAGTCTCCTCCTTGCAGATAGAAAACAATTGAATACAATGTGTTGCATTCTTACTGGCTGGGCATTTTGAAAATAAGGGCATTTGATATTATTGATGGAGCAAATCATTATCATATGTTAACATTTTACAGCTACTCAGATAGGAGAGTCATGTAACTTGCCCACTTAAGATGCTAATCAACTTTGCTCAGAAGGAACTGGAGCGGGGAACCGTTTATTGAGGTTTGGTTCTCCTGTTCTTGGCCATTAGTTTATAATTGTGTATCCTGCTTATCCTTTTCCTACACCTTAAACCAGCCCCTGGCAGAGACTGAAAGTAAAAAACGGCAACAATGTTATTCCTATTGATGAAGGATGGCTTCACTTTCATCATCTTCATCCCCGAAGGGCAAGGAAACAAAAGAGAACATGAAATAGTCATCGGAAAGTCGATGAAACGTTGTGCTCAGAAGTCACAATGAAGCCAGATACTCTTTTAAAAATGTGAATCTGACGGTGTCGGTTTGGATTTAGGCTTATGTAGCGGGAACAAAAATTTCTAAAGATGCTTTTTCTTTCTTCCCTCTCCTATTTTTTCTTTTCCCTCACATAAAAGTCTGAAGGTTTGCAATTCAAGACGGCTGTGTATGTATGCTGTTCCCCACGAAGCCCTCAGTCCCGGACCCTAGGGTGTGGCCAGCATCTTCCGGGTGCCAGGCCACATCCAAGTCCCGGGGTGGGGGAGCAGGAAGTGAAGTGAGCATTCTCCAGGTCTCTCCTATGAAGGCTCCAGAAACTGCCCGAGAACACTTCCACTGGCAACATCCTCGGTTCCTCCCCACCCTCTCCATGTTCCCTCAGTCATACGACGTCTTCATTTCCTTGAAGAAGTGAGTTCTTTTTCACTCCCCGAGTTCTTTGAAAACTCTTCCTCATCCGTTAAAAGTCTGCAGAGATGTCATTTTCCTAGGGACACCAGCCTTCCCTGAGTGTGTCCCCTTGTTTTCTGCTTATCCCACAAGTCATCTCTTAATGTCTTTCTTACCCATTCAACTGCAAAATCTAGGAAGGTAGAGAATTCGTCTATGTATTTTGTTCACCACCGCATTCCTGGTACCTAGCACAGTACTTTTATTTTCTTAGGGTAAAATTTACATGTAGTAAAATGTATATACCTTAAGAACACAATTCAATGAGTATTGAGAAGTGTAACCTCACATGCCAACCAAATATACCACATTTTCACCCCCCCAAGAAATTCCCTCACGTCCTCGTCCACCCCACCCCCCCTTACAAAACTATGTACCTCTATCACCATAGGTTGGTTTTGCCTGTCTTTGCACTTCGTATAAATGGGATCAGACAGTATACATGCTCTGGGGTCTGCCTTCCTTCACTTACCACGACCTCTGTAAGAGTCACTCACGTTGCTGTGTGTATAAGTAATTGAGTTGTTTAAACTTTGAAGATATTGGGAATAAAACTGCTATGAATATTCATGTATAAAGATTTGTGTGGCTGTGTATTCTCATTTCTCTTGGAAATACCTGGGAGTAGAGTTTCTAAGTCACTGGGCAAGTATGTATTAATACGTTTACCAGTATGTGTCACTGTGAGCTGCTGCCAACAGTTTTCCTAAAGCAGCTGCAACACTTTCCAACACTGAACGCGAGCACTGGTTATTCCACACCATCGCTGATGTGGTGTTGCTGGCTGTTAAGTTTTGCCCATTCCAGGAGTGTGGTGGCTCCAATTTATATTTCCCTAGTGACATGAAATATATTTTTATGTGCTTATTGGCCATTTCAATACCTTTTTTTTTTTTTTATTGGTGAAGTGTTTGTTCTAGTCTTTTCCAGTTTAAAAAGTTGCGCTGTTTGTCCTTTTTCATTGATCGGTATGACTTCTTTATATATTCTATATATTTTTTTTTTTTTGGTATTTTTCTGAAGTGAGAATCAGGGAGGCAGAGAAACACACTCCTGCATGCGCCCGGCCAGGATCCACCTGGCATGCACACAGGGGGCGATGCTCTGCCCATCTGGGGCGTTGCTCCATTGCAACTGGAGCCATTCTAGCGCCTGAGGCAGAGGTCATGGAGCCATCCTCAGCAAGTGGGCCAACTTTGCTCCAATGGAGCCTTGGATGCAGGAGGGGAAGAGAGAGACAGAGAGGAAGGAGAGGGGAAAAGGTGGTGAAGCAGATGGGCACTTCTCCTGTGTGCTGTGTGCCCTGGCCGGGATTCGAACCTGGGACTTCCACATGCCGGACTGATGCTCTACTGCTGAGCTAACTAGCCAGGGCTATATATTCTGAATACAAGTTATTTGTCAGATATATGCATTTCACCTTACTCCCCCTCAGCACTGGGCAAACAGGGTGCTTTACAGTAAGAATTTAATAAATATAATTTGAGTTAAGTTGGAAGGGATGGAAGTTACTACCCTGGAGAGGGAAGAGGGGGTTGACGGTCATTCACTTGCACAAGCCATGCCTTGGCCATCATCTATGTGACTGACGTCTAGCTGCTGCCACGCTCTCTTTGCTGTTCCGCCATCTCCTCGGTCACTTCCCTTGCACCATCCTAGTGTGCCCAGTGTATCCCGAAGTTATCTGAGAAGAGAACCGTATAATTCCCCTTACCTTACAGATGGATGTAACGTGATGCGAGATTTAAAGAGAGAACTTGAGGAGTCCTCCCAATGAACGGCTCCTGCTGAGGTCTTCCGAGTCTAGTGTGCTTTGATTATGATGTTTAAGCTCTCTATGAAAGCCAATGGTCTACCTTTAGATTATAAAAACTGATTTATACACCTAAAACAAGTGCTTACAAAAATTATTTTTAAAATTATTTTCTTTTTTTGCAAAGAAAAATGGTATATATCTAAGGTTTTGATATATGCATATGGTTATGAACTATGCAATGATTACCACAAGCAGACTCATTCACATACTGACCACACCCCATAGTCACCACCGAGTGTGCGTGGCCAGAGCACTTGACATCTATTTTCTTCACAAATTTCAAGCACACAATACATCGTTATTAACGCAGTCACTGCTGCACATTCGGTCTCCAGGACTTCTTCCTCTTATAACTGAATGTTTGTACCCTCTGATCGATCTCCCTTGTCCCCAACCCACAGCCTCTGGGAACCATCATTCCCTGTTACTATGAGTTCAAATTTAATTTTTTTTTTTTTCTTTTTTTTTTTCTGAAGCTGAAAACAGGGAGAGACAGTCAGACAGACTCCCGCATGCGCCCGACCGGGATCCACCTGGCATGCCCACCAGGGGCGATGCTCTGCCCACCAGGGGGCGATGCTCTGCCCATCCTGGGCGTCGCCATGTTGCGACCAGAGCCACTCTAGCGCCTGGGGCAGAGGCTACAGAGCCATCCCCAGTGCCCGGGCCATCTTTGCTCCAATGGAGCCTTGGCTGCGGGAGGGGAAGAGAGAGACAGAGAGGAAAGCGCGGCGGAGGGGTGGAGAAGCAAATGGGCGCTTCTCCTGTGTGCCCTGGCCGGGAATCGAACCCGGGTCCTCTGCACGCTAGGCCGACGCTCTACCGCTGAGCCAACCGGCCAGGGCAAATTTAAATTTTTTAAAAAAAGATTTCACAAAAAAAAAAAAAAAAAAAAAAAAAAGATTTCACTTCACAGTGAGGGCACACAGTATATTTTTATGTCTGGTTTTTTTCATTTCACAAAATGTTCCTTCAGGTTCAGCAGGTTGTCAGAATTTCTTTCTTTTTTGGGGCTGAGTGATATTCCGCTGCCTGTACACACACGTGCGCGCGCGCACACACACACACACACACACCATATTTTTTTTATCCATTCTTATCTACCAACAGACACTCAGTTGTTTCCACATCTTTGCTACTGTGCATGACGCTGCACTGAACATGAAAAGTACAGATACCCCATTGAGGTAGCGATATTATTTCCTTTAGACATACACCCAGCAGTAGGGCTGCTGGATTCAAAACTACTTTCTTATACGTATCAAGAGCCACAGAAAAGAGTGACGTGCAGCAAGCCTCCCTCCTCAAACCTGAAAGGCTCCGACGCAGGTTAGCTCGGATACTCCGTTGAAATGCACCGCCGTCGAGAAGACATACCTGGGTGTGCCAGCATCTTGAAAAACAGCTTACAACAGAGGAAAAAATATATATAGAAATGGAAGACCTGAAAAACTTTGGGTGGAAGCCCTAGCACCAGTGATTTGTTAGAAATCGATGCAGCTAATGTTGTATTAACCCGAATATTTATGCTGACACCGAACAGTTTAGGCAAATACCATTTTAAGCAGAAAATGAAGAACGTTCGCTCACCAGCTGACCAGGTGAGGAACCGGGGTCACCTCCCCTTCAGTCGCGAACCCAGTGACTCGCCGCGCACAATACGAGCCGAATTGCTCCCCCGTGGATTCCACTCCCGCCCACCTCAGCCTCACCAGCGGAAGCCCCCACGCGTTTCTGTCTCCACCCTTTCTGCGTTGGGCACTTCCTGTGATTCTGCTAAGTGAAGCCCGGGCCCTGGTGCATCTCATGAAGCTCTCCGTCACCTGCCTCCAGCAGGTCCCCAAAGGGGAGCCCAGCCCACGTCCCTGGCACACGGGACTTGGCAAGCACTTCGTGAATAAGGTGAAAGGAAGACTATCCTAGATTCCCAGGAGGGTCCAAGCTCATCCCAGGGCCCTTTAAAGGAGGAGGCAGGAGTGTTGGAGCAGGAGAAATGGGGAGGCACGAATCAGGGCATCCAGGTACCGTATCTTTTAGGAGCTGGAGAAGACCAAGACACAGACTCCTCCCTAGAGCTGCTGGGAGGAACACGGCCCTGGCAACACCTCGATTTTAGCCCATACCACTTATTTCGGACTCACCCTGAACTGTCAGATAACCAATCTGCATCGTCCTAAAGCCACTGCAGACTCAGACCTCGCTTGACGGCACTGCGCTTCCCTGCTCTGCGCAGGTGTGCTCTTTACAAATCGAAGGCAAACCCGTCACGCGAAGATGATCAGAGCCCCCTTCGCTGTGATACTCAGTGTATTGTGGTGGTCTGGCACCCACCCCGCACTGCCCCCGAGGTGCGCCTGTGCCTGTGGTGATCTGTTAGGGCAGCAGCAGGAAACTAACACAGGAGCCTCGCTGCCTTCAGGTGACAACCCCCCGCTGGAGCTAGGTGCTACCTGTCCCACGCACACCCGTGAAATCCCACCCAGTGCTGTGGGTCCGTGAGGGCAGCCCCTATGGCCTGCACTGTCGTCTGCACTCTAAGTACTGGCTGGATTAATCAGTGAAGGCCTTCCGGCCTCCGTGCGTGGTTTCCCTCAGTCTCGAATACCTTTCTTTTATCTGAGCTCACTCATCAGATAGACAGGAGTATCTTGGCAACATCGCGGGTTCGGTTCCAGATCACCGCGAGAAAGGTATTGCAATAAAGCAAGCTGCGATCTTTGCGCAAGTGGAGGGTTTTTGCTTTCAATTTGAAAGAAATGCAATACCTGTGAAATGCAACCAGGTAAAGCCTCATAGAAGGAGGTCTGCTTGCGCTAACTCTGCTCCCAGCTTCCCTCGTGGAATTGGTCCACTGTGCTTCTTCAGAACCCTTCTCTTTACTTTATTATTTGTGCGCACAGTTCTTGAGGCAAAAACCATTCCCTTCCTCTGAGTGCGCAGTGCACCTAACACAAAGCATGGCGTAATGAATGTCTGATGAAGGAATGAATGCGTTCCAAATACCCCAGATCACGGGTGGCGAGATCAGCGGTCATCCCGTTCTGCAGTCTCCCGTCTGTGTCTTATCAGCAAGTCACATCAACTTCTCTAGGTGCAGCGGCCCTATCTACAGGCTGAGGATGTAACAGTATACACTATGTGAAGTTACTTTAAGAATCACATGAGAAAATGCCAAGAAAGCACATGATACAGGTGCCTGACACAGCGAGTTTAAAGTAAATGTTGGCTGCCATCAGACTTCTTGTCACTAGCAGAAGATACAGAACTCAGGGTAGGCTTAGGCAATAATGTACCACATGGGAAGAGAGCCCAATGTGTCAACTGAAGTCATCAGATTGTCATGAGATGTATGTGCCCCTGCAGATACAGAACTGACTTGGCTCTTTGGCATCAAGCAAGCCACAGCAGGTGAGTCTCAGAACCCCAAATTCTGACGCTTTGGGGAGTGACATCATGGCACTCATGCTCTCCCCCAGTCAAAAAAATGGTTCCAAATACACTCACTTTGTGAAATACCTTTTCACATGATCGATTCAGCTAATAAATAAATACGTACATAGTGACCAGTTGAAAAATGACTAACTAATAAATTCTGACACTGATACAAAGATAATTAACCCTCAAAGACTTGTAGGTATTTCTGAGCAATCATTCACTCAGGCTCTTTATCTCTTATAACAGCTAAGGGGAGGACACTTGGACCAGCCACCTGGTTGGGATCCCCAGGTACTGATTCTTTGATTCCCTGTGTCACAGTTTGCTCATCTGTGGAATGGGGATAACAGTAGCACTGCCTTCTTAGGGTTTCAGCATGTATTACATGAGATGATACAGCCAAAGCATATAGAAAAATGCCTGATACATTTAGGTGTTCGTTAAATGTTAGCTATTACTATTGTTACGTTTTGAAATAACACAACTTCTAATACTAACATTATCTTATAAGCCATCTCCTATAGATTTAAGAGAATAGAAAAGTTTTATAAGAATCGCAAGCATTTTGGAAATCTTTATTTACTAAAAAAGCATGACTCTGAGGATCAGTACACTTGATGGAGGGTTTGGAACTTTTTAGATATGTAAAGTGGCTGAACTGAAAGAAACCTGATAAGAAATGCTAATTAGTTAGGAAATGTTAGAGGAGACATCAATTAAGCTTAAAGACCAAAATGAAATTTTCAAAGACAGAAACAGATGGGGAATATGAAAGAAATGAAGAAAGTCAGGAAGCAGGGAAATGAAACAACACAAGACTAATTAAACAGAAGGATTGGAAACAAGCAATAAACTGAAATGAGGTGGCGGACGTGAGCAAGGATGCCTTTCCCAGGCCCCGCGAGCTTCCGACTTCAGCTGAGACGGAGTTGCCTTCCCGTTTAGAGAAAGGTGTTTCGGAAGCCATTTGACATTTCAATGGCCACCCAATCACAGAAACGGTCTCCAAGGACCCTGCTTACAGAGCTATCTGCTGTTCCCGGGAATTAAAGGCTCATTAATATGGTACGTAAAAGATGGAGAAGACAAAGATAGTGTTTTCAGTGAAATACAAAATCCGTGACACACTAACCTGCTTCATATAAGACAGACTGGATTGGTAGGTTACACCTGTAACACTTAACACCACCCAGCAGTCCTGGAAGGACTTGGGGCGCTCCGGGCGGGCGTATCACCAGATCAAGCGGGGGAATCCCTGCTCAGAACTTCTAATGACATCACTGCTTCTCCCCTTTCTTCTTCCTACGACACCTCTAGTGCTGGCTGTCAGTGGTGACGCCACTATTCTGGGAAAAGGTTGCTGTTTGTATCTAAAATTTCCATGGCTTATGGTGTATAAAATAAAAACAAATATGAAAATTAATAGAAATAGAAATGATACTGTTAAGACATTTCTTGACAGAAAGAACATACCCCATAAGGGTTGCTTTAAAACAGACACAGACAGGGCACTTAAGAGGCCTGAGATGTACGGTAGAGATGGTCCATGCTACTGGGGAAGAGGGAGTCACAGCCCTTTCCCCTAAGAGTATAGTCTTACACCCAGCAGTGTTTCAGGTATACGCTTCATCACTGCACCAAGTTCATTTTACATCCCCTCCCTCTGCAGTGGAGACATGCTGGCTAATGAATATACACAAGGCTTTGATGGAGGCCATTGCCATCAGGATAGGCTAGGTTACACTGCAATAATAACTCCCCAACCTGAGGGACTGTCCCAGTAGAGCCCAAGCTCTACATCGATCAGGCGTTCTCTATTTGACTTTCCCGTGCGGTGGGACACTCCTGCTTATCAGCAGGGCTGGCAGCCTCTTTGAGACTACTTTTGAGGTGGCTGTGAGGATTCTACTTATCAGTGCTGAGACCACCTGCCACCGGAGGAAAGGCACAACCAACACACAAGTTAGTTGCAAGAATCACACAGGCAGTTTATTACTCACAAATCCTATGGCGTGTCTGGGTATAGCTTAAGGGGGCCCGTCAGCGTGCTCCTCTCGGCTGTCTTTGGTCAGAGCAGCGTGGAGACAGTTCACGTTCAATGTCAGAGTCTGGGCGACTACTGCAGCGGGGGGGGGGGGGGGGGGGGGCCTTAGCTCTGGTACCTTTTCTGGCCTATGTGTTCTAACAGGTGTCAATTTACAGGGCTATCACCTCAAACCACCTTTCTGGGAATTCCTTGCAGGGAACCCTTTTTATGTTAATCGACTGAAATGTTACATCAAGCCACTTTTAAGGTGTTCCTAGGGAAGCTTCTTGTTTACGTTAACCTAGAGTTATGGCATCAAGCCAGTTCTTGTCTCTATATAACTTCACACACACACTAACTGGGCCCTGCTTTAATGGCAGAGTCTGTTTGTCATATCTGTACACACTATATTAATTCCTATCCAGACAGCACATCTTTAATTTCCTTAACTGTTTTTAATATTATATTCCAGTTATTTCCATATATCTTCCATATTCCTCCATATTTCTATATATTTAGTCACCACAACATTATATTACTACAACAGGGACTTAATGGTGAAAGTCTGTTTCACTTTATTATTATTATACTACATGTCCAATATAGGTGCTCAAGTCATCATAACTACTCAGGGACCGAGGCGGACAGAGGCCTTGCCCTGACATGGCTTCCATGAAGACCACACACAGAGCAAGGGACCCCCTGGTCTACAACTGGTATCGACATGCTCCAGCCTGAAACAGCCATTCGTCACCTGCACTCACATCTCCTTGGCCAGGTGGAGACCCGGATTCACGCTTCCCCATGCCCAGAAGACGACGAAGACCAAGTATTGTTAACTAGAACTGGTGGTTACCACAGTGGCTCCCTATAAGGAACAAGAGGAAATATTAACTTGACCTATTACCGACTCCAAGATTTATTAGCCACTCGCCCACAAAGCCACTTAACCACCCAAGCCAAAGTGAGATGGTGATAACATCTCTCTTGCCCGCCTCAGACAGTGGACCCACAGCTCCCCTGGAGCAATGCTCTTTGAAAAGGCTGAGATCCTAAGTGTGGTCTAGGAATATAAAAGGGTTGACTAGGAGCTGCATGTGGTCAAAGAGGACATAGCTGTCCAGGGCTAGAGAAAACCTAATGAACACTGGAGCCTGCGAAAGATCGCTGCGGATAAAAGCTCAAATAATTTATGAATATTGACCACAGACTTCAAGATGACTCAGTTGAAGGCCAAGAGCTTCATGCCTTTCTTCCCTTGGGTGATGATAAAAAGTAGGGGTGCTAACCTCCAGGAGCTCCGAGTCTCATTGAAAGACTCAACAAGGCTGTACCAGCCTCCAGAGAAGACCGTCTTTGTCCGGCTCCGCGGTCCTCCAAGCTGGTACCACCCAGCGCCCTTTGTGCGTCTCTCACAAGCCTCCTCTCCACCCACCTCAGCATAGATGCCGAGCTGGGCCCCAGAGTCCCTTTCGTGCCTCAAAGGTTTATGCTGCCCTCGCACCCTTTCCTCCAGCATTCTCTCGCACATCAGTCTTTCTCAGACGTGAACAGAACATGGGGGTGGGATGCTTTCTGCAAAGCCATTCCCGATGCTTTTAGCTAAAACCAATTGTTCCTTCCTCTATGGTGAGAATACAACTCTTTTACCTCGTTTTCATATTTATTTGCTTCTTACCTGGATTACAGGTATGGATATTCTCATCTCCCCTACTCAGTAGAGAGTGTCAGAGGGCAGGGAGAGTGTCGATTACTGACCTCATTGTCTATCACTGTCTAACACGGTGGTCTGTAAAACAGACTCCAGCAGGTGTAGGGTGGATGGAGTGAGTGCCTCTCGGTGGTTTTCTGTCATTGCCACTTGCTCTTGTCCTTCTCAAATGGCCCCTGACCAATTGTATTTGGTACTTGAGAGATAATTTAGTGAGATCTCTTTTTCTCCGCATGAACCTGGACCCATTCTCTCTTCATCCAAACTTAAAAAACTGAGTTTTATATCCCATTTCCAATGTTTTACTTTCCCATTTCCAATGTTTTACTTTCTACAGAACTAGCTGTTCAGCACAATTGCCTGGGAAGCTTTCTATAATATATATATATTTTATATATATAATATATAATCTATATATGTCTATAATCTATATATATATACACACACAATATATATATATCTCATTCCCACAAGACCAATTAAAGCATTATTTCATGGATGCAGGCTGGGGATCTGTCCAGCTTGGACACTGGCCCTCTGAGTGACTGACAAGCACCTTTTTACATTATATGTTCACAGGTGACAACGGTGACTCCCGCGGACATTTTAGTGGAAATTTTTGCTGTTTAGTCTAGCGCAGTGCTTCTCAAACTAGCAGGCGTGTGAATCACCTGGGTCTTATTAAAATGCAGACTTGGATCCCACAGGTGTGGGGTGGGGCTGAGCTTATGCGTTTCTCACCAGGCCCTTGGTGTGTAGACCACACTTTGAATAGCAACTGTTCTGTTAGTTTATTAAGAGTCTGTTTTAAAACACTATCTTCCAGGGTCTCATATTAACAGACAAAAAGCAATATTTTGTTCAATTTAATTGTATTCAAATTCAAGTTTGTAGCATTTCTAAATTTATATAAAGTCAGGTAAGTCATAAAAAAGATCAGTGAGGCTGTTATGAGGAGTGCAAGATTTGAAACCATGATTTACTCAAAACAAATGAAGAGTAAGTAGCATTAGTACTTAGTTTTGCATGTCTAGATGAACGTCCTGATTTATAGAGACAAAAAATAAAATAATCATCATCATTTACAATCATCTTTAACAGCTTGCCTGACAATTTTAAGTTAGGTGTCAATGTAACGGAGGTGACAGGCCAAGCTTTTCCCTAATATTTGTGTATAAGTCAGGACAAGGTAGAGCACTAAGCATCTCCAGGGTATTCAAACTGAGAATACAGCTCGCAGGGCACGTTTTTCATTCTAGTGTTCAGTGAGCAAACATGTATGCAAAGCCAAATCCAAAGCAAACATCTGTTGAACTACTGAGCCAGCCCTGCAGTGTTGGTGAAGACATCTTCAGAACCACACCTTGATCTGAACAAGTAGATTTTGTAGGCTTTCCCCGCATTGAGCTATGGCCTATGCAGAAGATAATTGTGAACGCAGGGGAAGGGCTAGGATAGCGTCACAAAGAGGTCTCTCAAACGCCCTGTCCAATTCCCTAGGGCAGGCTGCGCACACGGGCTCGGTTTCCAGGGAGTTTCCGGATCAGGATTTTCTCCCCTCTCAGGCCTGGTTTCCAGGGAGTTTCAGGATCAGGATTTTCTCCCCTCTCAGGCCTGGTTTCCAGGAGTTTCAGGATTAGGATTTTCTCCCCTCTCAGGCCTGGTTTCCAGGGAGTTTCAGGATCAGGATTTTCTCCACTCTCAGGCCTGGTTTCCAGGGAGTTTCAGGATTAGGATTTTCTCCACTCTCAGGCCTGGTTTCCAGGAGTTTCAGGATCAGGATTTTCTCCACTCTCAGGCCTGGTTTCCAGGGAGTTTCCGGATTAGGATTTTCTCTCCTCTCAGGCCTGGTTTCCAGGGAGTTTCAGGATCAGGATTTTCTCCCCTCTCAGGCCTGGTTTCCAGGGAGTTTCCGGATTAGGATTTTCTCCCCTCTCAGGCCTGGTTTCCAGGAGTTTCCGGATCAGGATTTTCTCCACTCTCGTATTAAAGTTCATTGCCGAACAACACGTGTCTCAGAACGAGCCGCCAGTATGACCAGGGCCCCACAGAACCATGCAGAGCAGAGAATGCCTGTGTGTATGTGAGGCAGAGATATTCAAATCATCAAGGTAACAATGTTTTATGGTCGGTGGATGGTTCTGCCTCAATATTAAAGAGCCTGGTAGGTTCTAATGATGAAAAAATTATGCAAACATTAAAAAACAATTTTATATAATTATTGGGAGTTTGGTTTCATCTTACAAACAACAATTTAAAATAGATCCATTAATGCTGTCAGTGGGGATTTCCCGCAAGTAAAAGAAAATACATCATGTACTCCAGTTGGGCTTGATACTAGAAATTAAGCTCTCCTACCGGTAGTGCATTATGAAAGGAAATGAAGAAATGTAAGCGATTATTTCTGAGGCTGGGGCAGGGTCTTTAATGGGGAAGACTCTCTTTCATGAAAAGTTATTAGAGCCATCTAGTCATTCAACAAACATTTATAAAGAGAAAAAATGTGCTCACGGCTCCCTTCCCAATAAGCAACAGCACTTCTATGACTCACCCCAACAAGCCCTGCTTATGACACTCCAGAAAACTTTCAATAAGACTGAAATATATCCTCAAGGCACAGAGTCCACAGAGAGTTGGCTATTTCTTCCAAAATGATGTTGCCTCCATTACTTCTGAGGAAAATTGAGGAGAAAGACAATGTTGGAAGGCTAAACATTCTGCCAGAGACCAAGCGCCACCTGGTGGTGGGAGGGGGGACCACAGCACTGCTGCCATCTCCCTCTACCCCATCCAGAAGGAACCATCATCACCTCTTTTTCTGCCAAGTAAAATCCAGTTAAAATAAATAAAACAACTAAAATAAAAATAAATCTTACCAGAAAATGGTTCACTGAGGTGATCTTGCAAAGGGTGAGGGGAGAGGTAACAATAATTTTGCAAGTTGGCTATACTGGTTGTAGGTCACACAGCAAACCTTATTTAACAGTCATTTGGAAGCATCTCAAAGCATAAGTCCCCAAAAGCATTTTCTTAGATTAATCACAAGCTAGCAATAGCCTGTGTCACAGCTGCTCGGGCTTGCCCCCAGCCCCTGCGACCATCTAACCCAGTCACTCTCTAGCCCCTTCTTCTCCCACTCCTCTTGTCAACATACGACGACATTCTATCCACTAGGCTTTTGCTTACATCCTCAGGCCACCGCTGAGTGGGAAAGAAAGGTCATTATCTACACAGCAGTTCTACACTCGCCTCTTTAACCTATAGCAAACCAACAAACTCCCAGCTGTCATCTGTCTTTCCTACCCCAGGCGTTATAGAGAAAGCCCAGGTAAAAGCAACACTGTGATAATAAAGGAGAACTTCCCTTTACTACACACATACTTAGTGCTATGTCTGCGGAACCCTCAGAACAACCCTACAAGCGAACAGTGACCTGGATGTTAATCATTCTCTCTGTCCCCTTAGCATGTACAATGACGGGGGAATGTGCCTTTAACGTGCTGTTCTAAAAGGTTTAGGGCCCAGTGGTCGGCAAACTCATTAGTCAACAGAGCCAAATATCAACAGCACAACGATTGAAATTTCTTTAGAGAGCCAAATTTTTTAAACTTAAACTCTATAGGCAGGTACATTCCTTATTGAGGTAGCGCCCGCATGTGGTATTTTGTGGAAGAGCCACACTCAAGGGGCCAAAGAGCCGTATGTGGCTCGCAAGGCACGATTTGCCGACCATGGATGGGTGTAGGCTGACCTGGGGAAACTCAATGATTAAAAAAAGTACACTAGATTGAATGGTGGCCCTCAAAAGCTATGTCTGTGTCCTAATCCCTAGAACCTGTGGATGTGACTTGACTTGATCCAAGAGCCTTTGCAGATCCAACAGAGCTAAGGATCTTGAGATGAGACCATCCTGGATTAGCCAGGTGGGCTCTGAATCCAATGACAAGTATCCTTATGGGAGAAAGGCACAGGGAGATTTGACTCAGAAGAGGAGACAACGCAGACACACAGAGGAGGAGGCAATGTGAAGATGGAGCAGAGAGAGGCCACTAGTCAAGGAATGCCAGTTGGGGCCAGAAACTAGAAGAAGCAAGGGACAGAGTCTTCTCTGGGGTCTTCTGAGGGAGCACAGCCCTCTGTCAGTGCCTCTACGTAAGATCAGTAAGATTTTGGCTTCTGGCATCTAGAATTGTGAGAATTTTGGTTGTTTTAAGCTACAAAGTTCGGGGGAATGTGTTAGCTTATGCACAAAATACTAACACAGAAGGTATACATGAGCTTCCGCTCTCTGACTCTTTCCAGGTCCCACCCCTGTCCCTCCCGGCACTGGGCTGGGATAGGGTGACACTGGGATGCAATCTGAGACAGGGACTTGGGGAGCAGCAGCAGAGGCTGGGCAAGTCTTAGGGAGCTACTTATATTCAGACTTAACTGGCCTTGGGAGGTGGTGCGAAGTGGCTCCTTCAATACCCATTCTCTCCTTTCTTATGAACACAACAATGGGAAAACAGCACTTCCATGATTCTTTGCACCTATCCAATTGACCGAGCTCGACTCTAAAAGAGAAAAGTGAGAGCTGTAGGTTGTCCTCCAGGAAAACCATCTCCAAAGAGGGCAGACACTGTGGCATTCACATTCGGCCCTGGGAGGGAAGAACCTTCTTCCTACTTGGCATGCAGATATGATGAGTACAACTGAATGCATGAAAATGGAAAAGCGTCATGTTAAGGAAGAGGAAGGCAGAAGAGAAAGACAGGAGGAGCCCCAGCTGTTGCACATGTGGGACTCAGTCATGCGCTACATACTCTGCACTTCCTATCATGTTAGAAAAGTCAAGCATGTATTTCACTGGACTTGCTATAAATTACAGCAGATATCATCCTATTAGGCCCACCGGCTTAGAAGAATAAGAATGATCTTTGTATACCAACTCAGTCAGTAGAGCTCGCTACGTCAGGATCTGAGTTCAACTCACAACCTCAAAAGTGTTTTATTTTGCCTTCTGCTTTGCAGTCACTGGAGTATCTTCCTCAGGTCCCTAAAGAGGTTTTGAGTATTACTTGGTGCTTTGGCCATAATACCACCCATTAGTACCCCAACCTTACTGTCATCCCTATCAAGAACCGTCAGTAAAAGCAATTTTGCTTACTGCTCTCATCACTAGGACAACTCAGTCCCCATCCGCATGGTCACACCTCTGGCCGAGGCCCAGAGCAGTGCAGAACAGAACACACGTCCCCGGGTACTAGCAGAGTGGAGCAAAAGAGGCACCGATATGAAGGAGGATAAGTCCCAGCTGTGATGACTGACTGCTTGTCTTTCCTTATTATTCCCATTTTGTACATGACAGATTTGAGGTTTAGAAAGTCTAGGTGATTTGTCCAAGGTCCCAGACCTAATCGGGATTTGAATTCTGAACTATATGACCAATAGTAAGAATTAATTATACGTTGGCTGTTGTATGGAATATAGACCTAGACCCAGAAACAAGAGGAAAACCACCCAAACTTCTAATTTATGAGAGAAGTACTCTCTGAAGAAAGATCTTATTTTTCTCTCAAAAGGAAGGGAGGTCTGCTTGGTTGAGCAAACTCCCAGTGAATGTGATCTTTCTACTTGTTTAAAGAATTTATTAATCAAAGACTAAAGCCGCCTTCTCCCAAAGGAGTCTTGGTTTGCTTTTGCCATCTGTAAAGTCAAACATTTTCACAATAATGAACTTTGACTTGTTAATGTCACTTCAGTTTACCGATGACTTCGCATGTCCAATGAAATAAAGGGAGAAAGACATCTGCATGTCTCCTTCTATTCTTGCTTCAGCACCACTGCACAGTCACCACTTATTGGTATTGGTTTTTCTTATTTTGGACAGAAGGATTACTTATTTTTGTTACTACTAAATACGAGGGCAACTTTTAGGCACCCAGCAAGGGCTCAATCGATACGCACTGTCTTATTTTCAGCCAAACTCCTGTGAGCAGTCAGAAAGGTAGGCAGAGCATGACTGAGGTGGACCTATGAATGAAAGGTTATGAATTTTTGTTTTCCAAATTCATTTTATCCTTTAATTTTGAACATAATTGCAGGCCCAGGCAACAATAAAAATGGAACTTTCATGTTACAACATGATTGAAAGTCTGGGATCTGACCTAAGCAATGGATCGAATTCCTTATGAAATCTGCTCTGTAATAACATTTCATATCTTAATAACATCCTGGTCTAAATATTGACAGTGCAGTGCCGCTTGGGAGGCAAGAAGATGTTAAAAAATATACCAGGTAGATTAGCCTTCTTCCCTAAGGTTTAATAACTGTTTGGTTTAAAAAAAAAAAAAAAGTAGTACTTTTTTAGGTAATTGTGAATTGATCTTCGATGAATGTGCAAAAATATCACAAATTCAGTGAAATGTGCATCTCTGTGTTTGTATCTGATAAATGCCAAATAATTAAATTAATTTTTTTTAAGAGAAGGGGAGATAGTGAGACAGACTCACACATGCACCCTGACCGGGATCCACCTGGTAATCCCCGTCTGGGGCCGATGCTCAAATCAACTGAGCTATCCTCAGTTTTTGAGGCTGATGCTTGGGCCAAATGAGCTACCCTCAGTGTCCAGGATGATGCTCAAACCATCGAGCCACTGGCTGTGGGAGAGTAAGAGGAAGAGGAAGAGGAAGAGAAGGGGAGAGGGAGAGAAGGGGAGAGGGAGAGAAGGGGAGAGGGAGAGAAGGAGGAGAGGGAGGGAAGGAGGAGAAGGATGGGAAGAGTAGATGGTGGCTTCTCCTGTGTGCCCTGACTGGGGATCAAACCCAGAATGTCTACATGCTGGGCCAATGCTCTATCCAGCAAGCGAGCCTGCCAGGGTACATTAAATCCTTATAAGTTTTTAGGTGAATGAATTTGTTCAGCTATTCCAAGTTTAATAATATTTAAACCTTAAGAGTGACTCACAGCCAAACAGTCGCCTTGTCTATGCCTACAGTCCCAGGCTGGACCAGGCAGTGGCTGGGTGGCTGGGCGGGCAGTGGGAAAGGCTCAATGGCTGGGACTTGAGCTGCAGCAAAACAGCCTGAGGGCTTCAGAAATCACTTTCCTAGGGGACAGAGATTCTGTTGTGTCTCCACAGACCTGGCTCTGATTCTACACGAGCAGGTACGGACATATCTACACATGCTTTGGTTCTGAAATGGTTCTAATTCTGAAATGGAGATGTATACAATTTGGTAAAAATCTTAGATGCAACATCCCTCAAACACAAAACTGACCATTACACACACACACACACACACACACACACACACACACCTCCTCTGACACCTTTTGTATGGTTTAGTCCAGATCATAGCTATTTTTAATTAAAATTTTACATCATTAACAGCTTTAAATTAATTTATATGTAATTTAAATATTTAATTTCTTTTACTTCTGCTTTTAGCAGATGTCCTAAATATCTAACAGTGACTATGGTTTATCTCAGGTTATAAATCTTGATAGAAAAGTGATGTCTACATAATTATTCTACCCTAAAGTGTAACATTAAACACTATTAACATATAACATTTATTTCAATAATAGTGAATAATATTGCCATTAATATTTAGAGATGATAATATTTAGCTCTGCAAGCTAAAGTAGTTACACACACATACATTATACTCATATATACATACATATGCACATATATATATACATATATAAACAACATATTTCTTTCCTTTTCATATTCCCCTCGTTTTAGTAGGAAAGCCACTGTCCTAAATGTGTGTTGGGCCACTACTTCACAATCATCAGTCATCTTTATAACAGTGGTTCCCATTCTGTACTTTACAGAATGCCCTGGGGAAGCTAGGTAATCAGCTCTCTTGCCACCCAAAGAATCCTGCCTGAGTGAGGTTGGGGGTGGGGGTCGGGGACCTTTCATGGCAAGCATGACATGTGATTCTGATGCAGATCACACTGAGAAACAAGGAGGCACTTCACGGAGTTGTTCAGTGAATTAGCTATACATTAATGGAGGTTTCTGTTAAAATATTCCATTACTGCCTATAAAGTAGGTGATAAAATTACATTTACACAACTCAATCTTGAATGCCAAGGAAAAGGTTTGGCAAGACAAATCCAGAAGTCGTTCATATGGTAAGTCACATGTACACTCTGTTGGGCCACAGTCAGTAGACAAGGAGGCATCATATATGCTGCAGAGCGGCACCTGCTGGTCAAGTTTAGATATACAGCCTAGCTGTACTAGGCACTAATGACACCAAACCTCTCCAACCACTCCGAGAAAACAAAATTCAACACAACAAAGCAACAACAACAAAACAACGGTGCCATTTTATTCACTTAATATTTCTTCAGAGTTCCTATCAAGAGCTTGGATCAATAGTTAAAAATGTTCGTAACTATAAATATTCAGTAGATAAATGCATTTCCTCCAAGCAAAAAATGTGTGATTGTGTTTTACTTTTCTACTGATTTTAAAACTACTGGAGCTTGAATTTCTTCAGAAAATTCAAATTAAAAGGTATTAACACTGCTGTCATTTGAAAAATAAACTGACTGTAACAATCTGGGATATTTTATTGTCTTCAAAAAGGACCTACTAGAATCTGAATATTACTTTGCTTATCACTGACAACTCATCTAGAACGGCAGAAGGAAATTGAACTGTTAACAAAAGAAATGTCTTCGTGCAATAGACTTACCAAATTAGAAAAGAATAAATAAATATAAAAACTCAAAGCTGCAGAGATTAATTTAATTTGGTTACTTCCCTGGAAAGCACTTTAAATGATGGGAATAGGGAAGAAGAAAAAAAAGATTGGTTCTGATTTAGAGTAACTGACAGAATTGAAATTGAAATGTTCATATGAATGAGAAAAACCATTAAAAACTGTAGGTGATTTGACAATTCCACTTTTCCCCACAGTGTACTGTGTTATTTTAGGCAAAATAATAGACAGTGTCTAGCAGGTCAATTGACAAATTTAGAAATCTCTTGATGTGGGGGGAAAAAAAAAGAAAGTGCTTGAATAGAGGTTTTGTCGATTGCAAGATCTGGGGAGATTTGATCATGCAAAGCTCAGAACCATGTTTGCTGAACCTCTGCTGTGTCAATTATCATGGTGGGGCCCTAGCAACTCTACAGTTCTAGTTGAAGAGGAACTTGCTTTTTCGCCCTGAATTCAAGCTTTTAAAGAAAAAAAAACAGCCAATTTAAAATATTTTTCAACACCATGCAACACAAAATCTACAACAAAATAAAGGTTTGCACTGGGCTTTACAATGCCGTGTAGATCAGTCAGTAGGAAATTAAACAGACGCGACTTAGGTGTAGTTAAATTGTTTCTCATTGTCATGACTTTAAAAGCACCCATTTATTTTGTAAAAGCATCAGGCAGGGATGCAGCCAGATCTGCACTGAGCAAAGCACTGGCCTTTGGCCAACACTTGTTGCTACTTTTGGGACCGATAGACACATCAACCTTACCCATTCTGTTCCGCTATGAAAGCTCAGCCTGCAATCCTAAATAGTCAGGTAAGATAGCAAATGAATAAATAAACCAATCAGTCGTTGGGCCTTTCTAAGAGAGAAGGATGGAACACTGTAGTGGACAATTTTTCCTTTTCCACTCTGCTTCTACTCCATCTGGAAATAGGATTCATGTTTTCCTTGGGGACACCTCTCTAACAGTCCCCAGGTCCACATTTCAGTTGGGCAGGTGAATCCAGTCACACTGGCTTCTTAACTCAGAAGACTTTGGCAGGAACTTCTAGGAAAGAGACACTTATCCTCTGGTGTGAGGCCAGGAATGGCCACATGCAGAGACCTCACTCGACATGGAAGCCATGAGTGTCAGAGCTCTGGACCCACCACCCCTGAGCTATTATGACAGGCTTTCCAGTGATGTGAGCCTAACAACGTTTCTTTACCCCATTATCTGATTGATTGTTGGCGGGGAATAGTTTAAGTTAAGCTCTCACTGGTACAGAAGAGCAGCGTAGTTTTGAAGAGAGCCCAGAAATTTCTACTCTTCCTTTGTCAGATTTTAAATGATCTGATTCCAATTTTCTTTTCCCAATGACTCGTGTTTTCCTTATATCTAGTCCGGGGCACTTTGCTATTGTTGATATTTTTTCTTTGTCAAAGACAAACTGTTGATATTTTAACAGGGTTTGTGCAGAGGCTATATTTCTATAAGCTCCACATTCCCTGATAATCTAGAACCTTCTTTCTAAGGTGGTTTTTATTTTCCTTATATGGGTGAATATCCCGCCCCACCAATAATCACTATGGAAGAAATCATTTTAATTTCTGAATAGTTCCTCTCTCAAAGGGGGTGCTAGACATACCAGTCACCTGGGGAGAAAAGGGCAGAGTATCTCAAGTGACTCCAAACAAGTACAAACCTAAGCCACTTCAGGTGCACAGACAGATGCCATTGCATGGTAGCTACATTGGTGCAGTGGGTGGGGGACAGCTGGTGCCACCAAACCACATGGAACGGGTTCCCCATAGGACACAGGAATGGAGACAATGATGGGCAGGTAAATGAAGAGAAGCCCCTTTCAATGGGTAATACAGAAAAAGCATCACCTGCAAAGCAAGAATCCTGTGACAGAGACGTCACAAAGCAGACATCACTTCCCTGTGAAATTCCAAATTCTGTTAGCTATGGGGTCAATGGCGGTATCTCGATAAGTTAGAAAATAGCCTCTTTTACCCCTCCCTTCCTCCAATATTCCCCCTATGTCCCTGTGCCTAAATGGTTGCAGAATGACTAAGACTGTTATTTAGAGCTGCATTGCTAGTGTTTAGCAGCGGGCTTGCCTGACATTTTCTAAATTAGCAGGAAACTTTTGCTGTGTTAAAGTGGGGGTAAGAGGCACTCACTCATTCACACAAGGGCCACAGTCACAGTCCTCAGCACTTACTACGTAACACAGACAGAACGTTCCTGGGATAAGCTCTTTCATCTTCCACTGTGCCACCATCGTGCAGGGCACCTCTGAACCCCCGAAGAAAGGCTTAAGGAAGAGTGTTCCCAGCATCAGTAAGTACCACCTCATCTGCATCAGGCTTCACAGCTGGGGTGCACGCTCCCGGGATGCACAGCTGGGTCTTCTTATGTCAGTATCCCCCATATTAGACGTAAGGGTCTGATACAGAGCATGTGTTCAGTAAATGTTCTTCGGAAGAAAATCACAGACTCTTAAAGAAGGGGATCGTGGAAAGCAAGGACTTCAGAGGGCAGCTTCATGCAACAGAGCTCGATTTCACAGGCAGGAGATATATGAATGCAGGCAACTATCAGCAGAGGGGGGCGACAATCAACAGTATTTGGGACTGAGGTCCAGGCTGGTTTATACTAAGAGACAAACAGGCCCTTCATGTGGGAATAAGAGAAATTCAACGGCAGGGTGGCACTGGCCTGTGTCCTTAATTAGACTCTTAGTAGATAAACACCTTTCCAGATCCTGCTACCTGAGCTTTATCTTTCTGGTTCTCTACACATTCTCCCACTCATCTTTCCACCCCTACAAAACTCACGGGACTCCTGTATACTCTACACAGAGAAAGAGCTACCATTTACTAAGCACCTATTCCATGCATGCCAGGAATCTCACATCTTTAGTTCCAGTAACCATTAATAAATAAAAGTATAGACCCTGGCCGGTTTGCTCAGTGGCAGAGTGCCAACCTGGCATGTGGAAGTCCCGGGTTCGATTCCTAGCCAGGGCACAAAGGAGAAACACCCATCTGTTTCTTCATCCCACCCCCCATCTTCTCTCTGTATCTCTCTTCCCCTCCTGCAGCCAAGGCTCCATTGGAGCAAAGTTGGCCCAGGCACTGAGGATGGCTCCATGGCCTCCACCTCAGGAGATAGAATGGCTCCAGTTGCAATGGAGCAACACCCCAGATGGGCAGAGCATCACCCCCTGGTGGGCATGCCAGGTGTGGATCTTGGTCGGGCGCATGCAGGGGTCTGTCTGCCTGCTTCTCACTTCAGAAAAATATACACACACACACAAAAATGTCTAAATGGCTAAAGCTTCAGAATAAGCCTGTTAACTCAGAACTTTCATGCAAGTTCGCTGACACTCTTAAATCCTTACTCCTGCATAAAAATCTGAAGTCTTCTTGGGCTATTTTCCTGATCGATGGAGTTATGTCCATTCTAAAGTACACGGGGTACAGTTTTATGCTTTTTGGTGGCCTGTACAGGCACAGGGACTATACCTTTGCTATCGAGTGTCACACAGTATTTGGTGATTGTGTCTCTGAGGTGAGGGTCACCTGTATAAATCAAGTATGCATCCCTTAGTATAATCAGTTCTACCTAAAGATGATCTGCTTTGATGGTCTTAAGGAACATGTCCCAATTTCAAAAAGAAAAAAAAAAACCCCAAAATGAGATTCATAGATTGCAGCTCAGTACTTTTAAAATTAGGGCTTTGCTTTTACTGGTCACAGCTAAACAAAGTAATTTTGTATCTTGTCTATGTACGCTAGAGATAATTTGGCTAAGAAACACAGCAACACCATTTGTGCTCCAGCTATCAGCGCATTTAAGCTCAGAGCACTGAAAAGGAGGTAATAATTAAGTTGGTGCTTCTATGAGTTCTAATTGCCTCTTGTGTGATTACTGATAACTTCAGGTAATTGCCAGCAATATGAAAGGGTTTTGTGTGGTCCCGCACTTGCTGTGACTCCGGGGAAGGCCCTGCAGACCAGAGGGGGTGCTGAGCATCCCCAGGGTCATTTGCTTGGCTCATTCTCAAAAATAAATCCACAGCCAGGATCTCGAGATTTCTTCCCTTTACGGGACAACCGTATGCTGCAAGACGGTACCAGCTTTGCGCCGAGGAGAAACAGCAGCCATAAAAATATCTTTCTCTCTTCAAATTCCCAACTTTCCAGGGCACATCGTCAATTTAACCCATTTGGAAGCCTTCCTGAACATCTGTACACCTGAAATATCTGCACTGGTGGGCGTGGCCAGAGGTCAGACAATGGGTTCGGGGGTGGGGGGTGGGGAGGGTGAGATGTTTCAAAACATGGTCCGTATGACTGTCAGGAAAGAAAAAGCACCAAATACAACGCAAGCCATTTTTTCTCCACACTCAGATGAGGACAGGGGGAGTGAAAAAAAAAAAAAAGAGATAATTTAAAAATATAAATACTCGGTGGAATCTATATACCCAGGAACTTAGATAAATTGTTTCTGAAGATCTAGAACCTACACGTAAAGAGACAGGCTCTCCATGGTAAAATGTTGAGAGACAAAGAACTAGATTCCCAGGAAAAATCATCGGAAGACCAGGTGGCTTACGTTTTCTCTTCTGGAAGACTCATCGATAAGATGTCTGAAGATAATCACTTACATTTTCGCTTTATCCAAATACCAAAAGGTCAGAGTGGCTCAATTTACTGTTTCTTACATAAACTTTTTTTTTTCTTTTACTGGTTTAGAAAGGAGACGACCACAAAGATAGTAAAACTCCAATCAGCCTGAGAGAAAGGTTAAAGCCATTCTTTTTTATATCCATTCTGGGTAGTGATCCATAAAAAATAATTAGGACAAGGGTGAGCCCATTACGCAGTACAGACTGGCCATCCGTCTTGTCAATCTGCATGTGCTCCGGCACTCGAGATTTGTTGGGCTCCGTGCCTGTGGATAATTAAAATGTATATTAACTGTATATGTATCAATTTCTCTTCCTGCGTGTCACCCGTGTCGGGTAGAATGCCAGCCTATCTCTTTCCCTGAAGTCTAAACTGGCATCACGGTGCATGCTAATCTAAAAATTGTTGTATTTTGCACCTCTCTGTTTTGTTTGTTGCATTGTCCCGTTTTCATGTTTCTAAACCACATCAGGTGGCTGCTATCTCTCCCTAGCACTCCCTGTCTCACCGCCCCTGGTTCCCCCTCTGCACTGAGCCCCTTTCACATGGGCTGCCACCTCTGTCCCCTCCATCCCTTCGGGAAGCAGGATGGCTGGGGCGGGGTCTCCAGCTCCCCCATGCTGGCTGTGAGGAGCCTTCGGTGAAGGATTTCGCATGAGACCTGTCAGAGCCGGCTGGAAAGAGGGCACATCGGAAATCATTCCTCTTAGCGAGAGATCAGTGTTTACTGTCATTTATTCCTCCCTTCTCGCCTTTACCTTTCACACTCCTCCCCTAGTTATCCTCCGGGGACCTGCCTATTTGACAATGTCCTTGCTGATCGTGTTCCGCGTCCAGAGAGGCGGGCGTGTGGCTGAAGGGGCTGACGCGTGACCTTCAGCGCTGTCTATGCTGAAGGCACACGTTCAGGCTTCATCTAAGACCGCTGGGGCTGCCCGGACGGTCTCTCTGCCCGGGTCCTTACTTTCCTGAATGGTAATAATAATGCCAAGTGGTAAGGCCAAGAACTTACTAGGCTTCTTCCTTCCCAGGTGATTAAATGGCGTGTCACTGTCACCCCTTGTTCTGTTGGCCTCCAGCCGGACTCGGAAGTCTAGAGCCAGTGCAGGACAGAAGCTTCCCCGCTTCACGGAGTGCGTGGGGGTAAGGGGAGGGGAGAAATTGGTGCCTAGTTTTTCAAACTCACTTTGGATTCCTCATTCTTAAAGTGAGTTACTGCATGTATTTGTCAAGGGAAAACATGATATTCCAAGGAAGTACTGGTTAACTAACAAGGTTAGTTACCTAACAAGGTTGATTACCATATAGATTCTATCCAGATTACCTGGTTCTTCCCTAAATGGTGAGCTCTCGGGGCTAAGAATGGTGTCCTCCCATAACTTTGCCATGTTTACAGGTTGTATTACAGGGGTCACTGCTAACAGCTTGTGGAGGAGGGGGGTGCAGAAGAAAGTTCCTCAGCAGTTTTGGGGGAGACTCAAGCACATCAGTTCTAGGTCTACAATAACACAAACATTCGCGTACCACACTACGGTCCACGCCCAAAGACTGACAGCAAGTTCAGCAATAATAACCATCTCCAGTTAGGAAACATAAGCTCTAATGGCATTTTCATCCAAGAGAAACAGAGGAATCACTTAAAGAGACACTTTTTAAAAGTTGCTGTGAATTTTTAATCTGTTTGTGACAATTCCAGATTCAGGAACTTAATATCTAGTTTTAATGGTAAACCTTGTCAGCAGGGATTTTCCTCATTTGTTGCAATGAGAAACAAATGTATCATCAGACAGGAAACAAATCAGAACAAAATCCCCACAGCTTAATACAGTCATTTTCAATTGGTGTGCCGTGGCACCCCGGTGTGCCACAGGAATTTTTAAAACATGCAATCCCTGACTATTGTATTTAGTCAGGGGCACTGACCCCTTTTCCCTTAGGTTGTTAAATAATAATAATATAATGATAACAGCCTACACAATAATAGCTGTCCGCTGTGAATAAATTAAGTAATACCTATATTTTTTTTATTTTTTAAAATTTTTATTTATTTATTCATTTTAGAGAGGAGAGACAGAGAGACAGAGAGACAGAGAGGAGAGAGAAACAGGGGGGAGGAGCTAGAAGCATCAACTCCCATATGTGCCTTGACCAGGCAAGCCCAGGGTTTCGAACCGGCGACCTCAGCATTTCCAGGTCGACGCTTTATCCACTGCGCCACCACAGGTCAGGCCCAATACCTATATTTTTTTGTCAAATCAGTGCCCCCAAAAATGTATTTTTTGGTATGTTGCAGAATTTTAGAAATTAATTTATATGTGCTGTAAGGTGAAAAAGGTTGAAAATTGCAGGCTTCATGGAATAAATAGTTTTTAAGTGTTTTTTTCTTTATTTACATGCATTTTAAAAACCTAAGATATGGTGTTGCTCTGGAGAACATATGCAAGTAGCCATGACATGAGAAGGTCATCCCAAGATAGATGATTCCGGTGTAAATGCATTTTATACATACCCACATGATGGATATTGTTCAGCTCTCTCTACTTAATAAAATACACACTGTTCCCAGATGGTTTGGTCCTTGGAGGTCATTCTGATATTTGATACTTCTCTAGCTGAAAATGCAATTTTATCCGGCTTTACAAAATGTAGTCTTTAGATGTATATCTAACCCATAAAATACATTTTGTATCTGAAAATAGTTGGCCCAGTTGAGCCAAAAGGGTGGCACACCACGTGTGTGCTGTGATATACAAAATTTTTAAAATTACCTCCGGGAACCACAAACCTTTCAGAGACCGCTGACTTGGCGCATGGTTTATTGAAGACTGCGAGAAGGGGAGGATGTAGGGGTGAGGGGATCCCTCAACCTCCTGTGGAAATGGAAGTTATTATTTGCCTGTGGACAAAAAGATACATGTCTAATGCTAGGTCCAGACTTCAAAAAGTCCATCAAGTTGAAAGCAGGCACCGTCGTTGGGTGGTTGAAACGGAAATGTTTCCGAGTCAGCTCTCACCATCTATTTGCTACAACACCGTGCAGGTTTCCCGGTTCTCATTTCTATCAGGTTTGTCTTTGTGAAACACACGTGTGATCACAGACGACCCCCAGCGCTTAGAGAACAGAGCTCAACTTCTCTCACGGCCTATTTACCTCTCTCTCGTTATTTGGCCCATGGACCTGCCTGGCAGAGCCCCACTTCAGATAAATTCACCTTTGTCTACTCAGCACCTCCAGCTGTCCAGCCGAATGAGACTGAAAAACAATACACAATAATATACAACTCTTGTGACCGGTCTCCCTTGAAATTCAAGGCCAGTAATTCAAGAAGACCTCGGTGCTCCTGGACTTCACTGTTACATGCTATTAATTCAATCACGTACCCCCTCCAACGGATGCTCTCCATACTCACTGTTGAACAGACGGTCCAGTTCTTATTTCTGAGAAAAGAAGAGCCAGCGGACCAGAACTCCCCTCATCCTACCTGCCCCCCACTCTGTCCCTGGGCCCATTTGCTTTGCTTTCTGCTTGTAGCTCTGGGTGTTGCTATGTGAAGTCAGACCATCCCTTTCCACCCTAGACCTCACACCCGCGTGCCCACTTCAGGACATCCCTCCTGCACACGCCCACTGCTTTCCCACGGCCTCAATTCCCCCCTCTCTACTGGGTCATTCCCATCACCATATAAAGGTGGATTTTTTCATCTTCCATCCAAGTCCCCACATATCCCTCCAACTCCCGTTTCATTCCTCTTTCCTTCCTTTAGAGTAAACAGCATCAGCAGTGCTGTCCTTGCCCCTGTTCTTCCAATCCTCAGAGCCTGTCCGCTCCTGAACTCACCCTTCCCAGACTTCTTCCCCCCCCCCCCCCCACTCCCCGAGACAGCCCTTCAGGGGCACCGCCGATGGACTCCACATTGCCACGCCCTACGGTCCATTCTCAGCCACCACACGCTGATCAGCCTATCAGGAACATCTGCTTCTGCCATCCCTCCTTCTAGAAACAGCTTGTTTCAGCATCCAGGGCATGACCGGCCTCCTGTCCTTCCTACCTCACCGGCTGTTCCTTCCCTAACTCATCACCGTTCCCCTCAGGTTTCCTGACTTCTCAATCCCGGATGCCACACTTCAGTCCTTGCCTGGCCTCCCTATTCCCGAGGGAGCTCACGCAGTGCAGTCTCCAGGCTTTAAATACCATTCACACACAAATGCGTCCCAGCCTAGATGTCCATCTGCAGCCGAGCCTCCCCTCCTGACCTTCAGACCCAGTTCTGAGCTGCCTGTTCAACGTCTCCAGTGGAAAGTGTCTAAAAGAGAATCCCCGACTTCCACGCTCTCGCAACAACCCTCTCCTTCCTCTAGTTGTCTGACTCAGTTGATAACTACTGTGACCTTCCAAGTGCTCACGCCAAAAACCACCCGTCAGACCTCGTATCTCTGGTGCACACAACTACCTGTGAGCCATCTTCAAAACGCTTTGGCTTGATCTTCAAAGCCCAGCCAGTCTCTGACCCCTCCTCACCATCCCCAGGGCTCCCAGGCTGCCTCAGCACCCCCTCCCCATGGAGAATCGCAGTAGCTCCCTGAGTGGGAACCCCGCTGCCCTCTGCCCCCCCCCCCCCCACTGTCTGTTCTCAACACCGCAGCCAGTAAATGATGTCAGATGCTATCAGAACCCCATGTGGCTTTATGGCCTCCCTCAGAGTAAAAGCAAAAATGCTCACAATGGCCTCCCAGGCTTTCCATGAGCCGCAACCCCCCGCTGGTTCTCTGATCTCGTCTCTCATCCCCCTTCCCACTTTCTTCTGCTCAAGTCACCAGGCTTCTCGCTGCGTCTCCAGGGCACCAAGCGCACTCTACGCCAACGTCTCTGTACTGTGACCCCTGTTGGAAGGCTTTTTCCCAGCCATCCTCTTGGCCACCTCTTGTATTCCCTCTGATTACAGAGGCCTTCCCTGGCCACCCTCTACTGCCCCCTTCTGCCCACCCTGCCCCTCACCACTTTTCCACTTCACCGTGCTTTATAATATGTTACTGCGGCAACAGTCACCAGTCACATTATACATCTACTTGCCTGACCATCAGTTGAAACTCTTACTAGAATGTAGGCTCTGTGAGAACAGACAACAGTCATTTTGTACTTGTCTGTGTCCCTAATACCCAGACCAGTGCCTGGCCCATAAGAGAAGTACTATAAACATTAGTTGAATGAAAGACCAGCCACACCGTTCCATCAGCTGCTTCTACATTGTGTGCTCATCATACCAAACTGTGCCCTTCCCAACGACTCCCCTGCTTTCCACATGCCATTCAGTCCACACGCCATTTGCTGTCACAGGAACACTTGTCTTGCCTCCCTGTCTGCTGGATGGACAGCTTAAAATGTCTGTGCCATTTCACAACAGTCTCTGAAAACTGCCCTGCTTCCCCCAACCTCGCCTTTACTCCCAGAGCACTTCATCAGAAAACATCTCCGTCGACGGAGGCAGGTATGTAAGTCCGTAACCCTGTCGCCCACGGAGCGCACAGCTGACGCACATCTGCTGCGGGCTACAGCTTTGATGGCATCTGTGAAATGTCCTAGATTAAAAGTTTATAAATATTGAAGCATTTTCTAATTGCATTTTCTTATAATTATTTTACTTCTCTGTGTCCTTTGCAAGATGGAATACAGGGACCAAGTCTCATTTGACCTAAGAGTTGGCGAAATCTTAGTATATTTATAGAGATTAAATGGATATAATCAATAGATCACAAATAACGCTTACTGGAAGCTTATTAGCATCCTGCTGTTTTACACGGATTACCTCATTTAAGCCTCTGAAAAATAACATAAGGTAGGAACTATGAACTCCCTTCACATTTCTGGAAACCAAAAAGTTTAGACAAGTAAAACAATTATGCCCAAGGTCACACAATGGCAGAGCCTTGCACTGAGCTGTTTAAACTCAACTAGCTGGCTCATGATATGATCTTGTCTTAGAAGGGTTGCCAAGAAGACCAGGGAAGGTTCCCAATCTGGCCCCAAGACCCGTATTTTAATGGGCACCCAAAGCAATTTTGACAGTGCCCATTGACTAACCAGGTGTAGCAAACAGGAAACAGCACATCAGATGGGGGAGATTTGGAGGAATTTCATAGGGACCACCTGTGAAGGTGCAGGCAGGGATACGGTAGAGTGGTAGAGTAGGGCACCTGCAGAGAGTTGTTAATCCCTGCAGGCTGAAGGACACAGGGGACAGAGGCTGTCAGGAGGTTGCCGAGCTGCTATAGCTACCAGCGAAGACAGCCTGGCAGAAGCTCAAACATTCACTCAAGACCAAAGGCAACCAGAAACCAGAGAGCAAGAGAGCCTGGACACAGCCCACACGGGAGAGCCTCACGGGTCTGGAGCAAAGCGGAGAAAGGGAGAGGCATACTGATCTGAGAGTCTAAAAGGTAAACATCGTGCACACCCACCTCCCGGGAGTCAGTTTCCTACGAAAAGATACACTGGTCCAGCAACGGCACTGGACATGCCAGACCAACCTGCTCACGACACCTCGAATGCATCCTTCACGCTCCGCTCAAACCCATACAATCACCTGCCTGCTAAATACTTACACATCCCATGACATGCCCAAACTGAACACCCCGCCCCTCAACAGAGGGAGCCTGCTCAGCCTCCTGTATCTCTGCACAAGAAACAGATTCCCGTTCCCCCAGGGCCCCGGCCATAGAACCCAGGGAGCCTTCTGTAACTCTCTCCTCCCGCTTTTTCCCACCAGTTGAGCGCAAATCCTTCTTTATTCTCCGCACTTATGATCTCAGCTCCTTCCCCTTCTCTTCTTTCCTACTGCCATTTTTGCTTGGGGCCTCATCATCTCTGCCTGGATCTTTGCAGCAGTCTTATAATTGGTCTCTTTGCTTCAAACTAGTCTCGCCAGAGCTGCCGAAGCATTCTTTCAAAATGCAAACCTGGTCCGCGTTCTCCCAGGCTCAGTATCCTTCAGCTGTTCCCACAGCACACAGGTAAAGCGCAGACACCGACGGTGAATGCAAAATGGCTCCTTATTTCCATTTCTACATCATTTTTGCTAATGCAGAGGAAAAAACCATTGACTTTTTTTAATACTTCTCCCGTCAACGAAGTCTTTGTTAATTCCAGTACTTTATCAGTTGATCATGCATGTTCTAGGCACGCAATTTAGTAATAAGCAAAAGATGATATACTTGAATTATTTTTCTACTATTTATACCAGTTTTCACATTTTCTTTTCTTACTACATTAGAATCTCCAACGCAAAGCTGAATGATGCTGGTGATAGTAGCCCTCCCTGTCTAGTTCGGTTTAACTGAAGGCATTTTAGTGTTTTGCCATTTAAGACAATATTTAGTCACTGTCTTGGGTAAGTAGCTTTTATTATATTCTAAAATTTCCACCTATTCCTACTTAACCTTGAATTTGTTTGTGTCTGCTGAAGTTTAGGAAATGCGTTTGGAAGCATTTTAATACAGAAAGTGTATTTTTGCCTTTAATTTGCTGTAGAAATGAATTCCATGAGGTCAATTTTCTGACAGTGGATACCTTTCTGTTCCTGGAAAATGCCTGCTTAGTCAGAGCATGTTATTCATTGACAACATGCAGATTATTTGATATTTATAGCCATCTGATATTGGTCTGTAGTTTTTGATCTTTATACTATTTTGAGGGTTTTTTTTGTGACAGAGACAGACAGAGGGACAGATAAGGACAGAGATAGGAAGGGAGAGAAATGAGAAGCATCAGTTCTTCGTTGTGGCACCTTAGTTGTCCATTGATTGCTTTCTCATATGTGGGGGAGCTATAACAGAGTGAGTGACCCCTTACTCAAGCCAGCAACTTTGGGCTCAAGCTGGCGACTGTAGGCTTCAAGCCAGTGACCTTGGGGCTCAAGCAGCGGCCATGGGGCCATGTCTGTGATCCTGTGCTCAAGTCAGCAACACTGTACTCAAACTGATGAGTCTGTGCTCAAGCCATTGACCTCGGGGTTTTGAACCTGGGTCCTCTGAGTCCCAGTCTGATGCTCTATCCACTGCACCACTGCCTGGTCAGGCTCTTTCTACTATTTTTTTTTAAAATATTTTATTTTTATTGATTTTTTTAGAGAGAGAGGCATGAGAGAGAGAGACAGAGAGAGAGAGAAGGGGGAGGAGCAGGAAGCATCAACTCCCATATGTGCCTTGACCAGGCAAGCCCAAGGTTTCGAACCGGCGACCTCAGTGTTCCAGGTCGATGCTTTATCCCACTGCGCCACCACAGGTCAGGCCTCTTTCTACTATTTTTTAAAATTATTTTTGCTATTAATGTCATTGTGTCTTCCTTTATAGTCTGGAATAGTGGGGTAATGCTGACATTGACTGCTTGCTGACATGTAAAGAACTTAGCTGCATAATGAACTTATCCTCGTGGTTTCTTTTTAAATGGTAGACCTTTAAGTTTCTTGTATCTTCTATGATATCTTATGCACATTTTCTTCTTCCTGAACATATGCATATGTTTGAACTTAGTTTATACAAAGTAAAATTCATTATTTTTGGCATATAGGTATATAAATTTTGGCCTATGACAGAATCATGTACTGACCATGACAGAGGTCTTTTCATTTCCTTGGACAAAAAAGGTGGGACTCTCCGAGTGTTAGACACCCCACTCTCCACACTTCTGTGTGCCTGGGGCTGCCCTCAGGCAAAGCAGTGAGAGACAAGTGGAAAAATAATGGGGGTCACCCTCCTCTCCCCACCCCGTTACTCTCCAACGAGTAAATTGGACCACAGGGATCCCTTTTCCCGATTCTTCTGGCTAGAAACCATTTTCTCTCAAGGTCTCAGGTACCAGCACCTGTGCTGAAGCCACCCCCGGGATAGGCTGAGAGAGAAATGGAAATGAAGAAAAGAAAGGGAGATTGCTCCCACACTCCCCAGTGTGCCGGAGGCCTCCTGTCCTGGTCAGAAGTTGGAGGTTTCTTTCTCAACCTCTGTCCATGGACACCTTCCGCACAGCAGCGGCTGGGGCCGCCCTCGGAGTCCAGCCAGGGCTGAAAGAGGAGAAAACCCAGGAATTTCCCCACTATACTAGTACCGTACTTCCCCATGTATAAGATGCACCCTTTTCCGAAAAATTTGAGGTTAAAAAAAAACTGAGTGTGTCTTATATACAGTGGTTGTAGTTTTTTTTTTTTTTACTTGCATTTCTTGCTTTTTTGCGCAGATGAGTTGTATGAATTTTATGATGAATAAAACTTGAGTTCAATAACTTTATGTAATACATCTTTTTTTCAAATTTCGGGCCCCCAAATTAAGGTGCATCTTATACATGCGAGCGTCTTATACATGGGGAAATACGGTAGTTTGTCAAGTTCAGACCTCTCACCCCATCTGTCCATGGACTTCTCACCCCATCTGTCCATGGTGTTGACTTCTCAGAGGCCTCTGGTCATTGCTTTGGTGTTCTGTCCAGAACCTGGGCTTGTAACCAGTGGGAGAAATGGGCTTGGGTGGATTCCTGGTCTTCACCAGCATCAGAATATGTTGTAGTCTCTGTGGTTTTATCACCTTCCTTGTTCCTAATTATATACATTTTTGGCTGTTTCTTTTTCTCAACTACATTAATAAAAAAGTTATTGATTTTATTGGTCTTTCCAAAGAACCAGATTTTGGACTCATTTAGTTTTTCTACATGTCGTCAATTTTTTACTCAAACAACTTTAACCCTCATCTTTAATACTTCTTTTTTCGACGTTTTATTTTTATGTTCTTTTTCTAAATTCTCAAGACACAGTTTATGTCTCTTTATTTTACTTTAAAATATTGGTGCCTAAGGATACACAGTTCCCTTGAGTTTTTAGCTTTTAGCATGTCCCATAGGTTTTGGTAGAAAATTTTCTTTCAATTGCTCTTTAGATATATTGCTCACAAAAATTAGGGAATATTTCAAAATGAATATGAAGCAATAAAAAAAAGAAGCATTTGATTTTTTATTATTAAACAAGAACATCAGAAAAGCAAATGACAAGACAAATAAAGTTGTTTGATTATGCAAATGAGATGTAAAACCAACTTTTATTTCGTTGGTGAAAATGCCCTTATACAAAAGACTGAAAGTACTGGAGCATCTGCACGGTCCCTGATCCCCTAATTTTTGTGAGCAGTCTAGTTGATCATTCCAGTTCTGACTTATATTTTGATCCAAGGATAATTTAGAATGATGTTATCAACACATAAGTAAGACCTTTTTTGGTTATCAGGTCAGCACTGATTTCCTTTTTAGAATTATTTTTAATAATTAAATTATGATTAGAAAACATGGCCTATAAATATTTAGTCCTAAAAACATAATCTGTTTTTGGAACTATTTCACAGATGTACAAAAAAACCCCATAATTTCCCCCCTTCATAGAATAAAACTTAAATATATTCAACTTTGTTTATTATAAGACATAGTTTGCCTGACTCTGGGTGATTCTGAAAGATATATAGCAAGATCACACATTAAATTTTATTAATATCAAGTTCCCTTTGAATTTTAATAAGTTTTTCTCTATATTTTTCAGTCTCATGTGTGCATTTGTGCTTCTAACTAATAGATCTTCTTTTATATTGTGCCTATTACAATTAAGTTATGTCCTTATTTATCCTGTTCTGTGCTTTTTAACCTTAAATTCCCGTAAGTTTGCTGTTAAAATTATAACCTCTATTTTTCTTGGTATCTATTTACACATTACCGTAATTTAAACCATTTTTTTCATCTCTTTGATTTAAAAGTGCTTCACTGTTGCGAGGGTTTAAGTGACTCTGCATAAAATTATAAGGGGATTTGTCATTTGCATAACAATAAGCAACTGATACACTTAATTCCATAATTTGTATCTTTCACTGCTTTTTATTTATTTTACTTTGCCTCTGTTTTGTTCTTTCTCTTGTTTTTCTTGGCTTAATCGAGTTCCTCTTCACTGCCTGTGGCCTCTGCAGCCTGGTTAAGGTCTAACTCAGGGGTCCCCAAACTTTTTACACAGGGGGCCAGTTCACTGTCCCTCAGACCGTTGGAGGGCCGGACTATAAAATAATCTATGAACAAATCCCTATGCACACTGCACATATCTTATTTTAAAGTAAAAAAACAAAATGGGAACAAATATAACATTTAAAATAAAGAACAAGTAAATTTAAATCAACAAACTGACCAGTATTTCAATGGGAACTATGCTCCTCTCACTGACCACCAATGAAAGAGGTGCCCCTTCCGGAAGTGCGGTGGGGGCCAGATAAATGGCCTCAGGGGGCCGCATGTGGCCCGCAGGCCGTAGTTTGGGGACCCCTGGTCTAAGTTCTGCCTTTCTTGAGCCAATTAGGAAACACTGAATGGGGACTTAGTTTTAGATAACCTGAAGTTATTGTCATTAATTTTGTCAGTGATTTTAACAGTATTGTTAAAATCATACATATTTAAATACATATTGGCTATGTATTTAAAAAAAGGAGTCCTCATCTACCATTGTTACATTCTAGGATATTTTCCAATGAAATGACAATGTACCTGCGTATTTTACAATTCCCCAGCATTGGGAGGGGTCTAGACACAGGTGGGCAACAAGCAAAACTAGATATTTGTTGAAACTATTAGGTGCCGGGGGGTCCATTTTACTATTTTGTGTCTGTTTGAACATTCCATATTTAAAAAGTTTAAGGAAGAATCATCTATTTTTTTTTATCTATACAAAGGTTTTTTTTTTTTTACAGGGACAGAGAGAGAGTCAGAGAGAGGGATAGACAGGAACAGAGAGAGATGAGAAGCGTCAATCATCAGTTTTTCGTTGCAACACCTTAGTTGTTCATTGATTGCTTTCTCATATGTGCCTTGACTGGGGGCCTTCAGCAGACTAAGTAACCCCTTGCTCGAGCCAGCGACCTTGAGTTCAAGATGATGAGCTTTGCTCAAACCAGATGAGCCTGCGCTCAAGCTGGCGACCTCGGGGCCTTGAACCTGGGTCCTCTGCTTCCCAGTCCAATGCTCTATCCACTGCTCCACCGCCTGGTCAGGTATATACAAAGGCTTTTTATATAGTTATTGGGCCTCCTACATGTTGGTATCATTGCTTTCATTAATGTTAATGGTGGTCTCTCTTTGAACTCACAGCACTAGTTCAGGGTCAGCAAACTGATTCTGTTAGTATCAGATAGTAAACACTTTAGGCTTCATGGCCCCAAGAGGCAAAATGGAGGACATTATGCAGTTACATGTATAGCAAGAGAGCAAATAAATTCTCATAAATTCTCCATTGGCTAAATTAAAAATATAATAGCAAGAGCTGAGTATAATTTTTGTTATACAAGCCTAAGGTCTACTAATCAGAAGAGTGAATTTTCTTTCTTTCTTTCTTTCTTTCTTTCTTTCTTTCTTTCTTTCTCTTTCTTTCTTTCTTTCCTTTCTTTCTTTCTTCTTTCTTTCTTTCTTTCTCTCTCTCTCTCTCTCTCTTTCCTTCTGTCCCTTCCCTTCCCTTCCCTTCCTCTCTCTCTCTCTCTCTCTCTCTCTCTCTCTCTCTCTATCTTTTCTACCCATCACCCTGGTAGAAATGCGGCCCCTCCTCCCAGGAAGCCTCTCCCTGCTTCTCAGAAACACAGCGATGCTCTCTCCTGGGAACTCACCAGAGGATGCAGATGTTGCCGGCATCTTTCCTCGTGTCACTTAAACGCTCTGCGCACAGTATTAAGCTCGTCATTCAGGGAAGGGGATTAAGAGCACAGGCTCTGAGGTAGGACTTTCTGGGTCTGAATTCCAGCTGGCTGGCCCATGAGCTCTCCCTAGCTACTTAGCCTATCTACAGGCTCCAGACACCGCGTCTACAGAAAGGCTGCCGGCACCGCTCTACCACACGGGCGGGAAAAGAGGAACAGGGGTGATAAAGGCAAAGCTTTAGGAGAAGGCGTAACACACTGTCAAGCATTTGATGTGCTATTGTTCTTTTCATTTTTTTCCAAACGTTTAAAACCGTAAGCTCATTCTTACCTTGAAAGCCACACAGCAGCAGTCGGTCGGGCCAGGGTCAGGCCAGGGGCTGCGGTTGGCCAACTCCCGCAGGAGCTGCCCTCTATTCTGGGTGCTCTGCATATCTGTCCTCTCTCTGGCTGCCAGGCCCCTTTCAGGGTACTTTGCTTTGCCCACTCAGGACTCTGTTCACCTCTAGTGGTCAGGTCCAGCTGCCGAAGCCCTTTAAGCCATAATCTGGTAAGAGACAGAAGGCACAATGGACCTACGGACCAGCAATGGCTGGGTTGGCATTGCTATTCCCAGATGTGGTAGACATTTCCACATTGACCTACATAGAGTTCCCCCAACTTTGGCATAAAAAGATTGACCCCCCCCCCTCCCAACCTCCAAAGCTACATGTACCTATATGAATTGTTCTAGCCAATGAATATGAAAAAAAAAAAAA
Source organism: Saccopteryx leptura (assembly GCF_036850995.1). Classification (NCBI taxonomy): domain Eukaryota; kingdom Metazoa; phylum Chordata; class Mammalia; order Chiroptera; family Emballonuridae; genus Saccopteryx; species Saccopteryx leptura. The sequence continues at coordinate 354,524,990 of NC_089505.1, forward strand.
AAAAATGAAATGCGTCACTTCTGGGTGAGAACATTTAAAGGTCAGCGTGCAAATTCCTCCCTCCCGTCATAGTGACCATTGACTCTTCAGGTAACAGAGCCTCCGTCAGCCTGAGTCCCTCATGCAGAGACCTCAGATCGTGGGTGACTGACATGTAACAGAACAAAAAAAGAAACACCTGCTATGTTTCCGTCACTGAGATTTGGGGAGTTTTTGTTTCCACAGATTAAACCCACCCTACCAGGACTAACAGACCACGACAAGGAATTCAGTTTCCTCGTTGGTCCCTCAGCTGATAAAGCTTGTATTCTGATCACAGAAAAGCCAAGACCCAACCTATGTATTCTTATTCATTATCATAGTTCTTTAAGGGTGGGGGGTCCTCCAAGAGCCACTTTCGGGCTGGTCCTGCCCTTAATCCCAAGATCCACAGCATTCTAAAGACCAAACTTGCTCCGGGAAGCAGGGCATCTGACACCCCCTGAGGGCTCTCTGCCTTCACGTCCCAGGCTTGATGTGGCCTCCAGCGTGACCCTTGGGTTCTGCAGTCCAGAAAGTCCCCAGGTGCTCCTGCGTAAGCCAGCGCTACTCCGCTCAGGACAGATGGAAAACAATTTGGCTGGCATTAGGGAAGAGGGCGACCGAGACCTGATTCTGTGCCACCCTTTTCCCAGGCAAATTCCAAGGTGGCGCTTAGAAAGTCATTTTAATCTGGTCGCTGCCTTCTCTCTAGTGTCACTGCCCTCAACATGCCATTCATTCATTCCACACTGGCCTTTGACATGCAGCCCGCTCTTCAGCCGCTGTCTTCGTTACTATAGCAATGCTGTTCTCTCACCTCTTCTAGCTGCTCCTCCCCACAAACCCTGTCAGCACTATTCTCAGTTCCATGTTCTTCCTAAGTAGCCCTACACTTCTGTGGCGTGTGCACGATCATACGAAGCTGTCATCCACCATTTATCTTCCAGTCCTGGACCTGGCATGGTGTCTAGCCCATGAACAAACCACCATTGTCTTTGAGTCCTTTGGAACTCTCAAACCCAGCCAATGAACACACAGGTAAGTCAGACAGCCTTGAACCGACAGCTTTGCGGGAAGAAAGAACACGCATGAGAAGACAGCTTTGTACTCCTTGGGAGGGGAGGAATAAAACATGATCAGAACTGTAGCTAACTTTGAACATGAACAACTAAACTGTATGTGTCCAACACGGAGTAACGTAGTCATGGTAGAAGTTTGTGGTAGCGCATAGGTATAAGGCATAGACATGACTGGAGCGCATGAACCGATCCAAATCACTGTTGGAAGTATCTGTGAATTTGTCTTCTGTTCACAGGCAGATTAGAAGGACCTCAGATAAGCTCTCGCCACAGATAAGCTCTCCCTAGGACATATAGTAGGCACTCACTGGGATATTTTTAAATTCATACAACTCTTAATCTGTTCTAGCAAAGGATTAAAAGAAAACATGGATATGTATCAAGGACCTATTATCTGCCAAGCACTCTCCTAAGTGTTTTTCATTTGATACTTTATCCTTCATTATCACTATTTTTAAAATAATGTATTACTTTATGTTGCAGAAGAGAAATTAATAAGAGCTTTACCTAAATAGTTCAACAAAACAATAATAACACAGGGAAGTGTGACTACCATTCCTCACCCATACATCTAGACATTTGACAAAGGCCCTTATTGTCAAATTTGGCGTAACCCTTCATGTCCCTTTTCCATACATTTATATATAACATACATAAATATAAGTACCTTTTACAAAAATTGGATTGTGTTATTTTTAATGAGTCTACAATTTATTATGATTCCATAATATTATTTGTGGGTCTACCTCATTCATTTAAATCTCTGCAAAAACATTTCACAGAATGAATACATCATGACTGGCTGGCTACCCCTTATTGATGGGCATTCGTTTATTTTCAATCTTTCACTCTAGTGGACACACCATAATTTAACTACTCTCTGGTTGGTAAAGGTTGTTTCTAGTTTTTTCTCTACAACAAAATAGTCTGAAACAAGAATCTTTGTACATATATTATGGTGCACAGTTGAAGAACTCTTGATGGATTCCTAGAAGTCAAATTGCTGGGCCAAAGGTATACACATTTTATATTTTGAAATTACTGCCAAAATAACTTAAGCAGAAGCTTTACTAAAAAATAATTCCTATTAACGGTATATAAAAGTGCTCATTGTTCCATATAACTTGCTTTTTTATTTTTTATTAAAGGAACCTCAGTCTTCAAAAAATGAATCTTTTTGATTAACGAGATTGAGTCTATAAGTTTATTGTGATATAGAAATTTCTTCTCTGAATTACCTATTTATTCCTTTAGCCTATTTATCCAGTTGATAGCTTGTTTTACTGATTTGTTGTGGATATATGTTTTGCTAAGTATGTTACAGATATTAACTCAATGTTTGCTATACAGGTCACAAACATCTCCTCCTTTACTGTCATCTATGGCTAACTGTGTTCACAGTGACTTTGTACTTAAAAGTACTCAATGATGTGTAAGAGAGCCTTTCCCCTAGACGGCCTTCTGAAATTTCTAAGGCTTTATCATGTTGGCTCTTTAACCAATCTGGAATTTATATTTATGTATGGAATGAAGTGAGGCATCTATTTCTGTCTTTTGTCTTTCTCCCGAAAGGTCACCATCTCCATTTTGCTAATGACAAAACTAAAACTCAAATGTTAAGAAACTTGTCTGATGTTTCAGAGGGAGCAAGTGGCCTACCTGAAATGTTACCCATTTGGCCCTTTCCACCAAACCAAGCCATCCCCAAGAGCAACGCATGATGCCTTCGACATTAAAACATTACCTACACTCAGCACAAACAAGCCCCAAAGTGTTGCTCACATCTGCCGCGCTGCTCAAGCAGAGAGGTGCCTTGGCACTGCTGATCACACACAGGTCTGCCTGCCAACATCTGCTCTGCCTTTGCTCTGCGATGGAATCACGAAGTCCAGGAATAGAACCCCATTATTAGTCAGCACCGACTAGCTGCTATCATGAAAAGGCGGGTGCCTCGTGGATACATGGAACAGACTGACAGCTGTCAGAGGGGAGGGGGGATGGGAGGCTGGATGAGAGAAGGGGAAGGGACTAAAACACACCTATATGTTTATATCTGTATCTATGGCATAGACACAGACAACAGTGTGGTGAGAGTCAGAGGGAAATAGGGGGATGGGGAGAGAAAGAGACTTTGCTCTGGGACAGACAATGCAGTGTAGAGATGATGTTTTGTTGAGATGTACACTGGAAACCTGTATGGTTTTGTGAACCAATGTCATCCCAATAAATTCATTTTAAAAAATGAGGATGCCTCAAATTGATACCTCCTCAAAAGACAGTTCTATGCTCTCTTGGCTAATGTGGAACCCAAGTTATAATAAGCACCTCCTTCTAGCAAGACTCATTTTATAGGACTCTTCAATCACCCTAAAGTGACCTCAAGTTCTAGGGTAGTGGTTCTCAACTACCATGACACAGGTCTCTGGGTGAGGTATATCATTAGTAATTTAAAATTATAATGAGGTGCTAAAGTTGGCTAGTGCTTTGTGACTGTGCCCTGCCACCCCCTCCCCTAAGTGGATTCAAGGTCATCTTTAATAATGTCATCCTCACTTGCATTCACATATGCTCTTTCTTTCTTTCTTTCTTTCTTTCTTTCTTTCTTTCTTTCTTTCTTTCTTTCTTTCTTTCTCTCTCTCTCTCTCTCTCTCTCTCTCTCTCTCTCTTTCTTTCTTTCTTTCTTTCTTTCTTTCTTTCTTTCTTTCTTTCTTTCTTTCTTTCTTCCTTTCTTTCAGTGAGAAGAGGAGAGGCAGAGACAGACCCCTGCATGCACCTGAACTGGGATCCACCCAGCAAGCTCACTAGGGGGACACTATACTCTGCCCATCTGGGGTGTTGCTCTGTTGCTCAGCAACTGAGCTCTTCTTATTGCCTGAGGCAGAGATCATGGAACCATCCTCAGTGCCCAGGGCCAACTCACTCCAATCAAGCCATAGCTGAAGGAGGGGAAAAGAGAGAGAGAGAGAGAGAGAGAGAGAGAGAGAGAGAGAGAAGCAAGAGGGGGCAGGGTAGAGAAGCAGATGGGTGCTTCTCTTGTGTGCCCTGATCAGGATTCAAACCTGGGATATCCACATGCCAGGCCGACGCCTTACCACTGAGTCAACCAGTCAAGACCAGCATATGTTTTCTGGGTGGAAGAGAAATTTTATATAGCCATAAGCCTGGGTGTGTACACAAGGTTATGTTAGTTATGTGAAACCATCCCTATTGTTTGCCAAGTTAGATGGCAAGTTAAGAATTACAGAGACTGTGTCTTTCACTGAATTCTAAACATAACATAGGAGCTCACCAAGCTACTGCTGTGGCTACATCAGCACTTGTTTGCTGCTCCATAAGCCTGCACCCTTGCAACTGGCCATGCAGTAAGTGTCCATGTGTGTTCTAGTCCTTGGTCCTTGAAAACCTGATCTCAAGCCAAGGTTAGATAAAGTCAAATAATGAGGTAGAACAGTGACTGGTTGAGGGGTGAGCATGAGGCTGGAGTGGGCCAGCAGGAACCTTCTTCCAGAAGTTGAAATGACACAACAAGTCTTCTCAAACCTCAACTAGCAGAGACCTGTATGCCTAGAGCTACAAGGAGCTCTCATTCTTAGAGAATGAAGCCAACCAGAAAAAGTACCATGTGGTGAGTGGAATATTAGGTGCTATGGCTGTGTTATCTCACTAAATATTTCCCACCATCCAGGGAGGCAGACAACTATTAAGTCCATGTTTCTGAAAAGGGAGTTAGAACTCTCAGTTGCTGTCCAGTCATATAATCAGCAAATAGAAAAGCAGAAATTTCCATCTAAGTCCCTCTGGCTTGCCCTCCAGGAAGGTGTACCCTGTTTTATAGCAATGGCCCCGTTATCCATGGGGGTATGTTCCAAGACCCAGTGGATGTCAGAAACCCAGAGAGCACCAAACCCTATATATATAATACTATGGGTTTTTTTTCTATACCTACATGCCTTTTCACTTAAAGGTAGCACTTTATGGCTTTTTTTTTTTTTTTTTTTTTTTTTTTGGCATATCTGAATGACCAGCATCACTACTCTTGTGTTTAGGGGACATTGTTAAGTAAAATAAGGGTGACTTGAACCCACAAGCACTGTGATACCAGGACAGTACATCTGATAACCAGCATGGTTAGTAAGTGATTAATGGATGGGGAGGCGTATACCATGTGGAGACTGGACAAGGGGGTGAGTCACATCCCGTGTGGGATGATGCAAGATTTCATCACACCACTCACAGCGGCATGCGATTTAAAGTGTATGAATTGTTTATTTCGAGAATTTTCCATTTGATAGTTTTTTGGGGGAAACTATGGTTGACCAAAGTTAACCAAAACCACAGAAAAGCAAAACCACCAATAAGGAGGACTGCTGGGTATGAATTTGTAGCCGATGTGAAAATAAACGCCTGCCCCTGAGACTCGGTCGGGCAAGTCTCTGGGCATCGGTTGACTTTCAGTGCTCTTAAGCTTGGGGTCAAGTGAATTTCATCTGTAAAGAACCAGAAAAGTATTGTCAGGTTTGCGGGCCACACAATTTCTTCCATCAAAACTACTCAAATCTGCCACTGTAGCGTGAAAGCTCCCCTAGACAATATGTAAGTGAATGTGTGTGGCTGTGCTCCGATCAAACACTATGTACAAAACAGGCCGTGGGAAAAGGCAGGGGTTAGCCTGTGGGTCACCGTTTGCTCTTCTCAGCTATTCCCCACCCTGCAACTAGACTGGAAATTCCTTACAGACAAATCCCCATATGTCAAATACCTCTGTGTTGTTTTATAATTTACCCGTGACTAAACACACACAAATATACACTTATCTCAGCAACAAACTGCAGGCACGGAAGTGTACTCAGTAAGTTGAAGTACATAAATGTACTCAGTAAGTTGACATGTTAACTCATAATGACTTTGGGTATTTTGGTTCTTGAAGATGAATGCTCCACATAGCCTAATGGCGATGAATTAAAAAAATGTTAAGAGCAGGCAATGCTAGAGGGAGGCATATGTTCTTTGAAAAGGAGTGGTCTATTTTATTGCATTCATGAAGGGAAGAACTACTAAGCTAGTGAGTAACAGACTACCTGATTGGATGAAGAATAGTGTTAAATACTTCTGGGCAATAGCAAGAGAAGAAAATACTGCATCAAAAAGCTCCTCTCTTTCTTTGAGGGGTGTAGATACAATATCATCTCATTTTCAGTGGGAAATATCATCTCATTTTCAGACTATATCTATTTACAGGAATTTTCCAATGCCATTTGTTTTTTTAATTTTATTATTTTTTATTATTATTAAATTTAATGCAGTGACATTGATAAATCAGGGTACATATGTTGAGAAAACTTCTCCAGATTATTTTGACATTTGATTATACTGCATACCCCTCACCCAAAGTCAAATTGTCTTCTGTCCCCTTCTATCTGGTTTTCTTTGTGCCCCTCCCCTCCCCCCCACCCCCTCTCTCTCCTTTCTCGCCCCATCTCCCCCACCCCCCCACCCCTGTTACCATCACATTCTTGTCCATGTCTCTAAGTCTCATTTTTTATGTCCCATCTATGTATGGATTCATATAGTTCTTAGTTTTTTTCTGATTTATTTATTTCACTCCGTATAATGTTATCAAGGTCTATCCATGTTGTTGTAAATGATCCGATGTCATCATTTCTTATGGCTGAGTAGTATTCCATAGTATATATGTACCAAAGCTTTTTAATCCACTCATCCTCTGACGGACACTTGGTTTGTTTCAATGCCATTTGTTTTTAAAATTAAATCACTTTTTGAATGCTTTAGGAAATACCCATGAGGTAACAACAGTCACTACAAGTATAAATTATTACCGAAAATACTGTACTAATGAAAGAAGACAATCTTAGATACACCTTTTTAAAGCCTGGTTTCTCAGGGAACCCGCATCTAAGGGCATTTGGAGAAGGAGGTGGCACTGTCACCTCAGCTTCCAGCATCACTATGGAGTACAAGGGAGTTGTCTCAGGTCTACAGAATTAAGATATCAGAGAACAAAACAAGGCAAATTTTATGATGATCGCTTTTCTGAGGTTACTTACCCAGATCCAAGTGAAGGCTAATTTCCCAGCCTACATACATTTGGCTAATGATAGGTCGCCTGTAAATACCATTTAACAGCATGCCTTTTATTTCTACTATGAGGCATACTTTGCCCTTGAAGGACAGAGTATTCTTGTGAGTAATCCATATAACAGAACCATGACTTCTTCAGGTTGCTTACATTTTCCTTTCTGCCTATACTCTTCAATACCTGGGCATCTTTGTACCAGGTTAGGAAAAAGGAAGCTAATGACAGAAAAAAAGGAAGAAAAAAAAAAGGAAGGGAAGAAGTGAGGGAGGGAACAAGGGGGCAGGAGGAGAAAAGAGAAATAGCAGAATAAGGAGAGAAGGTGCTCTAAGGTGAAGCGTGGTGACTACAGTGTGAAGAGCAGTAAGTTCTGGGATCTATCACACAGCATGGCAACCATAGCTGACGACTCTGTATTGTACACTTGCCTGTTGCCACAGAGTGAATTTTAAGTGCTCTCACCACAATAAAGATATGCTCATCATGTGCTGTGACTAAGGTGTTAGCTAACCCTAAGGTGATAATCATTTTGCAATGTATAAATATATTAAATCAACACTCTGTACAACTTAAAGGTATAAAATATTATACGTCACTTATATCTCAATTAAGCTGGGGGAAAATACTGTGTGACAAAATTGAAAGTTGCTAAGAGAACAACAGATCGTACATGTTCTCACCATTCACACACACAGTGTAGCTAACTATGTGAGCTGATGAATGTGTTAACTAACTTGAGTGTGGTAATTATTTCATAATATATACATACATCAAACCATCACATTGTACATCTTAAACTGACAATGTTATATGTCAATTATGTGTCAGTGAAGCTGGAAATAAATAAAATGTAAGACATTATTATTTTTTAACTGGGAGGGCAGGTGAAAGGAGGGAAAGAAAAAAAAGAAAGAAAATAATTAAATAGTCTAAGACTGAAGAAAAATGGGCTATCCTGTAGTCCTAGCCCCTCCCCCTCAGAAAAAGCTAAAATGACAGACCCATGAACGGTCTGTCCCATGTCTAGAACCTTGTGGATTTGCTGCTTCCTCCCGCCTTCATTTTGCCCATTCCCCAGTATCTATGCGTTTAGTCCTAAGCTCACCTTCTACACTCATGACTCCAACTGAATGTTCACATGTGCAACTTCAAATCTTGTATCTCTATCACTGATCCATCTCAATACCAAATAAGTACTGTACATAGCCTGAACTCGGTTATGTGATGGTTCCTAGACCCCTGTCCTTTATAGAGGATGGAGAGAGAGTGCCTACATACGTGTGTGTGTGTGTATATCATATATAGTATAGTGTATATATGATATATACACTAAGGACAGAAACACGCTGCCAACTAAACCACGATACACAGGCCATTGTAAGATGCCTCTCAATTTCAGAAATGTTAAGAGGTTTACAAAACACGCATCTGAGAATTGACGAAATATGGTTAACCAATGTTAAGCACCCACTGTGGTCAAGGTTCATCCGTGGTTACATGACTGGAAACTGAGATTAAGTTCCCTGAGTTAAACAGCAAGGAGGGGACCAGGTGAAGAGGGCTCCTAACTCTAAAGCCAGGTGGTGCTTTGTGGCACCATTTCTGAACTCAGCCGGGGTTCTGCTTTTATTCACCCCACAGAGCTGACGTGAGCAGTCGAGGTCCAGGGCTGGAGCTCAAGCTCTGCTGGACAGCTCTGCATGCAATACACGGAGAACGTTCAGAACCAGGCTCGGCCTAAGTAAGCTCTTGACAAATGCTATCGCTCTTGCCACCACACGGTTGGCCGTGCAGCACGGGGGCTGAGAAGTAACTGCTACCAAGTGTGATGAGAGGAGCAGCCGTGATGAGGGTGCTGCTGGAGCACGGAACACGGGCTCACCTGCGCCTCAGGTGGTCAGGAGGGATCCCGGACTACGGAGCGTTGCAGATGAGACTTGAACTATGCTGAGCAGCTTTCAGCTCCCAAAGCAAGGGGTAGGGGGGAAGGATTCTGTAAATTCCAGCCCAACAGGGAAAGAAGAGCTATGCACTCTCCTGCTCTTAACCAGAATAACGTCCTATCAAACAATTCTTTCCGACAGCCCACACCCACTGTCTGTTTGATTCCCACTAGCTAGCAAGGTGTCCAGATGAGGCACATTGGGCGGGAAAGCAAGCTTGAATCAGGGCACGGTTAAGGGAACAGGTGATCATATCTGCTGGCATGGCTGATGGCAATGGAGCAATAAATCAGCCCTGCAAAATACTGCACATTTGAACGTGCAATTGCTCTTATTTCTACAGAGGACTGTTTTAAAGACGGCAAGTGAAATGTTGAACTAACTGGCAAGCCCCTCTGTACCCCCAGCCCCTTCCACTTAGGAAGCTCAGCTGGTAACACACTGGGGAGCGGCTTGAGCAGCCAAGGCGATGACGTCAGCCTGGCAGTTCCGCAGCACCAGGTGGGACAGGAGGAATGCAGTGACAGACTCAGTGGGAACCGGGCCGGCCAGCTCCTGGCCCCGGAGAGAACAGAAGGCTGCACTGGTTTGCTTTGCAGTAGGCTCCCGGCAAACACAAAACTGAACTCAGGCATTTCATTAGGATACAAAATTTTCCTCACCCAAGATCACTGCAAGTCCTTTTTCTTTTCTTTCCCTTTTTCAGATGACCACAGCGATGCTGAAAAAGAATGTTGATAGGATACACAGACTTTGGCTTGAGACTCATTCAGCAGTAAAGAGATAGCAGTCCCGAGCCAGGTAACAGGCTGGCACAGAAATGGCAAGAATTCCGGCTCTAATCCATGAGTATGGAAAGACTAGCTCACGCCTGCCCACGTGGCACTGGGGAGAGAGCTGAAAAGACCGTCTTCTACGTATGTCGGCACTTCCTCGGCAGACGGAGACGTTCAGCAGACTCTTGATTCACACACATCAGAAACACCCGAAAGTCTGCGGAAAGTCTGTGGGCATCCTCCTCCCTGCACCTGGCACGCCCACCCCCGACCTGCCAGCTGGCTCAACAGTGACCTCAGTGAGGCTTCTCCCAGTGTCCCCAAGACAGAGTGAGTGTCTCTTCTCTGTGTCACCCAAGCCTGGTCCCTACTACTTTCTTCTGTTGCTGCAGATGAGACACTGGATTGTGATTAATCATTTCTACTTCTGATGCCCCACTGGACTGGAAACTACCCAGGACCAAAGTCCCATGCCCTTCACCCCAGGATCCTTGAACCGGGCACAGTACCAGCAGGGTGTGCTCAACGCAGGTTGAGCAAAATGTGAAATGAACAGCACTGCCCTGCTCCCCGCTAAGGGAGCTGTCTTTATGGGTCTTTATGGGTCTCTGAAACTGCGGCACAAGAGCACATCAGGCCCGATTCAGAGATTCGTAGCACATGGGCCCCGAGAGTCGTTCACTCTATGTTTTGCCAGATCAGCCTAACATGTGTTTGCTTGCTATTTTTCTTTAAAATGATTCTTTTTGTTAGTTGTCACTTTGCCCTAAGCCACAGTAACCGGGAAGCCATGATTTTGTGTGCTAATTATATATATATATACACACACACACACACACACACACACACACACATATATATATATTATATATATATATATATTCTCAACTATGCAAGAAGGTATTAAATGATTAAACTCAACTGTGTTTATGTACACAGCACCCCCAATCCTCCGGCATAGCATGATAGACGGGTTCCTGTACCTCAGCTTAAGAAATCCTGGATTAATAAAAATTCAAGCTGAAAAGGTCGTTGGCATTGCCAAGCCCCAAGTATTCATACAGCTCAGCCCAGTGAGGTCCCGGAGAATTCTATTTCGTTGTCAACTGATGAAATCCCTCCGTGGCAGAGACGGGACAACACTCAGGGCACCAGCTCCATCGTTGAATGTTTTGACAATTGGGACAAATATGAGAAACAAATAAAAGCTTTCAAACGTGACATCTAAAACGTTATTGAAAAATTTTTTTCAATATACTTTTTAAAAATAGCCTTCTATTAAAAAAGACTGACTAGAAAATAAAGCAAGGGTGCAAAGGACATACTACTTTTTTCTCCTTCCTAAGTTAACTTATAATGTGGTCACCCACTGTACTTTGTAAAGAGAAAACAAATACGCCCTACGTAATGGTAAATTTTCTGTTTCAACCTGAGGAGGCTACGGAACCCAGTGGTTTGGTCCAATAGTAGTTAGTACCTCAAGCTACTGGGAAAGTGTTTCTGTACTATTCAGTCAGTTGACTTTAACTAGAGCAGATTACCCTTTGTGATGATTAACTTTCTGTAGCATTGACTGGATGACAGGCGCCCAGATAGCTGGTTACACATTATTCTGGGTGTGTATCTGTAAAGGTACCTTTCAATGAGATTAACATTTGAATCAGTAGGCTGAGTAAAAGCACACTGCCCTGCCTCATGTGGGTGGGACTCATTCAATCAGCTGAAGTTCTGAATAGAATAAAAAAATCTGGCCCTCTGTAAGGCCAGTAAGAGGAAACCTTTTCCATCTGACTGCTATAAACTGGGCCATCCATCTTCCCCTGCCTTTGGATTCAGACCAAAACCCCAGCCCTTCCAGGATTGTGGAGCCTGCCGGATTGTGGATGGGAGCTGGACCATCGGCCCTCATGGACTCCAGATGGCTGACTGCAGATTTTAGGATTTCTCAGCCCCCGTAACTCTGTACAGCAGGGGTCCCCAAACTTTTTACACAGGGGGTCAGTTCACTGTCCCTCAGACCGTTGGAGGGCCAGACTATAAAAAAACTATGAACAAATCCCTATGAACACTGCACATATCTTATTTTAAAGTAAAAAAACAAAATAGGAACAAGTACAATATTTAAAATAAAGAACAAGTAAATTTAAATCAACAAACTGACCAGTATTTCAATGGGAATTATGCTCCTCTCACTGACCACAAATGAAAGAGGTGCCCCTTCTGGAAGTGTGGTGGGGGCCGGATAAATGGCCTCAGGGGGCCGTAGTTTGGGGACCCCTGGTATAAGCCAATTCCTCGTAATAAATCAAACAGGCATACTCTGTTCTGTTTCTTTGGAAAACCTTAATACAGTCTCCATAGTATAAGTGGGCTTCATCCAATGCATTGAACGTCTCAAGAGCAAAGATTGAGATTTTCCAAAGGAGGAATTTTGCCTCAAAACTGCAACATATAAACCCTGCTTGGGTTTCTAGCCCGCTGCCTACCTTCTGCCCTGTGGATTTCTAATGTGCCTGCCTCCAAGAAACATCTGTATCTATATATCTTACTGGTTCTGTTTCTCTAGACAACATTGACTAACACATGTTCGTGCATTTGTTTTTTTGGGGGTGGGGTGGGGTGGGGGGTGGGGAGGTCATACCTAAAGATGACCAATCAGAGATTTGGGGCAAAATAAATAAACCATAATTCAACAGCAACAAAAAAAAGCTAGCATTCATCTGTTGTTTGTTAACACAGAAAATGTGAGAATAAAACAAAAGAAGCAACACACAGAGTTGCTCCACAAATCAATGAATTCTAAATGAGTTCCCATCACAACTTTCTCAGGGCCTGTCCCGGAGAATCCCTTTCCTGGTGTTGTTTATTTTTCCACTTGATTTCCATTCTTTGTTTTGTTTAAATCACAAACAAAACAACTGAGACATTCTTCCTCCAGTTTCACAGTTTGTTTACGGTATCTTTCTCTCCTTTTGAGCGGGTGCCAGGAAAACAATACACTGACTTCATTTCCCTAGCGCAGCAGTATCCCTCCTCTGCATACCCCTACCCCGAGGACGCCGGCTGGGTTTCTTCGGAGGCGTCCCAGCGCATCACCCACATATGACATCGAGCTTGTCTTCCTCCGCACTATCACAAGGGCACGAGACATAAAACTTCTGTTAATGAATCAAATAAGTGAACGAATTCTATGGCCCCTGTTGACAGCCAAATCAATATTCAAAATTATTAATATCATAAAATTTAAATGAGCTCTCTTCTGCTCAGCACATCGGCAGGTTGTAAATTCCCCGTTTCCACTAAAGGACATATACTGCCGACGGAGAGCAGACCGGCTCCTGGCTCTGCTACGGGTTTATCATTACATTTGCTGAGCAAAGAAACAAACCATAAAAAAACTGTTTATTATTCTATAGATAGCCCAACTAATAAAGGCCCTTTCTCATTGCAAAATAAAGTCGGTGATGGGTACAACTGGCGCGGGAACACTGTGTCAACTCACTACTTAGCAAAGTAATTTTTAAATGATTTTTTTTGGGGGGAGGGGCACAATTACCAATCGCTGGTATTTGGTAATTTCCAGTGTGTTCTCCAATCATTAAGGGATGTTCTTTCTACTAAACTGGCTTAGAACAAAGAAAAGAAGGAATCACATTCTGAGGATGGAGAACTAGAAAATGTTAGGGTAAGAGCATCATGGACAGAGCACTGAGAAAAAAAGGTAGAAACATCGAGACTTGCAATTCTTGGGCCTCATCTGTCTTCTTTAAAATGGCGAAGAAAAACCTACCTACAAATCACCTGATGGGAAAAATGTTAAAGATTTAACTGGAAAGCAATTCCTTTTACAGTATGAATTTTTAATATTCTCCAAGACCCAAATTCATCCCTTCAGGTTCTAGAGCTGAAAACAGCACCTTCACAGCCCCAAGCATGGTCTTCTAGAATTGCTGATGGGGCTGTGAGAAGGAAAAGGGATTTTCAGAATGCTCTGTGGCATTCTTCAGGATGCAGGTGGCAGGAATGATCAAGTGTCCCTAGTAAGTATCATTCATGAGTCATAATCTAGATACCACAATGACCTACCTTTGTCAACTGGTGAAGGTCATGTATGTATGACTCACTTTAGCTATCATAAAAGAATAATTTTTGGACTCTAAGATTATTTGCATTGCAACTGTCAATAATTTGGTCATGTTTTCAGAATCTAATAACTATAAAAGTGCTAACAGCTAGTGATGGTGAAGACATAAGAGTTCATCGTCAAGAAACTCGCTATCTAGTGACAGGAAAAGACCTGGTAACTGTGAGAATTATGACATAAGTGACATAATAAGGAAACAGCAAAACACAGAGGGAACACAGAGGAAGGTTTATATTGATTGGGGTTGGAGTTGATCAGAGCAGCTTTGAGAGACGATGAGAGGATCTGAAATGAGTCTTGACAGATAAGCATACTACAGTAGGCGAAAAAGAGGACAAGAGTCCAACGACTCATTATGATAAAAAACTATAGAGTTATCTTGACACATAACCTAGGTGTTAGTGGTATATAGACTTTTTTTGCATAGCTGGTATGTACAGATGTCTCTGTGGTTTCACTGGTTTGTGAAATCTTGAAATTATCTAATTAGTCTTCAGATCTCTTGAAAACAGAAAAATGATAGATACAAAACCCCTTTATAAAACCTGTTTTCTCTTGCTTCCTACAAGTATACCCCACCTCTAGAATATCTTAATACTATTGTTTATGAACTCCACTATATTTTTATACTTCTATTTATATTTGTACCCATAAACAATATTTTTTATATTTAACAAAAATGCCATCATGCTGCATATATTATTCTACAAGTTGACTGCCATTCATCTTTATGAGCCCAACCCATGTTGAGTCAGAGAACTCTAGTCTAATCATTTTAGCTAATGCTTAGCAGTCCTTGTAGGAATAAAAGACTATTTCATTTATCTCGTCTTCCACCAATGGATAGTTAGGTTGTTTTTTATTTTTTGTATTATGAACAATCCTGTAATTACTCACAAATCAGAGCGCTTCTCTATACAAGGATGCAAGATTCAACCTCTAGTTCAGGGGTCCCCAAACTATGGCCCATGGGCCACATGCGGCCACCTGAGGCTATTTATCCAGCCCCCGCTGCACTTCCAGAAGCCTCTTTCATTGATGGTCAGTGAGAGCAGCATCTGCATTCTGTGCTCCTGGAGCACTGTATGCGGCAGCACCGTAAAGCACGGCGTCTCTCACATATAGTACTACTTCCGGTGATGCGGATGCATGCGTCATGGCTCCGGAAGCACGTCATATCACTTGTTACAACTAGCAGTGACAAATATGGAACCGGACATTGACCATCTCATTAGCCAAAAGCAGACCCAGAGTTCCCATTGAAATACTGGTCAGTTTGTTGATTTAAATTTACTTGTTCTTCATTTTAAATATTGTATTTGTTCCCGTTTTGTTTTTTTACTTTAAAATAAGATATGTGCAGTGTGCATAGGGATTTGTTCATAGTTATTTTTATAGTCCGGCCCTCCAACAGTCTGAGGGACAGTGAACTGGCCCCTGTGTAAAAAAGTTTGGGGACCCCTGCTCTAGTTTATAGCATGTGCATCTTTAATTTTGCCACTTGCTGCTTACTACCTTGTATGTATATATAGAATGTGCATTCTTTTAAAAAAATTTTATTGACTTTATTGAGGTGGCATTGATTAATAAAGTTATACAGGTTTTAGGTGCACAATTCTACAACACATCATCTGTATACTGCATTGTGCGTTCACTGCCCCAAGTCAAGTGTCCCTCCATCAGCACCTAGCACTCCTCTACCTCCTCCATCCCCCTTTCCTCCTGCAATCCTACACTGTTGTCTCTGTCTACAAGTTATTTTTTCCTTTGCTTGATCCCGTCACCTTTTTCACCCAGTTCCCATCCCCCATGCCCTCTCACAGCTGTCATGTGTATCCTTTGTTAGTCCAAGCTTCTAACTCTGTCTACTGCATCAAGATTCTTTACTATGTTGCTGCTATTTTCTACATCCTTTCTAATACTGGTCCCCTTAGGGTCTCAATTACTAAGGAAAAGAACTTAAAACTTTCTTCTATATGTGTGACTTTGTCAATTTCTCCATTCAGTTCATTTATGCCTTTTGAGGCTATTTTATGAGATGTATGCCACTTTAGAATTGTTGCACCTCACTAGTGAATTGTTCCTTCTATTCAGGACATAGTGACAGGGCGACTGCTATACCATATACAATCTTTGGGGGATGGCTGTAAATGTTCCGCCCATGTGGGTGATCAGCAACTATGAAGCTGAACTAAGACTCAATAAAGAAGTCAATCATGTCCGATGGTAAAGTACTAGCAAGCTTGTGCTGCACTGTCCAACCAGAGTTGTCAGGAGGAGAGGTGAGATCTTAGTTGACAGTGGCCTGGATCTATAATTCAGCTGGGTCCCCGATTCAGAAGAAGAAAGGAGAGTTTTTATTGATTCTCTAGTTTCTTCAAAAGACTCCCTCCGGAGTAGATGTTGGTTCTTGGACTTGTCCCAAAGCTATTACCAGCACAAAACTAATTTGGGAATTAATTTCTCAGCTTGTGGCTCCTAGAACACATGGGAATTATAAATTTGAAACTCACAGGAAGTTAGGTACATGAACTCAAGTTTTTCTAGAGAGATCTTTATTCCCTCCACCCAGAACCCAAATTAAGACAGAGAAATTTCCTTTTGCTTTCCTGTACTAATGGAGGATTCTTTAACCCACTCTTTCCCAGAGAATACAGCCTCTTGAGAGGTCTTATTTATGCAAGGGAAGGAGTTCTGACTCTTCCACTTCTACCTCCACAGGAGAATGAAAATCCAAGTGCCAACCTTCTGCCAGGGCATCACAGTTCCCTCCCTACACCCTCACCTCCTCGTATTCAGTCCCCTTCGTGTTTCTAGTATCTACTGATTTCCTTTATTCCCTTACAAGCCCTGCCATGCATTAATTAGAATTTCTATTACTTTTCATATAGCATTTATTGAGGTTTGTAATGGGAGGGCTTTCAGTTTATCTACCAGAACTAGAAGTGGTGACATACGAAATGCACTTGGAACAGCATCTGTCACACAATAACTTCTAGACAAGTGTTTGCTGTAATTAATAATTCTCTCCTGCACCTTCTTTGTGCAGAAGTAACATGCATTAGCAAGTCTAGTGTGGTGTACTTACTGAATGATAACACAAAACTATGCCTTTTAATATTAATTCATACCTGTAAACCAAGTGCGTTTTTTTAAAATATAAATTTAATTTTAAATTGATTATGTGCTCTTTGTTGAGAGGAGTAACTCCAATTGACAGTACATTTTTTATTTTAAAACACAAATTTAGTAAAACCTCAAAAAAGTGATAGTACAAACTAATATGTCATAAACTGTGAATTAAAGTAGCTAAGGTTCAGGAAGCTGATGCTATTTAGAAATTGTATCCATTTAAAGCTAAGTAAGGGCAAATATGCTGTAACTCAAGCTGGGGATGCTTAAGGACCCCTCACCTGCTCAGGACTAGGGAAGGGTCATCCCAATGTAATCACATGATCATATATTCTGTTAAAATTGGTGAAATTCACAAAGGTGAAGTATTTCATCCACAGTCAATTAAGATAATGGTCTCTTTGTACTCTCTGCCCCCTGCCACACCCCCCTCATTTTGGACAGTGTTGGCACATCCAACAGACGTTGTGGGAATCTGGGTAAAGAGGGGTTGAGGTGGCATCATACTTTGTTTGGGTTTCATAAGATGTATTTATGAAGTCTATACACATGATATGGTAAGCTTACTTCTAGGTGTCGTTATCCCTAAATGTCTCAGTACTGGAGTGACTTCCAAGACTCTTTCTACAATCCTCCCAGCTGCATGGACTCTTTCAGAGTCATGAGACAACAGCATTTGGCACCAGAAATACACATGTGGTAAAAGAAGCAAGATTTGAAATGGAATGAAGCAGGGAGCCAGTCTTTGGAAAATTCTTCCATTAATTAGAGATGGAAAAGTTGAGACTCTAGTTCTCATAGACACCATGTCAAATGAGAACTATGGACCAGACTTGACAATATGGCATATACAATTATAAACACATCTTATATTTTTCTTTTTATAGGAATCATAGGAAACAGAACTTATCATAACTCTTGTTTTAGGGATCAAAACTATAGCATTACTACAATCAGTAATTATATTTGTATAAGAGGTCACATGACATGAATCCTAATATCAACAATATCAAGAAATTCTGGTCAACTGTATAAAAGAAAATTGAATTATCTTTTTAATACTGCTTTAAAAATATCACAAAATCTTTGTTTTAGGGAGAAGCAACCAATGAGCAAGAAATCAAAGTATAAAGGGAAAAGAGCATTATAGAGGGACGTCACCCAGTTAACAAAAATTTATTTTTCTGATTTTGTGACACTTGTCAGCTTTTTAAGATTTTTAAAGTTTGTGATTTCTTATTCTAAAAAGTATTCATACTATACTAATTTTTGTACTGAAAATATTGTAGCAAGTTTCAAAACTATATAAGGGTCAGATCCCATAAAACCTGCATCTGCCCCAGGAACAAAAACAAGAACAGGAGAAACTATAGTAAAAGTGAAATTATAAAACCACATTTAATGAAATAATGAAGAGAGAGAGCTGAGGCCCAATATTAAGAAAAATAAAACTTTTGATAAGGCATAGCAAATAAATCCTTTTATTTATCTATTTGGTTAGAACACATTTTTAAGAAAAGTGAATTTCTGTGTTTGAAGTTATACCTGTATTGTTCCTCTGTAGGGTTAACTTAAAATAGGAATTAAAACCATTTATAAATCTCCCAAACTTTTACTCAGGGGTTATAATCATTATCTTAAAACTGGCTTTGTCAATAAAAGAAGCCAAATGTTAAATTACATCTCTCAACCTGACTTGACAAAAAAGAAATTAGTGTATTAAAGTTTACGGCTCATGGGATTATCCAATTAATAAATTTTGTTCAGGAAGCTATAAGATATTAAGAATAAGTTCCCACTCGATCTACAAATGTAGAAATTGATACTTATAAGCGTGTATAAAAGAAAATTACTTAGAAAGTAAACGTTAATCAAATCAGGGAGGTGGGCAGAATTGTAGAAATATCTTCCTTGAAAATGACAAGCTAGCAGGTTCAATTCCAGGTCAGAGCACACAGGAGAAGCGCCCATCTGCTTCTCTACCCCTCCCCCTCTCCTTCCTCTCTGTCTCTCTCTTCCTCTCCCACAGCCAAGGCTCCATTGGAGCAGAGTTGGCCCGGGTGCTGAGGACAGCTCCATGGCCTCCACCTCAGGCACTAGAATGGCTCAGGTGGCAGCAGAGCAATGCCCTAGATGGGCAGAACATCGCCCACTGGTGGGCATGCCGGGTAGATCCTGGTCGGGCGTATCGGGAGTCTGTCTGACTGCCTCCCTGCTTCTAACTTGGGAAAAATACAGAAAAAAGAAAAGTAAAGAAAAGAAAAAAAAATGACAAGCTAGGTGAGCCTTGGACTTGACCGCCACCTAATACAGTGGACACTAGATTCCGCCTTGATTTCTGTGCGGAAGGTTTAGCAGCTGCTACAGCAGGGAGGTAGCCATTCCTTGGTTATGCTCCTTTTGATGTGGCCTCTGACACGGTGCAATAGGTCCAAGGCGAACTGTCCACCAGCACTGGAAAACGAAGGTAGCCCCGGCATAAAGATCTGGCCGTGGTCTGCACAGACACTGCCGGGGAGGGGGATGGTGAGAAGGGCCAGGAGAGGGCTGGCCACACATTCGAAAACCACTGCACTTCAGGACTGAAGAAAAACAAAAAGAGGCTGTTACGAAAATGTGGAAAAGAGAGCAAGGCACACAAACCAGGTGGCAGCTTTTATAGACCAAGCGATGAGTGCACACCCAAACACAAACAAATAAAACAGGAATGGGTCAACAACGCAAAGCACGCGGAGCAGAGACGAGAATGAGCGCCGAGGACGTGGCAGGAAGGTGGAAAACTCCCTCTCACCGCTGACTTGAGAGACATTTTTGGGTGGTGCAGCTGCAGTTCAACCTGCAGCAGAGTCAAGCTCAAGTGTCGGGATCACACTAGAAGCGCAGGGAGTAGATACCTTATTCTCGGAGATGTTCGCTTAGGACTAAAAGATTTTTCCAAATTAGTGGTCAAAGGTGAGAGATGTCTTCCTGTTCCTTTCGATGTGGCCTCAGACAGAACTGCTGTGAGTTTCAATGGAGAGGTCCAGCAGGCCACTGAAAATGAAGGTGGCCTCCGGACACGCCGCCAAGGAGGGCAGTGGGGACAAAGACCCCGAAAGGGCCGATGACAGTTGTGAAAATCACTCTATTTGAGGAACACAGCTTAAAAATAAAAAAAATATTGTTTCCACTGTGGTTGCCTTAAACAGAGGGCACACTTGTATATGTTTAGCAACATCTTATTGGAAGAGAAAATACAAAAAAATAAAAATAAAAAGGCTACAGCTAAGGGAGCCCCTTCCAGAGAAGACAAAAGGAGTTTAAAAGCGAGCAGACTGTTTTAAGTTTGGTGGTGGCTTCACCTGTGTTAATTTTACTACTAGTCATACGTACATATTTTATGCGCTATTGTGTATGTATCAAATATTGCATAAACATTTTTAAAGGAGTGGGTGGAACTATATGCATGAGCCTGGGAGTCCCTTGGTACAGCAGCTGGAATGACCGGCCCCATTCTGTTTCTTTCAGTGACAATCACTGTGCATGCCCGGAGCACAGAGCTCAAGCCACCTGCCTGCCCTGCCCTAACCGAGCAATGGCTCCAAAGAGCACTTCTCCAGGGGGAAGGCAGAACAACCCTTCAAGTGCAGAAAACAACCAACAAAGCACAACCTGAATGTCCTCATATTCTGCCCTAAAAGAAAATTTAAGAAATGATCTATGAACAAAGAAAGCTCCCTCCCCCCTAAACATCCTGGATTAAGAATTGAATCAAGTCCCAAGAAAGAAAAGCCAGGATGGAGTAACAGACTGAGAGCGGAATCAGGGGCCTACTTGCCTCTCTGTCACTTATTTCTTACAGGATTCTGCAAGTCATTTCACATCTTTGCCCGTGCATTTCCTCACTAGTAAAATGAGAAGGTTGGGATAGATGACTGCTAATAGCCGTTCCAACTATAATCGTTTCTTCTTCCCCTTATGTTCTCTGTGGGTTTTCATCCAGGCACACAAGCCTTCTGCTTCTTGAGAAATCGCTGCAAATCTCAGGGCTTCGCGGGGCCACCCTCAACAACAGGGGTCCCCAAACTACGGCCTGCAGGCCACATGCGGCCCCCTGAGGCCATTTATCCGGCCCCCACCGCACTTCTGGAAGGGCACCTCTTTCATTGGTGGTCAGTGAGAGGAGCATAGTTCCCATTGAAATATTGGTCAGTTTGTTGATTTAAATTTACTTGTTCTTTATTTTAAATATTGTATTTGTTCCTGTTTTGTTTTTTTACTTTAAAATAAGATATGTGCAGTGTGCATAGGAATTTGTTCATAGTTTTTTTTATAGTCTGGCCCTCCAACGGTCTGAGGGACAGTGAACTGGCCCCCTGTGTAAAAAGTTTGGGGACCCCTGCTCAACAAGATGGCGGAGCTGGCTAGAAACGTCCATGACCCGCAGTAATAAGCACTGCTGTGAATAATTTATTGTGCTGAAGCCCAGATGTTGCCGATAAATATTAGCCAGTGAAACCCAAGTGGAGGGGGGGGGGTAAGGGTCATTCAAGGAGAAGCACTTGTATCTCAGAAAGTCAATGTGAAAATGGTAAGATGGGTGGCCTGGATCTGCATTTGTGGGGGAAAATAGGTCAGCCTCTACCAAAGAAAATCATTGCTTAAGTGGATTAAACCACACACACGCAGAAACGACGCTGGAAAAACAACATTCACCTGCAAATGGTAAGCCCAACAATTTAGACCAGTGACCGGGGCTGAGCACTTATTGATACATTCTAGAAAAAAGCACGAGTTGCATAAAAGGAAGTCATGTGACGTGTGAGATGGAGACAGCAGCTCATTGCTGTCGGCTGCGTACAAACACAAAACAGGCACCAGGGAGAGGCATGCCCCAAAATGTCCTGACTCTGGTAACAATCAAAGACCCAGGAGAACACTTTACAAACTTCAAATAGCGATTTTAGTTCGGCAGTTCAGTAGAGCAGAGAAGCGGGAGCTCTGGCAGTCTACATCTGTTAGAGAGAAAGCCTCAATCCATACGGACTTTAGAGTAATCGTTCAGCACCCCATTTTTTTTTTTTGCAGGGGGTTGCACATGGCCAGAGGTTCAGCAAGATGCCTGCCTGGGAGCAGCTTGTTTTGAGAGAGCATGACTGGATCATTTCCAGATGCCGCCTGAATTAATCTGGTTGGGCTAGGCTTGTGTTGCAGGAACATACATCCCCCAAAATCTTAAAAACAGAAAATCCAAATTAGTAAAAAATGTTAAAAGTTTACTTCTTACTTATACAAAGTCTATGCTTGGTCACCTCCTGGGTAGCTGTCCTCCATGTGGTGACTTGGTGATCAAAGTCCCTTTAAATTCGTGCACAGCCATCTGAACGTGTAGCTGCCACGCTCCCCAAACAGAGAGAAGGGGGGCGGGGTCCGCTCCAGGCTTTAGCTGCCCCAGCAGCGTGTCCAGTGACTTCTACCATGGCAGCACCGGTAAGGAGCGAATCCACCCTCACATTCCTACAAAACGTTAATAAGCCTGAAATTCTAAAAACGGGATCAGCTGTTCATCCCAACAACACTACTCTTCTCCTTTCCCGACTGTCCGTGAAATGAACTGGCCTCCTTTCACTAGATGGCAACACAGTTAACCGTAGGCGAGCATGGTTGGGGGAGTGGATGTCAAAAATTAGGCTGAAAAGAAAGAAAAAAAAAAAAAAGCCAGAGGAGCTATTTTTAAGTGCTTTTCATGCTGTGTCCATACCCACCAAAATGAAGTCTACCCCTCAGGCTTCTCCAAGCCCGAAGAGGACAGCGTAAGGGTGACGTGGATCAGAGAAACAGCAGCAGCAGAAGCAGGGAAGCCAGAGGGGCGCCCTCTCCCGGGGGAAGAGCCAATGGAAAACACACCTCGGCCCTCTCTTTCTCACACACACACCGGTGTGACAGGTGTGACCTTGAATCTGTATCTGTAGCTGAGACGACCCCCCCCCCCCAAACCTAGATTCACAGGGTGCACGGTCTACTTGACATCTTCTGCTAGATGGAACACAAAAACAGTAAAATTAACGTGAAACTTCTGATTTTACCCGAAAGCATCCCCTGTTAACAGCCTGCCCTTGCCAGTTTTCCCATTTCACCAAAGAACCCCAATATGCAGTTCACTGCTTGACCCAGAAACTCGGCGGTCATACCTTGATTCTTCCCTTTGCCCCATGGATGACACCTAATCATGTCTTAACCAGTTTTATCTTCAAAATAAACTTCAGCTATGGCCACCTCTCCTCCTTTCTACTAATGCCGCGCTGGCTGGCCCAAGCTACCATGACCTCTCAACTCCTCCATAAACTCCAAGTCGCTTCCTAGTTTCCTGTTTCTACTCTTGCTAGCTTCTAATCCACTCTCCGAGGAAGTCCCTTCCCTACCTAAAGCCTTCTACTGGTTTTCCACTGCCCTGAGCATCAAGTTCAGATGAAACCACGCTACCTCCCCAGTAGCGGCTTGAGCCGTTTTTAAACCTGCCCCATCGGTGCCCTCGCCGTTCCCAAGCAGGATTTAGCCTTCCCTACGGCGGGTTCTTGGCACAAGCTGGCCCAGGGTCCATGAAGGGTTCTTGTTCCCATCTGTTGGCATGGCTGCATTTTTAACATTTAGGTTTCATTTTCTTTTGATTTCAGCTTCTCGGACCTCCGTCGACTTCCTTCCAAATGGATATTAGAATTTGCATCCGAGGCCATGTGGGAGAGCCAGCTTCTGGCTCAATATAGCATCACCGGAGAAGGGTCAATAGACACTTAGAATGTAAAATGATGTGTGCATTGTTAAAGAGAGGAGAGCCACCGCCAGGAAATAAAAGAGGGTCAACTATCCCGCTCATGCTATGACAGGGTCGTGGACACCCAGGCCACGCAGCCCACTGCCGACAGACCAGGGTCAGAGCACCACTCAGCCAGGTCAGACCCACTCTGAAAAGATGGCTCATCGAAGAGGGGCAGTTACTTACAAACTCCAGCTGGTACAAATCCAGGCTTATCATTTCCAGGTTTTTAATTTTTTTTTTAAGAGAAATGGGAAATCTGGAGCTTTTAAAATGAGGAATTTCAGGGCTTTTCCCAGCGCTGAAGAATAATTTAAACTTTTAAGTTTGTGTTGGGCAAACAAAACATGTTGGTAGACCCAACATGGAAGCAGGCAGCCAGTATGAAATCTCAGCTAAAATAAAAAAGAGAAAAAGAAGATATTCTTTTATCCATCTTGCCAAAATGTTTTCTGAAGATAGTGATATTAAGAATAACCACGGTAGCAAACTTATACTGTGCTTACTATATATGCCAGGAGCTGTTTTAAACACTTCGTATATAGGCACTCCAGCGAGCCTAACAGCACCCAGCACCCAGTGAAGCAGACACTATGATTATTCCCTACTGGACAGAGAAAGACACTGAGGCAGAGAGAAGTCAAGAAATTAGCATCAGGAGGCATCACTAGTAAGCCACAGAGCCAGGCTCTTGACCACGTGATTTGAAGAAAGGTCAAACAGTGAACTCACATATCCTCTAGAACAGGGGTCTCAAAACTCACGACCTGCGGGCCGCATGCGGCCCGCCGAACAATTTTGTGCGGCCCGCAGACTAATCCACGAAGTTCAAAATATTTTGGATAAAATTAAGTAAGCCTAGGGGCCTACTTGTATTTTTCATTTCTCTAGCATCCTAGCTAGATATTAGCTTAGTTAACAGCAGTTGTGATACGAACTACAGTTTCTGGTCGTTTTGTGACACTGAGTAAACTGCATGTACTTGTTGTACTGATTTTTTTTTTGTTTTGTTTTCAACTGCAGTGAGAAAAGTGTTGTGTAACAGTTGCCTTTTGTAGACCTAGTGCGGCCCAGCGAATGGCTGTGATCTTGCTCTGCGGCCCACATGCTGAGTTGAGTTTGAGACCCCTGCTCTATAAAAATGTTCTGTTTGATAACAAATCTGAGTTTGGATGCTTGCCTCCCTTCCTTTTGCTCTAGTTCTGGCCTGTTATGGGCCCCTCTAAGAGCTTATTACTATCTTGGCATGTATAGGGTTAACCGTTCTTTAACTGTTCTTTGTCTATTTAGTAGAAGACAAAAAAAAAAAAAGGCTCATATCAGATTTCCCCAAAAAACAGATTACACAATGTGTAAGTTAGACATGTGAACATTTAGAATTAAACTGAGTAATTATATCAAGAACAAGGAGCCACTGAAGTTCAACTTTGGTTGTGGCATTGGGCCAAAAATCTGCTATTAGGGTTTGGCTTCAGCTTTGGTTTTTGGTGGGCCAAGCAGCCAAAAGCCATTTCAACTACATTTCTGGAAACCCTAAAGTTGTGTACCGTTAATGATTATTTGAGCACCCGGTTATTTACTTATCTGATCCTCGCGGCACTATCAGTAACACACCTAGGGATGTTCTCGGGGTTGACTGTCACTGTATCAACCTTCCCTTTCCAGAAAAGCAGGCAATTCTTGATGTAACTTAGAGAGTGACATTCTCCTGGTTTGCTTATATAATAAATCCATTGGACAAGGTGAAGGTTAAATATACACTGATTCTTACAAGAATGCACTGAAACAAAAAGTTTAGCCCCTACAGGTTACCAGGCATGGTGTGACTCTTAGGAATACATCACTGAACAAAACAGGTCCCTGTCCTTGCAGAGTTTATACTAAAGTGGATGATGACATAAAATAATAATGAACATAAAAAGGAAATAATATACTGTTAGAAAGTGGTCAGTGTTTTTTTTTTTGGGGGGGGGTGGGAGGTAGAAGAAATAAACCAGGGTATCAGGTACTGGGGGAGATGCCATTATTTAAATGGAATAATCTACATAAGTCTCGTGGGAGCAAAGATTTGAAGGAGATGGAGTATGTCTTGTGCCTCCCGGGCAAGGGAATTGCAGGCAGAGAGAACAGCCAGTGCAAAGGTCCTGAGGTGGGTACATATCTGGTTTAATCCAGGAAAAGCCTGAGCATGAAAGACTATAGCAGAGAACCTGAGTGACCTGCTAGGGAGTAGATCATGCAGAGCCTGGTAGGGAATTGGAAGGACTTCGGCTTTTAATTTGAGGAAAATGGGGAGTGATCAGAGGAGGTGGAGCAGAGGAACACCATAATCTGACTTGCACATTAAAGATCATTCCAAGTCCTGGCTGGTTGGTTCAGGGGCAGAGCATTGATCTGGTGTATGCAAGTCCTGGGTTCGATTCTTGGTCAGGGCATGCAGGAGAAGCAACCATCTGCTTCTCTCTGCCTCTCCTCCTGCAGCCATGGCTCATTTGAGCAAGTTGGCCCCAGGTGCTAAGGATGGCTCCATGGCCTCGCCTCAGGCACTGAAATAGCTTGGTTGCCAAGCAATCAAGCAATGGCCCAGGTGGGCAGAGCATTGCCCCATAGGGGGCTTGCCAGTGGATCCCAGTCTGGGTGAATGTGGGAATCTGTCTCTCTGTTTCCCTGCTTTTCCCTTAATAATAATAATAATAATAATAATAATAATAAACATTTTGGTTGTTGAACTGAGAATCATATTTTATGGTAAATATTGTAAAAGCATTGCTTAAGAAAGAAATAAAAACCATGAGAGATAGCAACAAAATTCAGGTTGATTTTGAGAAGTTTTAAAAAGTATGATCTTTTAGGACAGTCCCAATCTTTAATTTATAGCATTGTTTCAATAAAACTGAATCATGACTTTGGAACCCAGATGGCAAGTCCAAGAGTTAAAGTCTTTATTTTAGTCAGTTATTATTAGAGAGGAAGAAAGCTTAATGACTTGGAGGGGGGTGAAATATCACCATGAGCATGACCCTGCAGTGGGGAGCTTGACGAAAACCATCTGTTGCTCCTTCACTGACCTCGGTTGAAAGAGAGCATATTTTTAACATTGTAAATGTATGATAGAAAAACCACAGGAACTGACAGCTCTGAGAAATGATCACTGCACTGGAATGCCATTAAAAAATCTGCTTAGTATAATTTTAAGTTTTAATAAATAGACATTCTTATTAATTTCACAGGCATATTCTTATAGGCCAGACACTCAGTATATTGAACTTCAGTGATACTGAACTTCAACCTAACAGTGATTTAATACTCAGCCACTTGGCCAAAACACATATTTGATATATCTTGTTGGCTGTTTGTAGCTCCACATATTCATATATCGAAGTCCTAATCCCCAGTATGATGGTATTTGGAGATGGGGCCTTTGGGAGATAATTAGGATTAGATGAAGTCATGAGGGTGTGGCTTCCATGATGTGATTAGTGTTCTTTCAAGATGAAAGAGACCAGAGCTCAATCCCTCAGCACTAACTATATGAGGATACAGCCATCCATAAGGTGACCATCTGTAGAACAGGGACCCTTACTAGGAACCAAAATGGTTGGCACCTTGATCTTAGACTTCCCAGCCTCTAAAACTATGAGAACTGTGTCTATGCTTAAGCCATCCAGTCTATGGTATTTTGTCATAGCATCCCAAGCTATGAGAGCATATATCTAGGCTTATTTGTGAAAGCAACATTTGAAGATTATTTCTAATTTATACAGCCCTGGGTATAATGCAGTGGTTCTCAAAGCATGTGCCAGGGTGCACTGGTGAGCCCTAGAATATTTCCAGGTGCACCCTCCAGTATTCCAGAGAAATATGTGCCTGTTGGGGACCAAAAAACCAACAGGGCTTTTGGAGTTAAGATTTTTGGGAGACAGAGGTGTAGGGAATTGGCTGTAAGCTGACATACTTACTGCCCAACTCCCCACCTCACTTGCCTGATTAGGTTGCAAAAGACTGTTAAGCTGTGGTGCTGGATTGTTTACACTACCCCCCATGTTCCCCGGAAAGACTAAAGGCAAGTTTCTTCTATCCTTTGTTTGGTGTAAAGTTAAGATGATATGTATGCTGGGGGTTTTCTGCACTCAACACAATTAAGAGTAAAAAGAGAGGAATTCTTCAATGTCTTGACAAGGAAATGAGAGTTTGCCTTTCAAATATATGCCCAAACATTGAAGAAATTGCTAGGACACATCAGACTCATGTTTCTCATAAACACAAGAATGAAAAAACTTAACACATTTGCACTGGAACCTGCCGAATTTACTAAATCTCACTAAGAATGTATCTCTCTATATAAAAAGATAACATTTTTGTCGTTATTTTTTAACCCCTCTTTTTTACAAATTCTAAAAAGCATAACTCAAAAAATATAACATAAAAATGTTTTTTAATGTCAGAATAAATTTAATTTTGCTGTATTTATTTTGTTTAATTACCATAAAAGCACACTTGGACTTTGTATTTTTTTCTTTAATATTTGACTTAATTATATTATAACATATTTCTCAAAATTTGTATATAGTGTGCCTACAATCATTTGCAGGATTTTAAATGTGCCTCGACTTCAAAAAATTTGAGAACCACTGGTCTAATCTTTCAAGTGCTGCTTGGTACTTGGGGGCTCGATTCTCAGATCAGGAGTTCCTAATCATTGCAGGAGAGGCTGCTTCCATGTCCTTCAAGTTTTGACTTCAAGGAGATGGGGAGAGATCATGGGCGTCTGCTGATACTCACACTGGGGACCCTGAAGAGAGCTGAGGGTGGGGCTGATGGAGCCTTGCCATCTGAAACCCTGGCCAGCCCTGCAGGCAGCAGAGAGCTCACTGGGTCCTGATTTGGACACTGGAGACTCTTCATGTCGAGTTTGAAATGCCTGCCAAACTGCAGATATTGTCCCAGTCTAAGGAACAAGCTACATGGATGTTTTCAGGATACAGAGTAATAAGAGTGGCCACAGGAGGGTCCCTGGCTCACCCTGTGGACAATGTTTCATACACACCCACCATGTAGAGATGCATTCTCCTGACATGGTCAACCATTATAAAACCCAGCAAGATTTACCTTTCTGTTCACCTTCAGAGAGGTTAAAGACAGTGAAATAACTATGAGACAAAAATGAGAACAATCCAGAGGCAAGGGACTTCTGTGTCACATCAACTTCATTCATTCATTCATTCATTCAAATTGTACTCTCTTTATGTGGACACTGTAGCAGGCACTGACATCATAGCAGGGAACAAGACAAACAAGATGCTCTCAAGGAGTTTAAATTCCAGTGAAGAGACAAAATCAACAAACAGTGATTTCAGAGAAAAGGAAGTTCCATGAAGGACATCAGCAGAGTGATGTCAGAGAGTGTGGCTGGGGGACGAACTCAGGCCTCTCTGGAGAGGCACACTTGGACTGGGACCTAAAGGACAGTGAACCGGCCACACAATGACCAAGGTGGCAAACATCAGGGGTGGAGGGGCTGACAAGTACCAGGGCTCTCAAGAAAGAATGACCTTGGTATCTTCAAGACACAGAAAGGCAAGTGTGTCTGGAGCTCAGACAAGCAGAGGAGAGCCTGGTATGAGGCAAGGCTGGGAAGGCAGGCGGAGCCCAGATATCTTAGCTCTGGACAATCGTGTCACAAGTCTGGATTTCACTTGAAGTGCTACAAAAACAAAACAAAGCAAAACAAAACCACCGCAGATGCTCAACAGCTGAGTGGCATCCTCTGATTCAAGACTGTTGTGTGTAGAATGAATCACAGGAGGGACAGACGAAGTGGAAGCCAGGTAAGAGGCCACTGAGGGGTTGCCCGGGGGATTCAGACCCATGTGCCGGCAGCGAAGGCGACACTTGCGTGGATTCTAGACTGTGCAGTGGGGGTGGGTGGAATGAACAAACAGGACATGCTGATGAACAATCCACCAAGAACAAAAGAATTAGCATTTGCATATTTATAAGATGGAATATTCTTTTTCCAATTCAATCTTTATAAAACCTTCCTCTTTCTTGGTATATGAGTCATATCAGGACAATTTTAAATGATTTGTTATTTATTCCCATGGTTTCTTTTTTCCCTTGACAATCACAAATTTTTGGCAACTTATATCCAAATGGAACATCAGCTATGGACATTTATATATTTACATAGAAGAGAAAATAAGGTGCTCCTTTCCAGTGATTTCAAGTAACCCTACTACCTCCTACCTTTCTCACCACAGTGCTCCATAACCCTGGGTGTGCAGCATCTACAGCTGGGCTGTCGAGCCCCTCCCATCAGCTGGGACAGCTGCAGTGACACGGAGCCGTGAAGTCAGGCAGGCA
Organism: Saccopteryx leptura; assembly: GCF_036850995.1. Lineage (NCBI taxonomy): Eukaryota > Metazoa > Chordata > Mammalia > Chiroptera > Emballonuridae > Saccopteryx > Saccopteryx leptura. The sequence continues at coordinate 354,555,335 of NC_089505.1, forward strand.
CGCATCTAAACCTCAGACTCACTATTCTCTCAATGGAATGCATCCACTTCCTCACAGTCACCCACCTCCTAGAGCCGTTGACTATTTCCCTCTTTTCAGGAAATCTTTGCAAACCTCTGTTCTTTAAACAGTCGCCTGCATCCAAGTGGTCACAGTTCAACAGCAGCTACCATGATTGGGGAAAGCAAGACAAAAATCTACTTGGGAACCTCACTAAACAATGTGCATTTTATAGAGAATATCTCTTAGCGGGTGCACAGGAGACAGAGAAGGTGGACTGTGTGTTCTGAGATGATGTGTGCTTGTTTGGCTACGATGCCCTCACCAGGAACTGTCGTCCGCCCTCTAGTTCCGGGCACAGGCAAAGGCCAAAGGTGGCTTTCTGCCACCACCCGGGGCTGTTTACCTTGCTCTGCCTCCTGCTCTGGCTTCATCCACCTCTTGAGTTCTTCTCTCAGCTGGGTTGACCCACCAGGCTGAGATACCTCCAGGCTTTTTCAACATGTCACCCATCCATCAAGGTTCTGGGAGTCTTTTCATCACAACGACAGCAGGAGCTCATGGCTGTCCTGTCTCTCGGGTACGAGCTGCACACGTGTCTTTATGCGGATGCATGCAATCCAGAATTACCACAATCAGTTCTGACTGTGGCGACTCTTCAGCTGCTGCCACCTGCCCGGAAGGTCGACATATGGACCTTCAGAGTTTCAGGCTGGAAAAGCATCTGGGAACAGCGCTCCCAAAGTTGTCCCTAGAACTCAAACTCCCTCTTCTCCAGAGGCCTATCTTTGCTGTGTCAAAACTGTCACTGGGCTCTGACCCACCCGCTGTTAGGGGCTCCATTTCCCTGTCCACCACCTTCCGTTTTACATCCTCAAATGGCACTCACGATAGTCTTCGTACACCAGAAAAGTAACGTGAACCAAATGGGTGCGAGCATGTGTTGTTTTCATGGGGCGGACAGCTCGCTAGAGTAGAAAACACTGGCCGTGAGTGAGAAGAACTATGCTTTAGGTTAGATTGGGTCACCATTGGCCTCGGAGTCTTGGAGGAGACATTTCATCTCATCTTAGTCTCAGTTCCCTTATCTAGAAAATAAATTAGATAGTCAGAAGAATCCTAAGGGTTTCTTTATTTGTTGATTAGACCACAAAGCTATGGCTCAAATACACCCTGTTTATTGCAACACTTTTCAGAGTTGAACTCTTCAGTTAAGAAAGGCTTTACCTCTCCAAATACAGGTTTGCTGTCATGGGCCCTGGAACTCATGTAGCATGACATCACTCAGCCTTGTCTCACCTGTCCTGACCCTCCTGACAATTCCTAACACACTGTGTGCTCACTGCGTTTCCCGTGCATTCTGTCCCTTCATATCACTGGCGACATTCTACTCGGTTGTCAGCTTCTTTCGGAGAAACACTTGCTTCCCGAGCCAGGCAACACAGATCGCCAAGAAACACAGAGAGCCAAGAATTAGATCATTCTATCCCCAAATTGCCACAGACCTTCTCAGGACGCGGCTGAGCAATGTAATTTGATCAAGGTTAAGTACAATCCACCCTTCATCTTCTAAGCCGAGTCACAATTCTTTTAGGTTCCCATTTAAATCCCAGATTAATGCCTCCTGCTCATTGTTACAAATGTCTCCAGTCAACTCCCATTTATCTGCCTGTGGCTTACCCCGAACACCGGGCTCTCTCCCCCTGCCTCCAGCGCCAGGTTCCAGGCCTGCTCCTTCCACTCGCTGCCAAATGAATACAAACTCAATCTAATATTAGCCTAATGAGGAAAGGCTATCTGCTGCCAAAGACTCGCCTGCTGTATCCCAAAGCCCAACACAGGCAATTATTCACTGTTTCAGAGGCTGGCATCGCCTCTCCATTATATAAGACAGCAATCAAGATCCTCCGTGTCCCTCTCCGAGGGAGAGGGGCGACACGCAGCGTGCTAACCTCTTCTCTCGCCTGGCTGGCCAGATTCTCGGCAGAACAGATTACATTTTCCCTCCAGGTAAATAAATCATTTGTACATTTAATGTTAAGGGAATGAGGAAACCCTGGATGTGGAGCCGTTAGGCTCAGACTTCGAGTCGAAATCCATCTTCTCCTCATTGTTAGCCAGAAACTTAAGGAAGTCATTTAAATCCTTTGTTTCCTCAGCTGCGAAACGGGGGTACGAGCGTTCTACACAGAAGGTGCGGGGGGGGGGGGGGCAGTTGCCCATGTGTAAGGGATCTGCAGAAAGCCACTCTCCAAAGGCCACCAAGACTCTTGTCCCTCTGACTCACCACTTTGGAGGCTTTGGCGAATTGCTCACAAAGAATAAAAAACAGGCGTAACCTCATGAAACTTTTATTTCACAGATAAAAACATAGAAAGGGGAAGTTTCCTTGCGAGCACCTGGAAAATCAAATCTAGAAGCCAAGACTTCCTAATGTCCCAATACCATCTTTAGGCCACTTGTCAGGTGTAAAGCCAGTAGGCAGGGCCAGGGCCACTATCACAGCAGCCGCCCAGCCCATGCAGGTTCGCATTGGATTCGGACAGTCGGTAGAGAAACAATGGAGCCACAAACTGGTGGGCCATAGTCTTTAATCTAGCTTGCACCTGGCGGGCAAGTAAAAATACACACTGGGCTCCAAAACCCAGTCACATTCAGTGCTCACAAAGCTACTGATTTATCCGAGTTTCCTAGATTCAAAGGTTTCTAGCTCACCAGCCTTATTCTCCTCAGTTCCCCATCTCCTTCCTTATCCCAGATACAAACTCTGTACAAACTGGCATCTCACTCAGCACTCCGCCATCTTGGCTGCTTTTCCTGGCCTTCTCCACGTGGCCTCCTCCCGCTGCTGGCTCTATTCTCTCTGCTCTCTCATGCTAACCTCAGGAACCAAGAAGGCAAGCTCTCGTTCCGTCCCCATTTTATATTGTAGCTTCACAACCTCTAATCCAATATACAAAATAGGGAAGTCTCTAGTAGAGTCACTTCTCTGAGGCATGATTGGATTGTACCACCCCACATCAAAAAGGGTGGGACAGGCTTAATCCCAAAACCAAGCCTCAGGCTACAACAATTCTCAACACACATTAATATCACCTGGGCAACGGCCTCACGTGAGCAGCGGAGCCATCTTTTAACAAAGTGAGCATAATACATTTTATCTGCCCAACATCAGGACACATCCCAGGGTTCCAAGATGGGGAGCGGCCAGGATATTCCCTGCTAATGGGGTGACTGTAGCCCATACCCACCCACCAAGTTGCCATGGAAACTCAAATTCCAAGCATTAGAGCACTTAGAAGTATCACTTTTCAAAGCAGACTCTTACTTTGACATTTTTCCTAGGACTGAAGCCCATGTCCTCCAAGGCCCGAGGGCAAGGATCAGAGAGAATGTTAACACAACACTATTTTCCTTTGTCCATCTCGCTCCTACACCAGTCAACCTCTCTGGCTGCCCACAGCTCAGAGCAGCACTGTCCAGAACTCTGTGATGGTCTCTGTCTGTGCCGTCCAAGAGAGTCGCCCTCGGCGCGTGGCAGCTGACCACCTGAAGTCTGGCTAGTACGACCAAAGAAATTCATTGGTTCACTTTATTCTATTTTAATAAAAGGAAGTAGCCACATAGGGCTAGTGGCTACCATATTTCATGCAGGCAGAAAACAAATCCATGCCCCTCATCCTAACACGCACATTCCCATGCCACCTGACTCCAATATACCATTCCAAGCTGTTTCTACTGCGTGAACCTGGGCTCTGAGCAGACTGCTGCTGAGCACATCTGAGACATCTGCTGCCGCACCTCGGCTCAAGGTCCTCAGCCTTCATGGCCAAGGGCACTGTTGGGCAGATAAAATGTATTATGCTCACTTTGTTAAGGATGACGCTGCCCGCGTGGAGGCCGTTGCCCAGGTGATATCAATGTGTGTTGGGGACTGGTTGTGGGCAGGCAGGATCCTTGTGGCCTGGGGCTTGGTTTTGGGATTAAGCCTTTCCCACCCTTTTTGATGTGGGGTGGTACAATCCCATCATGTCTCAGATAAGTGGCTTTGTAATTAGAGACTTCCCTATTTTTTATATTGGATGAAAGGTTTTGATTTCTACACTATAAAATGGGGGCAGAACGGGAGCTTGCTCTCTTGGTTCCTGAGATTATCATTAGAGGAGAGAGCAGAGAGGAGAGCAGAAAGAGGCCATGTGTGGCCAGGAGAAGCAGCCAAGTTGGCGGAGTGTTGAGTGAGAAGCCAGTTTGTGCAGAGTTTGTGCAGGGAGAAGGAAGGAGATGGGGAACAGAGGTGAATAAGTCTGGTGAGCTAGAAACCTTTGATTCTAGGAAACTCAGATAAGTCAGTAGCTTTGTGAGCACTGAATGTGAGTGGATTTTGGAGCCCAGTGTGTGTTTTTACTTGCCCGCCGGGTGCAAGCTAGAATTAAAGAAGATGATTGCCCGTCCGTTTTTGGCTCCTTTGTTTCTTTACCGACTGTCCGAATCCAATGCAAACCTACATGGGCCAGGCTGCTGTGATGGCAGCCTTGGCCACTGGCTTTATAGGCACCTTCCACTCCTATTGCTGTGTATTTGAATTTACCCATATTCCACAACAGAGGCCAAGTTCTACCTGCACCGGAGTACACTCTCTGCAAGCGCCATCCTCCTGCTCCGCAAGGAAAGGGCAATAAGATAACTTCAGGCCCGGCACTGTCCAGGAAGGACCGCAGTCTCACCGGGCTGTTTCTTTGGAAACTGCTAAGTGGCACGACACCTCGATTTCAGGAGCTGTGAGTGTGCCTTCGGCCTTTACAACTCAAGTGATTAAAAGAGAGGCATGGGAAAGAGAGGCTGTGGCTTCCTGTGTCACGGAGATTCATTGTTCTGTTGTCATCTCATCCGGGGCAGTTGTGCGTGCCCATGTGGGTGAGGCGGCGGAAGAAGCTGAGTGCCTTCCTGACTTCGGTGCCTCCCAATGAGATGAACATGCTCCAGGTCCTCTCGCTCATGCCTTGTCCCACCTGCAAAGCGAAGTCAACGCAGCTTTGCATCCTGAGCTGGTAGAATGGCACACACACCTCTGGATTCCCAAGGGTAGTAGGTGTTTAGGACTTAGAGCAGTCAATATATTGTGCAGATCAACATTTCAACGGATCCTTTATTTCCCCCAACTAGACTGAATGCTGCCTGACAATAAGGCTTAAACATGAGCTTGGTTCTCCATCGCTTTGCCTATAAGAGCCAGAGGTAACTTGTATCACAAACATCCTTCTAGAATTAGGGTTCTAGTCTTTTGAAAAATTGAGACCAAAGGTCCCAAAATCATATTCTAAGAGAGAAGCAAAAAGGATGACTTTTCCCAGAAAGGAAATGTGTGTGTATATACACACACACACACACACACACACACACACACACCACACACAGCTAGCTAGCTAGATAGATAGATAGATAGATAGATAGATAGATAGATGTTTTTAAATGATGTAAAAAAAGGAAGATATATTTTTAAGTGATGAAAGTGATGTAAATTTCAGGATCAAAATGATAGATTAAGCTCATGCTTCAAACCCACCCTGAGGCTCTAGAAACTTAAAGATACTAGAAAATGTATTTTTTTAATGTATATAACGCCAAGTTTAAAATCAAAGTGCCAGAAATCACAGCAGTGAGGAGGCACAGAGCTCGCTATACCCGCTGGAGATCTGGAACAGGTGACATGCTGAGGGACTGAGTGGTTTCAAAGCCCAGTGTGGCTAGCCTCAGTGTCAGAGCCCACGACACGACAGGGAGCTGGAACCAGGTTCCCTGTGTGAAGCCTGCAATCGGGAAAAGGGGCCAATGGGGGGGGGCTTGATTTGCATTGTCAGTCAGCAGCCAAAGGATAGAATGTCAAATTGAAACATAATATCACACCTGGTCAAAGGTGTTACATCCCAAAAGATTCAGGAAGAGACCAACACAAAACACCTCATCAACGCTCGCCTCAGCAGCACATATATCAATACTAAAAAACACCTCATCGAATGGCTTCCACGACCACACATAGTCCCCAAGATAACTCTTACCCCTGGCAAGTAACTTACCAGTAAGAATTAGAAGCCATGGAAAGAAATACGTCACCCTAAAAGAATATGACTCACTGAGCAGGAAAAGTCACAGCTGAGCTACTGACTGAAGTTAATACGGCAATCTGAAAAAGGCTTTAAATAAATACCCTTCTTAAAAGAATACAATGAAAAAGCAAACTCAAAACGGAAGTGGAAAAAGAAAAAGGTCTGTCCGTAATCTCAACTTCAGATATAAACTGCTGCTAAAATTGAGGAGTAAACTCTTTTAGACTCGGCGATGCCCTTATGCAGTGAAATCCATTTTTATACAAATTGGAACGTTATACACACTGCATAGCAACCTGCCCTTCTCTTCCCCTTCCCCACTTAAAAATAATGTCACACCCATGTTCCCACATAAATTCTGCTATAGACTGAATGTCTGTGCTCCCCTAAAATTCACGTTGGCACCTAATCACCAATGTGATGGTACTAGGAGGTGGGCGGGGCCTCTGGTAGGTGCGTAGGTAGGTACTGAGGGTGGGGCCCTCATGAATGGGATTTGCACCCCTACAGAAGCGATCCCAGAGAGCGCCACATTCCTTTCCACCACGTGGGGACCCAGGGAGACGACAGCCATCTATTAACCAGGAAGAGGGCCCTCACCAGACACTCAATCAGGCAGCACCTTGGTCTTGAACTTCCCAGCCTCCAGAACTGTGAGAAATAAAACTCTGTTGTTTATAAGCCATCCAGTCAAAGCGCTTTGTTCCGGAGCGCAAACGGAGTTAAATGAATACACACAGGTCTCCCTCACCCTTAGAGCGGAAGAATTCTTTTCCACTGCCCCCATAACACAGCGCTCCTTTAGCTGGCATCCTGTGAAGGGCATTAAGGCCGTCCCCAACGGTTTCATATTACAAACAGTGCTAGAGGGACCGCTGCCCTGCACATCTGGATGACTGTCCCCTTAAGACAAATTCCTAGAGAGAAAATTAGTGGCTCAAAACTTACACACATTTAAAATATTGGTAACTACTATCAGACTGTCTTTCAGAAAAGCTGTACCAACTCCCATCACCGAGTGGCTTTGAACGCACTGCATCTCTAGCCTGAGGGGTTCAGGGTAGGTCAAGTTACCCGAGATTCAATTATTTACCCAAGAAAAAAGATGACTCACAATTTCAATAACCCTCTAAATGCAACAGAAGAGAAGATTCAAATGTGTCTGCCCATGCATAAAACTAGTTCACATTGTCTGCGGTTCAGAAAATGGTTCAGAAACGTCGGGGCATGCGATAGGGCCGGTCTGCCGGAATGACACCACGGTCCTTATTTTTAATTCTGCCTCCCCCTCCCCCCAGCAAGCACCGCTGTCAGCCAGGGCCCTGTGAAAAGACCAATAAATGCCTAAGCTTTCACGCTTCTAGTCTGTTCACTCCTAAATATGATGTCAATGTGAAAACACTCCGAATCCCCTTTCAACCCCATCTGTTGGCAGGTTTCATTGCAGATGATGTGGATGAACTCAAATGAAGCTGGTTTCCAGGATGTGGTCTATTCCTGAGGAGTGTTCGTGACAGACGATGGCATTCTCAGTGAAGCCGGCTGTTAGCACAGCAAACGCACGGCGACCCAGAGGCAAAGGCAAGAGCTGCCCACGTGGAAGTTCAGGCTTACTACAACATCACTCAGTTTCAATAATCCAGAAGTAATTAAGCCGTATCAGGTTTGAATCACACGGTTTATATCAAGCTGTTTTGCAAGTAAAAAGTGATAATGTGGAAACGTCAAATTAAATTTGAATTAAAGTCAGATGAATATCAATAATTTGTCCTATTTTTTCCCCACTCTAAGTTTTAATATTTTAAGCATCCTTTTAAAAAGAGTCTACACAAATGGTCTCTTCCTAGTTAAGAAGATCATTAAGATAATCCGCCTTCCCCCACTCAAGATGCTGGTTGGTATCAGAGATTAATAAGATTTAGATGTCAAAATAGGGCTCACTGATTTGCAACTGGGCTCACAAACCAAACTTCAATGACCACCAACCAACTTCTATGAGGTGCAATCTCTCTTAGCTAAAGTCTAGTGCAGAATATATACAATAATTTCCTTGCAAATCATTCCCTACTCCCTATCACACGCACACTTAGTATCACTGTTCTTAATTATCCACACCAAAGAAGAAAAATTACAATGGCAATTATTCAAAACTATGGAAAAAAAAAAATTACACTTAAGTTTGGAAGACATTTTTTTAGGAGGATGGAGATGGTTATTCTGTGATGGCAAAGTCTCTACAGGCATATCTCATTTTCTGTACTTCTCACATGTATGGATTGTCTTGTTTTTTTCTCCAAATTGAAGGCTAGATCTCCATCAGTAAAAAGATTAGGACCATGTCACTCCAATGGTCAGGAACCTAACCCAAAATATCTTTGAGGTATTAAGGTTTTTATTGGGCGACTGTAACATCTGTTTCCAAGGCACGCACAGATTCACTCAAACATTTCAAAGGACATTCCTTTCAGGAAATTCACAAGGGATAAACTGAATACCAAGTGATGACTAGTTCTCTCCATTTCTAAGGGCAAACTAATAATGGTTTACTTCCAACACTGTGCACCAACATGAGCATCTTCATTTCTTTTAGACAAAAGCCCACGAAGTGCCAGTTTCATTGTGGCAAAGATTTTTAAAAGCTTTACTAGTAACCACTTTCCCTCCAACTCGCAGAGTACCAATGGGTGTTTTGTACCGACAGCCGGACTAAAGACTAGAAGGAACAAAGTATCCAATAAGCTAGAACAGTTGCATCTTTTCTTTATTAGGGTCCTGTTTACTATTGTCTACCTCCTAGAATTGTTACAGAGACACAATAAGCCAGTTACATCAAGAGCCTTTCAACCAGTATCTGAAATATACGGACATATTAAATGTCAGTTATTATTATTAACAGTGTGTGTCAGCAAAAGTCCCTTAATACTCTTGCAGCCAACTGGGCCTTTTACAAAATACCTCCAGATGCACCGTGTTACAAATACTTCCAGACACACCATGTTATTTTACCTGCTCTACCAGATGAGGGGGGGGCCTTTTATGATACACACTCTATAGATGAAGAACCCGAGGCTTGGAAAGTCATTTGACTTGCCCAATATCATAAAATGATGAATCTGAACCTAGCAAACAACATTTTCAGCTTTAAACCCAAGGCGTTCTTCACTATAGCTCATGTTATACCATCCTCAGAACTTCACACTATGAGACTGACCACCAATGTGTTTCTATTTCACCCCAAAGGGGAGGCAGTCAGTCTTTTCATCCACTATCACCTATATAATCAAGAAGCAGTGTTCATTAAGCTGCAGGGGCGATGGGAATCCGTGCTAGCACCATCTGCTCTTCCCCGTGGCCAGCCCACCGAACATCAGAGCTGCAGCTGCAGACCTGCGTGTGTCTGAGTGGTACCTACCTTAGTCGTCTCAGCTTCTGCCTGAAGTCGCTTGGGGGTCCCCTTGTGGTCAAGCACCTTCTGAAAACTTTTGTTTTTAATGACTTGAGACTCAACACCTTCACCTTCAATTTGCAGTTTAATGCCTTCGGCACGGGCGGGGTGATCGATACCTCGTGGATTCAAACCGCAGTGGAGAGCTAGGCAAGAGAGACAAGATCGAACTGAGCAAACAAATCATATGCAGGCGGTATTCGGGGCAGATGATACTTCACCTGGCCTAAGAGGGAAGAAACAAGGCTTCGGCGAGTGGGGAGGTGTTCCAGTAACTCTGGGAAGGAATCTGGTGAGGATGGAGTATGGCACGATGGGAAACCCTGAGCTTGAAGTCAGAAAGACCTCAGTGCAAATCCAGAAACCATCCGGTCCGCAATGTTTGACCTTGAGCACATGACTCATCACCACGCTGCAGACCAGAATACCAAATCAGGCAGCTCCGTTCGTGCCTCCCACGCGTGCAATTATTTCAACCCCTGCAGCTTGGCTGACATCTCTGCCTCGGTCTGGGAGCCTGCTCATTCCGTCTACCTCCTGAGTCTTCTTCTCTGTTCCTCGAGCATCCACGCAAGCCCACCCACTTATATTCATTCAGCAAATATTTATTGAGCACTCACTCTATGTCATCTCACGATTCTGGAAACAGGGATGCAGGATAGATGATAGATATTTCATTCAAATAACTCATAACCCAACAGAGGCAGATAAAACACAAAAGAATGAATGATTTTAAACCAGTTACAACTACTACAGGGAAGACAAAGAATTGCAGAGTGGGAGGTGCAGTAGTCAAGCCTAGTCACCTCTGGTTTCTCCTACCTCACTCTCCACAGCCTCTGTTGTGGAGATCCCCACAGAGAAAATCTAAAGTCCATTTGCTGGGCATATTTACTCATTCAATAAATTCTTATTACAGTGACAGGAAATGATTTGACTTCGGGTGATGGATAAACAACATAATCAACAATTCAAATGCTATAGAAGTGTTTACCTGAAACCTATGTACTCTTATTGATCAAAGTCACCCCGTTAAATTTAATTTTCTAGATAAAATTAAAAAAGAATTCTTACCAAGCCCTTTCTACATTCCCAGCTTCATCAAAGAAATAGTAGCAATTGTTACAGGAACTATACATTCTACCTAGATGACCCCCATGAACCAACAAGCAGAAACGTATGGAGGGCTGAGGGTGGGGTGTGTATGTGCACGCACACAGCACATGCGTGCTCTGAGGTCTCTACTAGGAAATTATGTCATCCCCCCATGTCCCCAACCCTCCAAAATTAAACTCCCACCCTTATTTCCTTCCCATTGGCCTCAGAGGATTTAAAGCCAGGATCTTAAATCTCCTCCCATCTCCTTTAAGACTCCACTTCATTGACTGATTCCTTTTAGCCAACATCTTCCCCTTTCCCCTTTCTCCTCATCCCCCCTTTTCAAACCACCTTCTGTGAGTTTGAAAATTCTCCCCTTTATCAGCTCCCCATCAGGTCTGGGTTTCCTTTTCTCTCTCCCAGGCTTCTGAATATTGTACACCTGACAGGTGAGAGAAGGCTCCCCAGAAAAGCGTTGAGCTAAGGTGTCCTCTTCCCGCTCTCCGCTCCCTCTCGAACAGGTGCCATCTGTTCCATCACTTCTGATACAATCAACCTACCAGTGACCCTCAAATTTTAATTCCAGCCTAGCCAGTCCTCCCTTACGAGGTTCCACAGAAGTGAAACTGCCACGCAACATCGCCATGCCAACGTGCCACGGGCATCTGAGACATGCTCAGTCAGAACGGAACCTTGCTTTTCCTTCGAAGAGAAACATTCACCTTTTCCAGTCTTCTCCAGTGACTCGCACAGAAACTCCAGAGTCATCCTTGACATCACTCTGATTCACTTCCCTTCGTCTGTCGCCAGACCCAGGAAGCTCCAACGGCAAAATGTTGCTCTCGTCCACACACTGCTCTCGCCGACTGCTCTGGCTTACTTGACCCCTGAAATCTCATTGTAAAAAAATGCAGAGGGCCACATCGCGAGAATCTTCTCATTAAATCTTTCTAACGGCTTCCTTTTATAGCGAGAACATTCGAAACGCTTGAACACAGGCCACCGGGCCCCACGCCCCCCACCCCCTTCTCACCTTCCCAGCGTCCTCACCCACCACGTTAGTCCTCGTCCGCTGCCCTCTGGCCGCACACTCCCGTAAACACACCAAGTCCCTCCACACCTCCTGGACGCCGGACGCGGTTCTTTGCCTGAAATGACCTTTCCCATTCTTCACCTCGCTGCCGCTCAGCTTTCAGGGGCTTCACTACCACTTCTTCGGATGTGCCTCCCCTTAACTCCCCTGCCTCAGCCCCACGCCCACTCCCTCCCGTGCGAGATCATGTGCGTGCCTGGAACAGCAAGTGTTCAGCAAATGCTGAATGACCTGAAACTGATGGTACCGTGGGCCCTAATGCATGCGACTTTATACCATTTTATATGCAATTATCTGTAAATATCTCTTCTAGTCCCTAACCTTCCTAAAACCAAGGACAGGCCTATATTATGGTACATAATAGGCACTCAACATATATTATTAGTTCACAGCTTCTCCCTTGGTGCTGGATCTCAAATAGTCTTTCATGAAAAATTGTGAGACATAATTACAGTCATTTCAAAGATAAGAAAAATGAGGCTCAAAGACTCACAGTCACAAAAACGTTCTACAGGTGTCTGCTGAAGGTTGCAGAGATCACATATCATTCAGGGTGCGGATGATTTCAAGTTTCAGATGAACAAACCCCAAACACATTAAATAGTAAGAAAATGTATTAGCTTTTGGAATAGGAAGCCCGGTCATGATAAAAGCTCAGAGTTAGCTCATTTCCCAGTTTAACAGGGTCATTGAGGACTTGGAAATGTATTTTGAAATCTCTCCATCCTGCCATCCATCCGTTACCCTCAGCCTAGGTCCTCTCGTGGCGTGGAGAGCGATAAGCTTCTGGTTCTGTCTAGCAATAGAAACAGCTTGGTTGGCCATTCTTTCCTCTAAGCTTTCTTCTTTTCCCACTAGATCAAAGTGAATCACAAGTGCATCAGTGAACTAAAATTCTGGAAGTAGAGATAGGATTACCCTTAAGCCAGCTGACCTTCAGCTAAGCTCAATTCCCGAACGACACTGTTGCAGCTCGGCAAGGCAGGAACCAAATGGATGCTGGAGAACCAACCACAATGGAACCAAATGGATGCTGGAGAACCAACCACAATGGAACCAAATGGGTGCTGGAGAACCAACCACAATGGAACCACATGGATGCTGGAGAACCAACCACAATGGAACCAAATGGATGCTGGAGAACCAACCACAATGGAACCAAATGGATGCTGGAGAACCAACCACAATGCCCAATTCAGGCAGCAGTATAACGAGAACAGAGCCTATGAGAGCACGAAGCTAATTACTGTTAATATAAATCAGCTTCCCCAGCTCCAAAGAACAGCCTACCCGCGAGGAACACTCAATTACAGATACTAAAATGGTGTCTACTAAGAAAAGGTGTGTTCGTGTGGGGAGATGGGGGACTAGCACGGACAGGTTTACACATCAATGAGGAAAAGCAAAATGAATAGCTTTGACCTTTTTATCTGGCATGATCCCAGCTGCTTCCTATCCTGGGATTCGTGGCTTAGGAATACTGTTGAGCTCTGGTAGCTTCCAGAATCTTCCCCACTGCCTCCCCACCCAATCGGACTCTAATATACGTCCTTCCCTGTTGCACATGCTGGTCCTCTCTCCTGGAAAGAGCCTAGACTCCACTGGAACCTGCGTCCTTCTCTGGGAGGTTTCTACTCAGCCCACGTGTCAGTTCAGACCTCTTCTTCAGGAAGCTTTGCAGCGGTCACTGGTGACCAGAGCAAGAACGCCCAGGCTCTGCTCCCTCCGTGCAAACAGTATCCTAGTTTCCCCTCTTCTCAGTACTGAGGATGTCCACCTTTCCACCCCGCCTATCGCCACTGCAAGCTCCCGGACAGGCTCCCCATCTCGTCTCCCTGCTCGCCAACCCCCAGTCCAGAACCTGGCTCCTAATAGAAAGCTAAGAAATGTGCTCAGCTGCGAATGAACCAGCAACCTCCTTTTCCCACAAATCGTGCCTTTAAATCAGAAACTTTTCTCTGCTCCTAAATACCTAGCATTCAAGATGTAAGGTATCTATAAACATGAGGTGGAACACGGTGTTTTGACTTTCTACGCACGTAGCCTCCTTCTACACGCAAATATTTTAATCCTCTGTAGCTGTTCCCTTCTCGCCTGCAGACCCAAAAGTTGATTTAGGTTCCTGTGCTTGGGTTTGTTTATTTAAAACCGTTTCTGACAGGCTTTGCTTTGTTTTTCCTGAAATTTCATGTCCCTACTACATATTTATATATTAAGCAACTTTCAGCTGGCCTCTTGCAGGCTGAGAGTCTGCCGTTTCTTCGCTCATCTGGTAAAAGGTTCCCCGGTTGGCTTTCTCTTTTCTGTCCTCCTCCAGGTTGTCACTACAGTTACTGACTCAGCTCGGCGGGCTCGGCAGCTCCCAGGTCAGTGTTGAGACCCCTTCACATTTCCCTGATCTCCCCCACCGCCCCGCCCCGTGCTTTCCTAGGTGGGAACCGACATCGCTCCAGGCTGCTGTGGTCTTTACCTGAAGTGCTGTCACTCTCATGGTAATGTCGCCGATACTGAGCACATCAAAGTGAAGAGTTGAAAACCCATACACTGCATAAATAGTGCTTAAATTTTAACAGGGCAAAGCTTTGCTGCAAGTGCTCATATCTTAGCGTTGGTCTGAGATGCCATTGTAAAGGCACCGTCTCTATGTCATGTGTGAAAACCCACTTCCCTGGAAATTTGAACACTGTGCATTACTGGTGGGAATATAAAAGGTTGCAGCTGCTGTGGAAAGCTGTCTGGGGAGTCCTTAAAAATGTAAACACAGACTTGACCATTTGATCCGGCCACTCAACCGAAGAACTGAAAGGAAGGACTCAGATATCAGTACATCCACGTTCAGAGCAGCAATGTTCACAATAAGTCAACAGGTGGAAATGATGCGAATGTCCATTGACAGATAAATGGGTAAACAAAATGTGGGGCATACATACGATGGGATATTATTCTCACACTTAAAAAGAAATGAAGTCCTGGATGCTATCATAGGGCCGAACCCTGGAGATATTACGCTAAGTGAAATAAGCCGGTCACAGAAGGACAAAAACATCATTTGATTCTACCTGTATGGAGCAGTTGGAGTAGTGAAATTCATGGAGACAGAAAGCAGGGCAGCGGTTCCAGGGGCTGGAGGAGAGGGGATAGGGGGTTAGTGCTTGGAGCAGGGGCTGGAGGAGAGGGGATAGGGGGTTAGTGCTTGGAGCAGGGGCTGGAGGAGAGGGGATAGGGGGTTAGTGCTTGGAGCAGGGGCTGGAGGAGAGGGGATAGGGGTTAGTGCTTGGAGCAGGGGCTGGAGGAGAGGGGATAGGGGTTAGTGCTTGGAGCAGGGGCTGGAGGAGAGGGGAGGGGGGTTAGTGCTTGGAGCAGGGGCTGGAGGAGAGGGGATAGGGGGTTAGTGCTTGGAGCAGGGGCTGGAGGAGAGGGGATAGGGGGTTAGTGCTTGGAGCAGGGGCTGGAGGAGAGGGGATAGGGGGTTAGTGCTTGGAGCAGGGGCTGGAGGAGAGGGGATAGGGGTTAGTGCTTGGGGCAGGGGCTGGAGGAGAGGGGATAGGGGGTTAGTGCTTGGAGCAGGGGCTGGAGGAGAGGGGATAGGGGTTAGTGCTTGGAGCAGGGGCTGGAGGAGAGGGGATAGGGGGTTAGTGCTTGGAGCAGGGGCTGGAGGAGAGGGGATAGGGGTTAGTGCTTGGAGCAGGGGCTGGAGGAGAGGGGATAGGGGTTAGTGCTTGGAGCAGGGGCTGGAGGAGAGGGGATAGGGGTTAGTGCTTGGAGCAGGGGCTGGAGGAGAGGGGATAGGGGGTTAGTGCTTGGAGCAGGGGCTGGAGGAGAGGGGATAAGGGTTAGTGCTTGGAGCAGGGGCTGGAGGAGAGGGGATAGGGGGTTAGTGCTTGGGGCAGGGGCTGGAGGAGAGGGGATAGGGGTTAGTGCTTGGAGCAGGGGCTGGAGGAGAGGGGATAGGGGTTAGTGCTTGGAGCAGGGGCTGGAGGAGAGGGGAGGGGGGTTAGTGCTTGGAGCAGGGGCTGGAGTAGAGGGGAGGGGGGTTAGTGCTTGGAGCAGGGGCTGGAGGAGAGGGGATAGGGGTTAGTGCTTGGGGCAGGGGCTGGAGGAGAGGGGATAGGGGTTAGTGCTTGGAGCAGGGGCTGGAGGAGAGGGGAGGGGGGTTAGTGCTTGGAGCAGGGGCTGGAGGAGAGGGGAGGGGGGTTAGTGCTTGGAGCAGGGGCTGGAGGAGAGGGGAGGGGGGTTAGTGCTTGGAGCATTGTTTCAGTTTGGGATGATGATCAAGTTCTGGAGATAGATAGTGCCCGACAGTGTGAATATTCTTAGTGCCACTGAACCATACAGTTAACAATGGTTAAAATAATACATTTTGTTATGTATATCTTAAAATAAAATAAAATTTAAAACAAAACAAAAAACCCTGCCTCCTCTCATTTCATCTCCCGACTGCCTCTGTATATGGAAAGAGACGTTCCAAAGAGAATTTTCTTTAGTCCAAGTTTTGAGAGGTTATCAATAATCTCATGGTGATTTTCAATTAGAACTTTTGGCTTGTTTGTTTTTAACGGATAATAACGAACGAACGCTCAACAGAGTACTTTAGAATTCCCCCGGGGAAGAGCACGTTCTCCAAAACAAGTCCCTGCCTGAAAGAGGTTCTTCAGCTGCTGGAGGTGAGCCCGGGCCCTCCTGGACCTGGCCTCTGGGGGATCCCACTGTGACGCGACGCGACTTAGGGCACAGGAGCAGACTACCCAGAGGTTCCAGGCCTCGTTCTGTCTCCTCAGGATAAAGCAAGATGTCCTGACATTGCCGTCTTCATCTGCCAGAACAAGCAGCTCTTCTCTACCAAGAATTCACTCCGCTTCTCAGTCCCTTTAATCCGCAGGCACACGTCCCTCTCCCTGCAGTGAAACAAGGGCGGAGCCTCCTGTGTGCTGAAGGTGCCCTGGTTCTGAGCTTTTCTGTCAACAGAGGCAAAATCAACAGAGGCAAACACTCCCCCCACCCAAGGCTGCTCTGGCCCCTGCACGAGGGCATCCCTCATCACAGAAACGATTCCCAGGTCCTGACATGCTTTGTGCTTCTCTGCTCCTACAGAACTCATCTTTGTACAGAATAGACTCTTCCCTACTCTCATGGATAACCTTTCAGGAACTAAGAAATGTCTCTTTTCTCCACTATGAAGCTTTAACTGATTTGGCACCCAGTATATCCTTCTAAGCAATGTTGACCACCACCTCTTTTTCTTACTAGGAAATATGTTGTGTGTCTGCACGCGCACACATGTGTGTACCATGCACTGCACATATTTATTAACACACTTGTCTAGTCTATGACTAGGAATCCCCTGAAGCAAGTGGCTACTTCTTATCAAGCTTTACAGACATAGCACCAAGACAAGTGACTAATCTACGGTAGGTGCTCCATCACTGTTACAGAACGAGCAGAAGCATGTTGGAAGGAACCTGATTCCACCCTACTCCCTGCTATTCCCTTCTGATGAGCAATGTATATTTCTTTTTCAAAGGAGCCAATAAAAGCTGCTTCCAATCTAATTGTGCAATTCACCAAAAATGGTAAATCGCAGAAGCATAGAGCTGTCCGGAAATGATTTACCTGACTGCTTTCTGCTGAGCAGAGACGGTCCTGTTCATCTGTGTGCACCCAATAAATGCTGCTACATGAGCGAATGACCTTAGAGACAAATACATTCCAATCACATTATTGCCTATTAGAATTGAGACGCACTGTCCACAGTGCCACATGTATGTCTCGCTCCTGGCTAGAGATCAAGTTCCTGAGGACACAGGCTGTGCTCCATACCTCCCTAAGTAAATATATTCTTTACAGACATTTGCCAAATGCTGGTTTAATTAAGGGAGGTGACCTACCATATTCATTGGGTTCCAATGCCAATGAGAACAGGGGAAGGAATAACGTGAACGGGAAGGGCTGGACCCCAGAATACCGCACTCAGGCTCCCTCACCAGCTCACCAGCTGGCAGCCCTGACGACTACGGTGTGGCCGCTGGAGCCGGGCCTGGATGGCTCCGTCCCAGCCAGATGTTCAGGTCTGGATGACTCTGCCCCAGCCAGATGTTCAGGCCTGGATGGCTCCGCCCCAGCCAGATGTTCAGGCCTGGATGACTCCGCCCCAGCCAGATGTTCAGGCCTGGATGACTCTGCCCCAGCCAGATGTTCAGGCCTGGATGATTCTGCCCCCGCCAGATGTTCAGGCCTGGATGACTCTGCCCCAGCCAGATGTTCAGGCCTGGATGACTCCGCCCCAGCCAGATGTTCAGACCACATGCATGTGTGTCAGAGCACTGCCTCTTCCGAGCCACGTGGCGCCTGCTCACCCTGGCTCGGTGTCTACAGAGACAACTTCATCTTTGTGACAGTCAGTTAGAAGGGATCCTCGTTCCCCAGAGACTACTTAAGTGTAGTCACCACATCAAATATTCACCATTCCTCCTCATAATATCTGGACTAGATCATCTAAATAGAGCATAAGTTAAAATAATGCCTAACTTACATATTTCAACATCAGTAAAGTGGGGAAAAGTCTCTCCCTAAGGCACACAAACATTAATTATTCTCATTCATGAAGAGAATACGAAGGTGGATATATCAATATTTAGAGGTTCTATGAAGTTTTCAAGAGAATTCAAGTGTCAGATTAAGAGAGAAAGGGAACTACACAGGTGACTTTAAATCACTTTTAACCAACATTGTACGACAGATTTCATTGTGAAGCAGTGCCCAAACACATCTATCTATGCATATGAATTGGAGATGTTATGGGATAATATTTTTCTTTACTGTAAGTGATCTACTATAATTTTTCTTATGTCCTATATTTTTAACATGTGCTTTATTTTTTAATAGTGCCTCTTGGGTGCTTCTGAGAAGATGGAATAAATGTATTTTCCTTAATTCATCCCACGAAGGAAAAATAAAAACCCTGAGCATGACCATGAGACAAAGATAAGAGGATCTGAAAGGGAGAAAGAAGGAAGACATTTAGGGACCTTGGAAGTCAAGGGACAATATGGTGGTGAGCTCCTTGAGTTCTTCTTCTGTCTCACTTATTGTGTAGACTTGGAGCGGAAACGGCCCACAACCTAGAAATGACACAGGGCACAGGACAAACGGAAGACCAAAAGAGACTGCTCTCTGCAGGACCATAACAGAGGCAGCCTTGCAAGGCAACGTTTAGACCAGGGGTCCCCAAACTTTTTACACAGGGGGCCAGTTCACTGTCCCTCAGACCGTTGGAGAGCAGGACTATAAAAAAACTATGAACAAATCCCTATGCACACTGCACATATCTTATTTTAAAGTAAAAAAACAAAACGGGAACAAATACAATATTTAAAATAAAGAACAAGTAAATTTAAATCAACAAACTGACCAGTATTTCAATGGGAACTATGCTCCTCTCACTGACCACCAATAAAAGAGGTGCTCCTTCCAGAAGTGTGGTGGGGGCCGAATAAATGGCTTCAGGGGGCCGCATGTGGCCCGCGGGCCGTAGTTTGGGGACCCCTGGTTTAGACAATGACTGCCCTGCTCAAACATCACAGAAAAAATATGACCCAACCACTCAGCAAGGGCTGAGTGGAGAGCTAGGCTTCTACCCTCTCTGGGCTACAGTAAGGTTCCCTGAAACCCAGTGGGGGGGGTGTTGCAGAAAGCTGAGAGGGAGCCCAGATTTTCATCCCTGTCACCTGGTAATGAGGCCACCCTCTTACCCCTCCAGTGTCAGCTGGGATCCTGAGGGGAGGCAGGACTTCCACCCACACCAGACAGTAACGGGCAGCCCCTCCTTCCTGGGGTGGGGCCAGAGGAGCCCGATGACTGTCTCCATCACCCAGGGACAACCAAGGGGACCCTCCTCCCAGGGACCAACTGAGGCAGACTGGTGTTCAAGAAGGCCAGCTACAACAGAAGATGCAAGATCCAGAGACTCACGACATAAAATAAAGCTTTAATAAAAAGAAAAGTCACTCATAACCAAAGACCAGGAGGATCTTAAATGGAATGAGAAAAGATAAAAAATGGCAATGCTAAGATGACAAAGGTGACAGAATCACCTGCCAAAGAATTTAAAGCAGCCTTGATAAAAATGCTTCATGAACAATTAAGCTGACATGAATTAAAAAAAAAAAAAAAAGAAAAGAAAGGAAACTTCAGCCAAGAAATAAAAAAGTCTCACCACAGAAATACAAGACAAAGAAGAACCAAGTGGAAATGTCAGGAGTAAATTTCCTCGTAACTGAAAGACACAGAAACTGATGTGAAAAGCTCAGTGGACGGGCTACCCAGCAGAATGGGAGAGCAAAGGCAGACTTCTTGGAAATGGAAATCTTCTCCACCCGGCCTTGCTTATACAATACTACCAAGTGTCAACCCTCAGTGAGCTGAACACTTAAGAGATGTGCTTTCTATTGTATATAAAATAATCTTTCAAAATATTAATGCAAATGCTAGATATCCTTCAGTCACTTCTAGAAAGAGTTTACGAGTGATTTTTGAATAATGTGGTTTCATCCAGATCCCCCACCTCCGAGAGACAGCCACACAGCAGTCCAGGTGCAAGCTCTACCCCTCTCTCGCTCTGTCTCTCTATGCACATGCAGGTCACAGCGCCCCTCTGCAGGACGATGGAAACGTGAATATCACACTATCAACCCTCCCTTTGTTGCTGTGTTGATAAAGGGAGACAACACATAAAAACACCTGACTCCAGATGTTCAATGAACATCAGCCCTCCGTTTTTACCCTCTTGCCCTCTTTCCTCATAATGGAGGCATAGTTGGCATCAATTTTAACAATTTTTAAACAAGATAGTAGCCGTGTAATTTTTTTTTTTTACTGTTATTAGCATTTATTTAATGCTGAATTTACTCCTTGGCCCTAAATTTTTGTTTCTTCAATTGGTTCTGGGATATTGTTTTCTTCTGTGCAGCCTCCTTTCTGACTTAGGAACAATCTGGTCTTTTTCAGGTTAGGGCTGTCTTACCTATTAAAAGAGAATGATCATAAATTTTTAATAAAGTTTCAGAAAAATTCAATGAACATATATTTAAAGTGCTTAGTCAATGCCTGACACCAAGTAAGTACTTCACAACTGGTAACCGCTGCTGTACTTATTTCTTCCTTTGTTCTCGTTAGTATCATCTTAATATCGACATCTTCCAAAGCAAAAACTCTGAGCCTCGGTATACACATTTTGACATGCACATGCACAGACAGCTCTGCTGAGGAGGGAGAGAGGTGACTGGTCAGTGTGGTTAGGGAAGGTGGAGGGGGACAAAGAGTCAGATAAAGGCATCAGAGGAAAAAAAGAGAAGCTTAAAATTCTCTTGAAAGGGTTATCCTGGCAACTAAGGAAAAAAGAATAATATTCTTTCATCTAGAAACATAAGTATCTGTCAAGTCACAGAAATGTGAAAAAGGCTTGATCCATTCTGGTTTGACTTGATGAATGTGAGTGTTCTCCTATCTCTCTCTCTCTCTCTCTCTCTCTGTATGTGGTAAGGTCATCTTGGTGGGCAATTTTGTTTGATTGTTCTCTCTATTCACAGTAAATGTTTCTCCGATGAAAGGAACATTCAAGTTTAACACATCCCATTCTTGTTTCACTTGATCTTCACAAATGTATATGATATATAATATATACATACATGTATATATAAATCAAAGGTCATATTATCTAAAAGAAGAGCTATCATGTAATGGAGGAAATAGATCTTAATTTATGGACAAAAAGTAGCTCAAAGTTCAATGGAGCCATTGATAGGGCTATAAATTGCTAAAGATTCCCTAATTAGAAAAAAATACTCCTTTTTAGATTTCCCAAATTTACTAAGAAAATTGGTAAGTGTAGATTACAGATCAATGCTCCTCAATGCACCTTGGTCACTCTTTTGGAGACAGACTGTCCAGTATGGGAGCCAATAGCCACACTTGGCTATTTAAATTTAAATTCATGACACTTAAATACAATTGGAAATTGAATTTTTCTGTTGCACTAGCCACACTGCAATTGTCTAACAGTCATATGTGTCTGTGACCACCACACTGTCACTGCAGATCACTGGACATTTCCATCATTGCAGATGGTCAACTGGATAGCAAAAATTTGAAAAATCAGTCCTTCTTCCCAAAAAATATTACTGAAAAAGAACTGAGAAAACAAAAATTTGATGTCAGAAATATTTCATTTTCTATATGCATTTAATTGTTCTTAGTAATCTAAGCAATTATATCTACATTTTAGGAATAAGAAAAAAGTTAAATAGCGTGACCAGGTGATGGTGCGGTGGGTAGAGCATTGGCCTGGGATGCAGAGGACCCAAGTTAGAAACACCAAGGTTGCCAGCTTGAGCACAGGCCCATTTGGCTTGAGCGCAGGGTCACTGGCTTGAGTGTAGGATCATAGACATGACCCCATGTTCGCTGGTTTGAGCCCAAAGGTTGCTGACTTGAAGCCCAAGGTTGCTGGCTTGAGCCCAAGGTCGCTGACTTGAGCAAGGGGACACTGGTTCAGCTGGAGTCCCCTTGGTCAAGGCACATATGAGAAAGCAATCAATGAACAACTGAGGTGCTGCAACGAAGAATTGATGCTTCTCATCTCTCTCCTTTCCTGTCTGTCTGTCCCTATCTGTCCCTTTCTCTGTCTCTCTAGCTAAAAAAAAGAAAAGAAAAAGAAAGAAAAAAGTTAAATACAATATCATAATTAGGGATTTTATAGAATGTTTGCTCTTTGGGAATAAACAGCCCCTGTAACATCTCTAGCTCTGACTTTCATACACATTTCAGATACACTTTCATAAAAGTAAGAACCTTCTTATTCAGTTATTTTAGACAAATGGCAGGTCTTTGAGTAACCTACTGCCAACCTGGTTGCTTCTGCGTCACCATTTGGTTTGTTTCTTTTTATCAGCTTTTAGATACTCATGATTATCTCTAAGCGACACAGAGATAAACTGAGAATCAGAGATAAGTAAGCTCTGGCTAAGCTCCCAGTCTTCTAAAAGGGCAGCTCCCTAGAGTCTGTCCAGGACTGACATATGTGATGAAAATTTCATTGGTCCTCATTGAAATGGAAAAAAAATACAAAAAACTAGATAGCCTTGTGAGTTTATTTTGATATTTACTTTCCTGCATTTTTTAATGTTAACTACCTATCTTTTATCAAATCAGATAAGAGATAGTGACTGTACATATATACCTGTGCACATAAGGTTTAATGTTAACAAAATAATAATTATAGACACTATGAATATTCCCTTTTATTTTAATTACTTGTCTATGAAAGCTGAAGGTTGGAGCAGTACTTCTAAGCTACTGACCAAAAATAAGCAGGACAATAATTATTTGCAGATGATGTGAAGGTAGGAGAGGGTAGAAATAAGAGCTACAGAGAAAGTGATGATAAGAGTTTCCAAAAATTGAGAAAGTAAATGATTACTTCTAAGCCCCCCCCCAAAAAAAAATCAGGCACAACTTCATAAGAACTTGGCATCTCAGATAGGTTTTGAAGAAGATGTCAGACCAGGTCTGCACCTGTATTTCACATGTCCAAGCAAATGGACCAATTTAAAAGAAGGTTCAGATAGAGACATCTGGAGCATTTATAAGGAAGAGCACATCATCTGGAATCTAAAGCACTTGAAAACCCCACGAAGATGAGATAGGAAGATAATCTGGGAGCAGATTACAATGAGCGTGGGGTCTTGGGGTTATTAGGATAAGAAATTTGAAAATGTTTCTCACTAAATAACTGGAAAGTCAATAAACGTTTCGAGCAGGAGGAATCTTAGCCAACGCTGTGTCTCAATAATATGCATAAACACGTAAGGACAATGATCATCTGTTGATAAGTGAGCATTCTTCAAGATTTGACGCAAGTCTCATTAAAGCCTTCTCCTTGATTACGATACACAGCTAGGCTCCTCCATCTGAACTCCCCAAGCATTGAGCAGCACTACCTAGGGCACCCCACTCCCACTTCTTCAAGTCACCACCACAAAATTAGGCATCCAGCACATCATACTGTTGTAGTTAATAATCAACATCATTCCCTGTGCCCCTTTAAATACCCGGCCCATAATAGGGGCCAAATAGTGATGAGCCAACACATGTTCCACAGCCCTTCTGCTCCCACCTATGAGGTGGAAGCACCAGCTGAGGCTGGTGGGCGGGCGTGTCCCCGGGGACACCTTACTCACACCCACGCACACTGCCCTAAGAGACGACTGAAAGAACAAAAACCACAGGCAAATGGCAGAGCGCGTGATTGTGTATTTGAGAAAGGATTTATAT
This sequence comes from Saccopteryx leptura, assembly GCF_036850995.1. Lineage (NCBI taxonomy): Eukaryota > Metazoa > Chordata > Mammalia > Chiroptera > Emballonuridae > Saccopteryx > Saccopteryx leptura. The sequence continues at coordinate 354,579,402 of NC_089505.1, forward strand.
TACTACTTAGCTTTTCAAATCAGACGAGGCTTCTAAAATATTTTACCAGTTTCCCTCACTGTTCTAGATCCTCTTGGCTGGTATACAAAAACAGAAACAATTCTGAAGAACATACTCGGAAAGATTAGCAATTCATTCTATGGTGTTATAAATTATTTCTAAGGATGCCTCTAGTCAGTGTTCAATATGACAGCCATTAAAGCACCATAAACACCAACTGTTACCATCTACATCTCTCTTTAAGATTAAAGAAAAGGGGGGAGGAAATCAACTCCGTAGAGCTCAGATCAGAGAAAGTCTATCAGAAAGTCTATCAGTCCAACCATTTGCCTCCTTGGCTGCTGATATCAAAAGTCATGAGGTAGATGGTGCCTCTCTAGTTTCCAAGTTTCAGCGCCTCCTCAAGCTCTGCCCCGTCTCCCATCTTCCACCAGCCCCCTCGTTCCTCCCATAAGTGTATGAACATGCTCAAGTCCTGCCCTGTGAAATAATCCTCCCCCCAACTCTGTTCACTTCTGAACAAACGACTCCCTTCTTCTTCCTTTCCCTACAGCCAGACTGTTAAGAGTGAATTACTGTCCATAATTTAGGCAGACCTGTATGGACACTATTCTATGTAATTTACAAACTGAAGTGGATCGAATGACTGTTTAATCAATATTCGCTCCCCTTGGAGCACACTGTGTGTGTCCCTACACAGAGACTTTGGCCATGTGAGTTAATTTGGCCAATGGATATCAGTGGACAAGACGTTGAGCTGAGTGAAGCATGCCTATTCAGTTTGGTTTGGTGTCTCAGGCACTTGTAGTAACCAGGGACAGAGCATTCCCAGGGGAAGCTGCCCTTCAATGTGGGCCCCGGAATGGGGTACACAGAGCAGAAATGACATCAGCCTAAAGTCTAGAACTAAGGCCAGCTGACAGCTGGAGAGACCTGGAGATGTGCCAGGCGTCAGACCCTCAGGAGCATGAGAGCCACTGTAGGATTTTGCTCTTTACTCTAAGGCCATAGGAGACCTCTAGAACGTAGCTTCTAGAGGAAGTCCTCTCCGTTCTATCCTGGGGTCCATCTGGGTCCTTCTGAGACCTAGCTGACTATCATAAAGCATGCAATACAATACAATTGCTGTTTATGCATTTATCACTCCATTAGTGCTGACTTCTCCCTCCACAACGGTTATTCCAATTCAAGCTAACAACAACAGGGATGAAACTCTGATGATGTAAAAAAAAAAATTTTAGAAGAACAGATGTTTCAATTGTAGGTCTTACCCCTCTGAATACATGGCATAAGCGCTTCAGAGACAGGATAAGAGAAAGACACCCGCAGCTAGGGGAGCAGTCCACCATCACCATGCCTAGCTCAGAGCAGATCCCAAACTCTCGCTCTGCAGGCAGCAGAGCTGAATCTGGGAAGCAGCTGGTGTGAGAGGAGGTGGCCCTGCCAGCTGATACTAAAATAAACCACAGAGCAATAGGCATTTCATCAGCCTAAACCCTCTGCCCCCCATCTCCAGGGCTACCTCCTTGTTATTCAAGCCTCCACTTAAACATCTCCTCGGTGGAGACATTCCTGACTGCATAATCTAAGTAGCTTCCCAGGCTACACCATCCCATCTTCCTGCTTTATTTCTCTACATGGTACTCGGGACGCTGATATGGAATGGTGTGTGTGTTGACTGTCTCCTGTGACTAAAATTCTAAGTCACCAGAGGGAGGGGTCTTGCTTGTATCGTTCGTTGTTTTAACTGTAGTGGAGCGCCTGGCCCATGGGCAGCACTCAGGAAATAGCCGTTAAACAACTGAACCAACAGTGGCGAACGGGATGCCCCCTTCTTTTATCCACATCCTTCTCTCAGGCATGGTTTCCTCTGCTGCAGATGTTCCTGTTTAACAAGGATCCTCAAAGTCTTATAACCATATGCAAGGTTTAACTTGTATCTGTGTCTCTACATTTTTCTGGGTAAAGAAATCCTAGTTTTCATCAGAGGATCAAAGACTCCACATTGCTTATGAACTAAATTGTGTCTCCCTAAATTCATATGTTGAAGTCTCAACCCCCGATGTGACTATATTTGGAGGCAGGGCCTTTAAAGAGGTCATTAAAGTTAGATGAGGCCATCAGGGTGGGCACTAGTCCTATGTGACTGGCATCCTTATGAAAAGAGGAAGAAACAGCAGCGATCTGTGTGCACAGAAAATAGGCAATCTACTAGCCTAGGAGAGAAGTCCTGAGAGAAGCCAAACTTCCCAACACCTTGATTTGGGCTTTTAGCCTCTAGAATAGTGAGGAAGTAAATTTTTGTTTAAGTCACCCAGTCTGTGGTACTTTATGATGGCAGTCCTAGGAATCTAATGCAATACCCCTGGAAAGTTAAGAACCACTAATAAGTTAAAACTATCACTTATCTGAGCACCTAATAAGACTGTATTCTTAACATATGTTACCTCAGTCCTTCCTCCCAACAATCCTGCTGGGCGAAGAGGACTGTTTCCCATTTCAAAGAACCAATAAAGTCAGGACCTACACCCAGTCAATAGTTCATCTTGGTCGTATATTAAAATCATAGAATCTGAGAAGTCACTCATACCTGGCCAAGCAGGAAAGAACCCAAGCTGGTTGGTCCCCAAAGAGCCCAGGCATAAAGTCCTTCTAATGGTTCACAGAAATTAAGAAACCCTGAGTAGGGCAGCCACAATCCCACATCTTGTGAGACTGACTGCTGGCCTCCCCAGATACTGATGGCAACTGCTTCAGCACCTGACTGTCAGAGGGCTCCTGCTTAGGATATGCTCAGTGCATCTTGGTTATTTCGTCCCAGTCCACCTCCATTCATGTTTTTTTTTCATTTCAGTAAACAAAATTTTATTATGTAATTTGTTTATGAATAAATGTAAGTAATTTATTACAACAAATTAACAAAAAAACTAATGGGACGTGTTGAGGCGCTTTGCATCGCCTATTATTTTTTATTCTTTTTTTAAAATTTAATTAACTGTGTTTACATAGATTCTAGGGTAGCCCCGAATGCATCCCCCCTCCCGTTTTCCCCTCAACATCTCCCTTGCCCCTCCCTAGAGTGCCCTCCCCCCTTCCCTTCAGGTTTATCCCATCCTATCATCCCCTTTCCCTCTGTCCTCTTTTCCTCTGGTCCCTTTGATCCCTCCTCTGTCTCAATTCTGTTCCTCAGTTCTCATTATTCCTTGGATTCCTCAAATGAGTGAGGTCATATGATATTTTTCTTTCTCTGCCTGGCTTATTTCACTCATCATAATAGTTTCCAGGTCCATCCATGTTGTTGGAAAAGGTAATATTTCCTTCTTTTTTATGGCCCCATAGTATTCCACCTCACACCAGTCAGAATGGTGCTCATTAACAAAACAACACACGATAGGTGCTGGCGAGTATGTGGAGAAAGGGGAACCCTCCTGCACTGCTGGTGGGAATGCAGACTGGTGCAGCCACTGTGGAAAACAGTATGGAGATTCCTCAGAAAATTAAAAAAGGATCTGCCTTTTGACCCAGCCATCCCATTTTTAGGAATATGTCCCAAGAATACCATATCACTGACTGAAAAAAAGAAATGCACCCCCATGTTTATGGCAGCATTGTTCACAATAGTGAAGATCTGGAAACATTCACGCTCTTTCCACAATAGCACAACATTTGCTTCAGTCCTTATAACTCAGGTGGGCTCTCACCTCAAATCCAGGGCTTAACTGTGTGAACTGGCCCTAAGCCAATCAGCACATTTCATTATCCCTGATCACATGACTTATGCTGTCCAATCAGGAAACCTTCTTCACTGTGTGAGAATTACTGAGAAAAGACTTGTTCTCTTTCCTGCTAGAAGTCTATGAAGTAGGAACTGCTAAAGCAGTTCCCATGAGAAAAGTGCCTCTGGGTGAATAAGGCTAACACAGCAGGCAGAAGAGGAGCCAACAGAAAAAAATGGAGTCCAGGTGACAAACAGAAACCTGAATTAAACCTTTCTGTTCTGAAGGACAGATCAACAGTTAGGTTTCTCAGCTAGGTGAGCTAACATGTGGTCTCTCTGTACTCAGCCCACTCAGGTTGGAGAGAGTTTTCTGAGACTTGCAATTCATACAGCATGTGTCATGTCAAACAAAAGCCCGGTCTTTTATGCCTGGGAGGGTCTTCAGATGTCAGTAAAATTGCACTGGTGTTCTAAGTAGGCGTGTTAGGTGAGGAATGTGGATTTCATCCAGGGTTCTGCAGGTGCCCCAAAGGCAAGCAAGCAAACTGGTATTTCAACATTCTTAAAAATTTTACTCTTATTTCACTTCCCCGTGGAGATAAATCAGCAAATATATTGCTCCGAGAGATGTCAGAGAGCTTACTGCCTATGTTTTCTTCTAATATGCCTATGGTTTTAAGGCTTACATTTAAGTCTTTTATCCATTTTGAGTTTATTTTTGTGAGTGGTGTAAGTTGGTGATCTAGTTTCATTTTTTTGCAAGTAGTTGTCCAATTTTCCCAACACCATTTGTTAAAGAGGCTGTCTTTACTCCATTGTATTTCCTTACCTCCTTTGTCAAATATCAGTTGTCCATAGAACTGTGGGTTTATTTCTGGGTTCTCTGTTCTGTTCCATTGATCTATATACCTGTTCTTATGCCAGTACCAGGCTGTTTTGAGTACAATGGCCTTGTAGTATAACTTGATATCTGGAAGTGTGATACCTCCCACTTTATTCTTCTTTTTTAAGATTGCTGAGGCTATTCGTGTTCTTTTTTTGGTTCCATATAAATTTTTGGAATATGTGATCTATATCTTTGAAGTATGTCATTGATATTTTAATTGGTATTGCATTGAATTTATAGATTGCTTTGGGTAATATAGACATTTTAATGATGTTTATTCTTCCTAACCATGAGCACGGTATATGCTTCCACTTGTTTGTATCTTCCTTGATTTCTTTTATCAATGCTTTGTAATTTTCCGAGTACAAGTCTTTAGTCTCCTTGGTTAAGTTTACTCCTAGGTACTTTATTTTTATATTTGCTGATTTATCTCCACGGGGAAGTGAAATAAAAGACAGGATAAACAAATGGGACTATATCAAACTAATAAGCTTTTGCACAGCTAAAGAAAACAAGACCAGAATAAAAAGACAAACTACACAATGGGAGAACATATTTGACAATACGTCTGATAAGGGGTTAATAACCAAAATTTATAAGGAACTTGTAAAACTTAATACCAGGAAGACAAACAATCCAATCCAAAAATGGGCAAAAGAAATGAATAGACACTTCTCCAAAGAGGACATACAGATGGCCAATAGGCATATGAAAAAATGCTCAATATCACTAATTGTTAGAGAAATGCAAATTAAAACCACAACGAGATATCACCTCACACCAGTCAGAATGGCGCTCATCAACAAAACAACACAGAATAAGTGCTGGCGAGGATGTGGAGAAAAGGGAACCCTCCTGCACTGCTGGTGGGAATGCAGACTGGTGCAGCCACTGTGGAAAACAGTATGGAGATTCCACAAAAAATTAAAAATCAAACTGCCTTTGAACCAGCTATCCCACTGTTAGGAATATACCCCAAGAACACCATAGCACTGTATGGAAAGAAGAAATGCACCCCCATGTTTATGGCAGCATTGTCCACAATAGCAAAGATCTGGAAACAGCCCAAGTGTCCGTCAGAGGACGAGTGGATAAAAAAGCTTTGGTAGTACATATATACTATGGAATACTACTCAGCCATAAGAAATGATGACATCGGATCATTTACAATAACATGGATGGACCTTGATAACATTATACTGAGTGAAATAAGTAAATCAGAAAAAAAACTAAGAACTATATGAATCCATACATAGATGGGACATAAAAATGAGACTCAGAGGCCCTGGCCGGTTGGCTCAGCGGTAGAGCGTCGGCCTGGCGTGCGGGGGACCCGGGTACGATTCCCGGCCAGGGCACACAGGAGAAGCGCCCATTTGCTTCTCCACCCCCACCCCCTCCTTCCTCTCTGTCTCTCTCTTCCCCTCCCGCAGCCAAGGCTCAATTGGAGCAAAGATGTCCCAGGCGCTGGGGATGGCTCCTTGGCCTCTGCCCCAGGCGCTGGAGTGGCTCTGGTCATGGCAGAGCGATCCCCCGGAGGGGCAGAGCATCACCCCCTGGTGGGCAGAGCAGTCGCCCCTGGTGGGCGTGCCAGGTGGATCCCGGTTGGGCGCATGCGGGAGTCTGTCTGACTGTCTCTCCCCTTTTCCAGCTTCAGAAAAAAAAAAAAAAAATGAGACTCAGAGACATGAACAAGAATGTGATGTCAATGGGGGTGGGGGGTGGGGGGAGGGGGGATGGGGCGAGGAAGGAGAGAGGGGTTGGGGGAGGGGAGGGCCACAAAGAAAACCAGACAGAAGGTGACAGAAGACAATTTGACTTTGGGGGAGGGGTATACAGCACAATCAAATGTCAAAATAACCTGGAGATGTTTTCTCTCAACATATGTACCCTGATTTATCAATGTCACTGCGTTAAATTTAATAAATAAATTTAAAAAAAATTTTTACTCTTTCCATAGAGAATCCATTTGCAAAGCTCACAACTGGAGTCTGAAAAACTACATTTGGAGGCTCTTGCATGTGCAGGTGGGAAGCGTTGAGGCCTAAATTAGCACAAAGGTAGTGAGGATAAGAGGAGGAATGAGTTCTCCAAATCATTTGGATCAGGGATTCAACAACTTTTTCCGTCAAGGGCTGATGGTAACTATAAGCTTCGCAAACCATCCGTATCACAACTGTCCGAGTCTACCACTGCAGTACAAAAGCAGCAACAAACCACATAAACGAATGACCATACCGTGTCCCAATGGAACTTTAGGAAAAGAGGTGGCTGGCTGCCAGCCCCTTATCTAGACATACACTGGGTCATACTGGTCACTGACTCAATATGAGGCAGGAAGGAAACAGAGAGGCAAGGCAGCTGCTGGACTTTGGGGTCGTTAGGCTCTCGGTGCTTGGTTCCAGAATCATTAATTTCTTGAGTCAACTCAATGTCAGAGGAGGATAAAAACTCATTAAAATTTTATAGTTCAACAGCCTCGTTTTATTGGTCATGATATTGAGGGCAGGTGCCTCTATGGTGACCCGTTAGCAGCACAAACAAAACTGAAGTTCGTAACTCTGGGTTCAGTGGCGTCTCTATTGCACTGCACCCCTATCCTCTATGCCTCTAGATAAAAACGCTTTTCTCTCTCTTCCTTCAGACCACCGTGTTACATCTAATAATGATAATTGTGTATGTAATAAATATCACTCGACATGTATAAAGTGTCCTAGGACCGCTGAGAGACTGTCTCCTATTTCAGGGATCTTCAAGTCTTATCATTGTTATCCGCATTTCCCCCAAGCCATTTTTTTCTGCTTCTGATAATATTTTTTCTTTTTAGATCTGATATATTTTTTAAAGTGCTTGTGAAACATACATCATACTTCTTTGCTCTAAGGATTATTCACTCTTTAATCTGAACAATGTTTTATGTTAAAAGCATACAGAGAATTTATTCAAGCCCAGAACAGAATCACTGCTTATTCAGCCTAAGAAAAGAATAAATCACAGACATGCATTATCAGAACATAACCACAGTCAACTCCAATTGAAGACCAAAAAGATCTTACTAAAAGGCCGGCAAAATGCCTTATGACTGTTATGCAAAACCAAAAACCATACAAAGAGTAAAAGGCTCAAAAAAAAATATGCCAAATGCTAATAGTGGCTGTTTTTTTGAAGGTGGGTCCAGGGAAAATGTTTTTTCTTTCTACTTTCCAGAGGAGATACATTATGTAAATGTTGACAGAATACATTATGGAAATATTAACAGGAAATTATGTAAAAACTAAAGATCTTTAGGTTTACAGCAACAAAGGATGCTTTCAGGCATCACTGGCTGGCATAGCTTTGTAACTTGATAATTTTTTTTCCTTCATGCCCCGTGAATGACTCTTCTTCAAGTGTTTCCAGACACCATACCCTCCTCACTGTCATCTTATTTTCCACTTTCACTGCCTTTTTTCTCATTCCCTTGGGCGGTCCCTGGGTTATGAATGAGAAAGGTTCTGCAGGTTTGTTTTTAAACTGAATTTGCATGTAAGTTGGAATAGGTACAGTTACCTATTAAATACAGTTTAGACAGATGTGTGTGTCTTAACATAGTATTCATTTTTACCTTTCTGTGCATATGAATACTTCAACACTTTGAAGTCCACATTTCAAGTCTACAGAACATATCTCATTCATAACCTGGGGACTGCCTATAAACCCAACCTGGTTGACTATTTTAATAATACTTTTAAGTTTTTCTGGACAATGAACTATCTCTAAAAATGGATGCTTATCAGGAGAGAATGCTTCGTGCTATGTCTTGCGCTTTTCCTTCCTCTTTCAGGAAATCTCGACCCCACCGATCCCTCCCTGAAAATGAGAGCCCGGAATTATGAGAGATGACGTCAGAGTAATGGCGGGGTAGGAAGCAATACCGATAAATCTCCCCCAAAACTCAACAAGATCTTCAACCAGAAACAGAAAAACCTATACTTGGAGCTTCCAGATGCTTCGCAATACACCCAAAGGTATGATTGAGTGAAAAATTGGCTAAATATATAACCAAACCCCGAAGGAATTAGGGAGTAAGAAATGCTCCGCCTTCCTCACTAACCTAAACAGGGCGGCTTTCTCTGGTAACTGTGAATATAGAAACTGAGGCGGGCAAAGGGGGTGAATACAAACGGCCAAACCAGGCTGTGGCACGGAGATCCAAGCCGAGGAAAATCTGATCCTGTGGCAACCCGGGCAATACAAGCTAACACTCGCGCCAAACCCAAACAAAGAAAGACAAGCGGCGCGGCCATTTTACCCGGTCTCCTGGTTGGTGCGCAGTTAGTGGGCGAGAGATTTCTTCCTAGGCCCCGGGAGTCAGTGCCCGTGTTGCCCCACGGAAAGGCAGGGTCAGAGGCCTTTCTGTGGGCCGAGGGCAGAGTCTCTGGGCAGCCCCAGCGCCCTGGGAAAGCCACGCACGGGAGGGAGTGAGAACTAATTCCAACGGTGGAGATTTTCCGTGCCGGAGGGTGTTTCACTCAGAGGGAAAGCGGCCGGCCTCATATCCTGGTTTGCGCGCGCAGATAAGGAGTGAGCGATTCCTCCGAGTGCCTCGGCAGTGCGCGCCCGTGTTATCGCACAGAGGGGCAGAGTCAGGGGCCTTTGTGTGGGCCAAAGCGGAATCTCGGGCCGCCCCAGCGCCTTGCAAAAGCCGCGCACGGGGACGGAGCGAGACTCAATTCCAACGCTGCAACTTTTCCCTGCGGTTGGGGGTTTCACTCAGAGCGTGAGACTGCTGGCCGGATATCCTGGTCTGCGCGCGCAGCCAGTGAGTGAGAGTTTCCTCCAAGCGCCCCGGAAGTGGGCACCCGCTTGTGTTACCGGACAGAGTGGCAGAGCCAGAGGTCTTTGAATGGCCGGAAAGCCCACCTGATTATGCTAGCAGCTCTGACTGACTGAGCCTTACCCAGAGCCCTGTGCTGAGTGGAAATAGAGTGGGGAGTTGCCAGCTCTTTGAGCCTCTTACTATCCAGGCAGAGGCAGCAGCAACCCCATAGCTGGATTATCAGGCTGCTAATTGAGGAAGGAAAGACTAGGAGAAAGGCTCTAGGAACACGGACTCTCTCACTGTCGGAGCCTATAAATGCTAATAGCCTAGACTGCCAACGAGACTAAAGCACAATACATGACATTGCCATAGAGACTTATCAACTGCAAACCTCCACCTGAGCGTGGCAAAGGGGCAAAACCCGGGGTACAGAGTCACCGACCAGGAAGAGGGAGAGAAAAGAAAAAGCAAGAAGATAACCTCTCAAAATCAAGAATAATCTGCAGACTTTATAACCTATCCCATTTTATTATATTTGTTCGTTTGTTTCTCTTATCTTCATTCTTGATACTTTTTTTTTCCTCCTCCAATTTGGCCGATTAACTCTCTACTGGTCTTACTCTCTCCTCTCCTTAAACTACACTACCCATAAGTGTTACATCTCCCATTATCTTTTCTCTTCTCTTCCTTTCTCTCTATGAGGGTTGCACTCCAAAACCCTTAACTCTCTCTCTCTCTCTCCTTTCTTTTTTCTTCTTTTAGTGGTTCCCTCTTTTTTTTCTCTCTCTCTCTTTCTTTTCTCCCTCTATATTAGTTTCTTCCTTTCTCCTTTATATCTCCTCTCACTCAAACCTCAATAACAAACAAATTATCTTATCTGGGACTCAAACTTATGTTTGTGGCATTCTGGGGGGTTTTTACTTCACCTTTTTAACTCACTAGCAGTGCTCCCATCCCTGGCTCTCCATATTATCTAGTTCTTGTTCCACTAAATACAATAGTAATTTTTTAATTTGTCCCCCCGTTTTTCCGTTTTCCTCTTAATCCTCTCATCATAACTCTTAGACAACCAACACCTAAAAGCAAATCATTTTATTCTTGACCCAAATTTTTTCCTTATTTGCTTTTTGTGGGTCCATACGCTCTTTTTTTTTTTTTTTTTTTTTGCCCCTTTATTACTTTTCCCCAATTCAGGCCCTCCATCACAGGCATTGTTTGTTATAATTCACAGTCCACCACAAGATTTTATCAAGAAAGAGGGGAGAGGAGAGGAGAGGAAAAAAGGAGGGGGGGGAATAATTTCCTTTTTTTTTTTTTAAAATTTTTATTTTATTTTATTTTTCTTTATTACATTATTAATTTTTTTAAAAAAAAACTTTTTTCGATTTTTTTTTATTATTTTTTTAAACTTTTTATTCTTTATTAAATCTCATTAATACTATCAACAAAACCACCTTCAGATGCCATTAAGGAAGAGAAAATCGAATATCATGGATACAAAAGAAAGAGAGGTAACACAGCTAGATGAGGAAAAATCTATGGAGAAAAAATTTAATATATTGGAAACCTTGGAGCTAAATGACAGAGAATTCAAGATAGAAATCCTAAAAATCCTCCGAGATATACAAGAAAACACAGAAAGGCAATTTAGGGAGCTCAGAAAACAACTCAATGAACACAAAGAATATATGTCCAAGGAAATTGAAACTATAAAAACAAATCAAACAGAGATGAAAAACTCAATTCACGAGCTGAAAAACGAAGTAACAAGCTTAGCTAATAGAACAGGTCAGATAGAAGAGAGGATTAGTGAAATAGAAGACAAGCAACTTGAGGCACAACAGAGAGAAGAAGAAAGAGACTCAAAAATTAAAAAAAATGAGATAGCCCTACAAGAATTATCTGACTCCATCAAAAAGAATAACATAAGAATAATAGGTATATCAGAGGGAGAAGAGAGAGAAAATGGAATGGAGAACATACTCAAACAAATAATAGATGAGAACTTCCCAAGCCTGTGGAAAGAACTAAAGCCTCAAGTTCAAGAAGCAAACAGAACTCCAAGTTTTCTTAACCCCAACAAACCTACTCCAAGGCATATCATAATGAAACTGACACAAACCAACAGCAAAGAAAAAATTCTCAAGGCAGCCAGGGAAAAGAAGAATACAACATATAAAGGAAGGCCCATTAGATTATCATCAGATTTCTCAGCAGAAACTCTACAAGCTAGAAGAGAGTGGACCCCAATATTTAAAGTCCTGAAAGAGAGGAACTTTCAGCCACGAATACTATACCCATCAAAGCTATCCTTCAAATATGAAGGAGAAATAAAAACATTCACAGATACAGAAAAGATGAGGGAATTTATCATCAGAAAACCCCCACTCCAGGAATTACTAAAGGGGGTTCTCCAATCAGATACAAAGAACAAAAAAAAACAGAGCCACAAGTAAAAGCTCCAAGAAGAACACAATAAAACCAAATTTAAACTGTGACAACAACAAAAAGAAAGAGGGGGAGAAGATGGAGATTAACAGTAGCAAAGGACGATGGAGTGCAAAAGTACTCACAAAATAGTTCGCTACAATGAACAGGGTAGGGACCCTTTTCATTATTCAAAGGTAACCACCATTGAAAAAACCACCACAGAAGCACATGAGATAAAAAAGATAGCAACAGTGGAAAGATGTATGGAATACAACCAAATAAAAACAAAAGATAGAAAAACAAAAGAGAAGGATCAAACAAGACACAAAACTAACAGAAAGCAAGATATAAAATGGCAATAGGGAACCCACAAGTATCAATAATTACACTAAATGTAAACGGATTAAACTCACCAATAAAAAGGCACAGAGTAGCAGAATGGATTAAAAAAGAAAATCCAACTGTATGCTGCCTACAGGAAACTCATCTAAGTAACAAGGATAAAAACAAATTCAAAGTGAAAGGCTGGAAAACAATACTCCAAGCAAATAACATCAAAAAAAAAGCAGGTGTAGCAATACTCATATCGGATAATGCTGACTACAAGACAGGAAAAGTACTCAGAGACAAAAATGGCCATTTCATAATGGCTAAGGGGACACTGAATCAAGAAGACATAACAATTCTTAATATATATGCACCAAACCAAGGAGCACCAAAATATATAAGACAGCTACTTATTGATCTTAAAACAAAAACTGACAAAAACACAATCATACTTGGAGACCTCAATACACCGCTGACGGCTCTAGATCGGTCATCCAAACAGAGAATCAACAAAGACATAGTGGCCTTAAACAAAACACTAGAGCACCTGGATATGATAGACATCTACAGGACATTTCATCCCAAAGTGACTGAGTATACATTTTTCTCCAGTGTACATGGATCATTCTCAAGAATTGACCATATGTTGGGCCACAAAAACAACATCAGCAAATTCAGAAAAATTGAAGTTGTACCAAGCATATTTTCTGATCATAAAGCCTTGAAACTAGAATTCAACTGCAAAAAAGAGGAAAAAAATCCCACAAAAATGTGGAAACTAAACAACATACTTTTAAAAAATGAATGGGTCAAAGAAGAAATAAGTGCAGAGATCAAAAGATATATACAGACTAATGAAAATGACAATACGACATATCAGAATCTATGGGATGCAGCAAAAGCAGTGATAAGAGGGAAGTTCATATCACTTCAGGCATATATGAACAAACAAGAGAGAGCCCAAGTGAACCACTTAACTTCCCACCTTAAGGAACTAGAAAAAGAAGAACAAAGACAACCCAAAACCAGCCGAAGAAAGGAGATAATAAAAATCAGAGCAGAAATAAATGAATTAGAGAACAGAAAAACTATAGAAAAAATTAATAGAACAAGGAGCTGGTTCTTTGAAAAGATCAACAAAATTGACAAACCCTTGGCAAGACTTACCAAGGAAAAAAGAGAAAGAACTCATATAAACAAAATCCAAAACGAAAGAGGAGAAATCACCACGGACACTGTAGATATACAAAGAATTATTGTAGAATACTATGAAAAACTTTATGCTACTAAATTCAACAACCTAGAAGAAATGGATAAATTCCTAGAAAAATACAACCTTCCTAGACTGAGTCAAGAAGAAGCAGAAAGCCTAAACAGACCTATCAGTAGAGAAGAAATAGAAAAAACCATTAAAAACCTCCCCAAAAATAAAAGTCCAGGCCCTGACGGCTATACCAGCGAATTTTATCAAACATTCAAAGAAGACTTGGTTCCTATTCTACTCAAAGTCTTCCAAAAAATTGAAGAAGAAGCAATACTTCCAAACACATTTTACGAAGCCAACATAACCCTCATACCAAAACCAGGCAAGGATGGCACAAAAAAAGAAAACTACAGACCAATATCTCTAATGAATACAGATGCTAAAATACTAAACAAAATACTAGCAAATCGAATACAACAACATATTAAAAAAATAATACATCATGATCAAGTGGGATTCATCCCAGAATCTCAAGGATGGTTCAACATACGTAAAACGGTTAATGTAATACACCATATCAACAAAACAAAGAACAAAAACCACATGATCTTATCAATAGACGCAGAAAAGGCTTTCGATAAAATACAACACAATTTTATGTTTAAGACTCTCAACAAAATGGGTATAGAAGGAAAATATCTTAACATGATAAAGGCCATATATGATAAACCATCAGCTAACATCATATTAAATGGCACTAAACTGAAGGCTTTCCCCCTTAAATCAGGAACAAGACAGGGTTGTCCACTCTCTCCACTGTTATTTAATGTGGTACTAGAGGTTCTAGCCAGAGCAATCAGACAAGACAAAGAAATAAAAGGCATCCATATCGGAAAAGAAGAAGTAAAGGTGTCACTTTTTGCAGATGATATGATCCTATACATCGAAAACCCCAAAGAATCCACAAAAAGACTACTAGAAACAATAAGCCAATACAGTAAGGTCGCAGGATACAAAATTAACATACAGAAGTCAATAGCCTTTCTATATGCCAACAATGAAACAACTGAGAAGGAACTCAAAAGAACAATCCCCTTCACGATTGCAACAAAAAAAATAAAATACTTAGGAATAAACATAACAAAGAATGTAAAGGACTTATATAATGAAAACTATAAACCATTGTTAAGGGAAATCGAAAAAGATATAATGAGATGGAAGAATATACCTTGTTCTTGGCTAGGAAGAATAAATATAATCAAGATGGCTATATTACCCAAAGCAATATACAAATTTAATGCAATTCCCATCAAACTTCCAATGACATTTTTTAAAGAAATAGAGCAAAAAATCATCAGATTTATATGGAACTATAAAAAACCCCGAATAGCCAAAGCAATCCTAAAGAAAAAGAATGAAGCTGGGGGCATTTCAATACCTGACTTCAAACTCTATTATAGGGCCACGACAATCAAAACAGCATGGTATTGGCAGAAAAATAGACACTCAGACCAATGGAACAGAATAGAAAGTCCAGAAATAAAACCACATATATATAGTCAAATAATTTTTGATAAAGGGGCCAACAACACACAATGGAGAAAAGAAAGCCTCTTCAATAAATGGTGCTGGGAAAACTGGAAAGCCACATGCAAAAGAATGAAACTGGACTACAGTCTCTCCCCCTGTACAAAAATTAACTCAAAATGGATCAAAGATCTAAACATAAGACCTGAAACAATTAAGTACATAGAAGAAGACATAGGTACTCAACTCAGGGACCTGGGTTTTAAAGAGCATTTTATGAATTTGACTCCAATGGCAAGAGAAGTGAAGGCAAAAATTAATGAATGGGACTACATCAGACTAAGAAGTTTTTGCTCAGCAAGAGAAACTGATAACAAAATAAACAGAAAGCCAACTAAATGGGAAATGATTTTTTCAAACGACAGCTCAGATAAGGGCCTAATATCCAAAATATACAAAGAACTCATAAAACTCAACAACAAACAAACAAACAATCCAATAAAAAAATGGGAAGAGGATATGAATAGACACTTCTCCCAGGAAGAAATACAAATGGCCAACAGATATATGAAAAGATGCTCATCTTCTTTAGCTATTAGAGAAATGCAAATCAAAACGGCAATGAGATACCACCTCACACCTGTTCGATTAGCTGTTATTAGCAAGTCAGGTAACAGCAAATGTTGGAGAGGCTGTGGAGAAAAAGGAACCCTCATACACTGTTGGTGGGAATGTAAAGTAGTACAACCATTATGGAAGAAAGTATGGTGGTTCCTCAAAAAACTGAAAATAGAACTACCTTATGACCCAGCAATCCCTCTACTGGGTATATATCCCAAAAACTCAGAAACATTGATACGTAAAGACACATGCAGCCTCATGTTTATTGCAGCATTGTTCACAGTGGCCAGGACATGGAAACAACCAAAAAGCCCATCAATAGATGACTGGATAAAGAAGATGTGGCACATATACACTATGGAATACTACTCAGCCATAAGAAATGATGACATCGGAACATTTACAGCAAAATGGTGGGATCTTGATAACATGATACGAAGCGAAATAAGTAAATCAGAAAAAACCAGGAACTGTATTATTCCATACGTAGGTGGGACATAATAGTGAAACTAAGAGACATTTATAAGAGTGTGGTGGTTACGGGGGGGGGAGGGGGGAATGGGAGAGGGATAGGGGGTGGGGAGGGGCACAAAGAAAACAAGATAGAAGGTGACAGAGGACAATCTGACTTTGGGTGGTGGGTATGCAACATAATTGAACGACAAGATAACCTGGACTTGTTATCTTTGAATATATGTATCCTGATTTATTGATGTCACCCCATTAAAAAAATAAAACTATATAAAAAAAAAAAAAAAGAAAATGAGAGCCCGGATGTCAAAATGGAGAATGAAGGCTGTACCATAGAGCAAGTGGCTGTGTCAAGAGCTGAGTGAACACAAGTCTTGGGTTGACGGTTAGCTCTTCCGAAAAGGCCAGCTCCACATCGTCAAGCTCTCACCCCCACTCCCACTCCAATGATGGGTAGACACAGAAAGAGAGGAGAAAAAGCTAGTTGGGATGGAAAAGAGGCAGCTGTGCCTGACCCTTGGGGACATCTCTCCATTCTGAGCTCAGAAAGACCCCCCGCAGCTGAAAGGAGCAGATGGGAAAGTCTCTAGGAAGCGGTCAGCAGAATGTATGCTTACATCAAGAACCCAAAATGCCGCGTCTGAACACGCAAGTACATGCAAGTTTCGAAGTGGACCAGTTCTGTATCCCAGCCAGCTTTTTCCAGCCAACTTATGACCCATGCCACTTCAATAATAACTTCCAATAGCAGATATAAAGAAATAAACTCTTGCCCCAAGAAGTTCCATAAATAGGAAACCTCTCTTCCTGCGTTGAATCTATTTTGGTTTGCATGACTGCCTTTGCCAGATCTGAGTGTGTACACTCAGCGCTACTGGGAGTTAGAAGAATGGGCCTTTTCTACAGCCTATCGCATATTGTTCGGAAAGCCTGATGCATTCAGCAAAATATAAATTCTTTCAACAATTATTTTCCAAGCACCTACTATGCACCAGGTATTTTAGGTGCTCAAATACATCCATGAAAAAAATAAAATAAACACAGCCTATAATTGTAGGGGAGGGAAATTTATATTTAGATTAGTAACTTTCTTAGAAATAATACAGTAAAATATATCTAGACACAGAACCTTACCTGAAAGTTAATACAATGAGTGGATAAGGAAGGGCACAGACCATGGAATTAGATTTCGGCATTCAAATACTGGCTTTTCTCTGAGTAATTAACCAACCCTATAACAAAAAGACCTAAACATTCTGACATAAAATAATCCCTCATCTTACAATGAAAACCATGATTGACAGGTCCCATTGACACACAGAGAGCTTTCAATTATTTTTAAATGGGCCATTCAAATATGGGCAGAGAGCCTAATTAATACAAACATTTGGGATTATTGAACATGAAAGGAATCCAAAATAAACAAACTGGAAAAAAAAAAACTTGGGAGAAAGAAATATGGAGAGCTAAGTAAACTTTATTTTAAAAATAAAAATGTTAACATTAATACTGTCAGTGAAAATGGAACGATTAGCCTGACCTGTGGTGGTGCAGTGGATAAAGTGTCTACCTGGATGCTGAGGACTCGGTTCAAAACCCCAGGCTCGCCTGGTCAAGGCACATGTGGGAGGTGATGCGTCCTCCTTCTCTCCCCCTTCTCTCTCTCTCTCTATCTCTCCCCTCTCTAAAATGAATAAATAAAATCTTTAAAAAAAGGAAATATGTAAAGATTATATCCACAAAATAGGATTAGGTGCTATCAAGACTTCAGAAAGAAAAACAATCTTTTTAAAAATTAAAAATGATAGGAATTATAAAATGCCATAGAAGCTTGAAAGATAAAATTAATCAAACAGAAAACAGAACAAAAAGAATGAAGATGAGACATAAGGAAACATGGACTTCAGAAATAAGAACCAGTCTGGGAAATTTATCGTCTCAAAAACAGCAGCTAGAGAAATAAAAAACCAGGAACAAATTGGATAAAACCAAATAAATAATTCAATAAAAATTCTCAGAAATGGATGATCATATTGAAAGACGGCTTTTGTTTCTAAAACCACTAAATATACAATACAATGGATAAAAACAGATTCACACCAAAGTATAGTCTCATTACATTGGTCAATACTAGGAACAGAAAGATTAAATTAATTTTTTAAAAATGCATGTATTTCATACAATTGATCAAGAATCAGAAGGCTACAGATTTCTCAAAAACAAGGCTAAAAACTTGAACATAGTAGAGGCTTCATAAATTGTGAGGGATGCCTGACCAGGTGGTGGTACAGTGCATAGAACATCGGCCTGGGACACTGAGGACCGAGGTTCAAAACCTCAAGGTTGCTGGGTTGTGCACGGGCTCACAAGCTTGAGTGAGGGGTTGCGGCTTGAGCGTGGAATCACAGACATGATACGATGGTCACTGGCTTGAGCCCAAAGGTCACTGGCTGGAAGCCCAAGATTGCTGGCTGGCTTGAGCCAGGGCTCACTGGCTTGGCTGGAGCCCCCCGGTCAGGGTACATATGAGAAAGCAATCAATGAACAACTAAAGGGCTGCGATTATGAGTTAATGCTTCTCATCTCCCTTCCAGTCTCTTGTCTCTCCCCACAAAAAAAAAAAAAAAAAGAAAAGAATTTAGACATTCTTATATTAGTGATTTGAACTATATTATACCTATATTTACAGGCTCCATTCCCAACTTGTTTCAATAAGTGGCCTTGGCCAAGTTACTTACCCAAAACCTCTTTCTTCAGACACAAAATGGGAATAAGGACAATTAGAGTAGGCATTAGAGAAAATGTTTATCAGCCACAATTCTTTTTTATACAATAAAAATACTTATCTGTCTGCTGCATATAAAATGTTTGGGTATGTTTCATCACTTGAACAAAATGAACCCCTAATTTAAAAATATTTAACACTAAGAGGACATAGATATTTTTCTGAATAAAAGAATTGCAGTGATTCTGAGTGTTTACTTAAAGATTTTTAACATTATGAGTAAAAATGGCTGAACACAGCATAAGAAGAAAAAGGAAAATGGATGAAATATTAGGGAATGCCTGCATAGACTAGGAGACCAAAATGAGGCTCCAAAAAGGGGAGGGCAGGTAGAAAATCTTGTTAGGAGAATAGACTGAAAGCTAGAATACAATGCGTTGGCAATAATCAAAAGTCACGTATGTGAAGGATCCATAAGTTGTAATAAAGGAGGCTGGGTGTGTTACCACTAAGAGTTCTACAACTCACTTGGATCCTGTCCTCATCTTGCAAGGACCCCTCACTCTTATCTAACATACGTGTCTTTCATCATAAAGGGTGTTTTTCTTTTTTCCTTTTTTTTTATTGATTTTAGTGAGAGACAGAGAGAGAGAGAGACGGGAACATTGATCTGTTCCTGTATGTGCCCTGTCTGGGGATTGAACCAGCAACTACTGAGCTTCATGTCGACACTAGAACAAACTGAGCTATCTGGTCAGGGTGGGTGAGTGTTTTCTATGGCTCTGATCTCGACAATGACCGTCCACAAGTTCCAGGGACGGAACTCACAGAATGCCTTCCGAAACTCGGGCAGCTGTGTAATTGCTCTTTCAAGAGCTCCCATCACTGCCTGCAGTAAGTGGGCATCTGGATCGAAGAATGAGACCGACAGTTGTGCTTACACACATTCAGAACGAAAGGGGGGAAAATAATAAAATGCATTAATATTTTATCAACAACCGAACAACTTGTAAGATTTGTTAGAATGACTCAAGTCACTGAAAGGTACAGAGAGTTAATTATACATGAAGCCCAGGAGGAAACGTGAACTTTCCCTAGGGTGATCTACTGGGTGTGTCAGAGTGGCCGACTTGGTGAGTGGCAACAGAGTGGGCATTGAAGTCACCTACACTTGCGTTTGAAATCTTACTCCATTATTTACCACTGGTGACCCTGGGGAAATTGAGCTATTTCAGCCTTCATTTTTTCATTAAGGAAACAGGGATAATATTAATAATCATTCCATGGGATTATTCTGAACAAGTAATATATTCAAAATAAGCAATTGACCTACGTTATGGCCTGAAGTGCCACACACCAGAACACGCGTCGCTACCAACCCGCAGGATAGCTGTACTAGGGCATAGTGGGTGCTATTATCAGTTAATGCCTAATAAATGTTAGCTCTTGTTATTAGTTTCTTATTTGTATTATGATTTTTTTCTTTCCATGGTGAATATGAAGGATTTTCATACCCAGAAAAAAAAAAATGTTTTTATATATTACTTTAATGTAGCTATGTAGAAAATGTAATTATGGAGAATCAAGAAAATACTTGGAGAAGAAAAAGAGGAATTTAATTTCTTGTTACTTGAGCCAAGGATAAGGCACCGCCGGAGAACTCCGCGACCACAGGCCCGCTCTGGCTGCCTTTGTCCGGGATTTAAGAAAAATTCTTAATCCCACTTAAAACATTCCATTTGCAAACCCCTTCAACGTGGGCACTGTGCCTTCCTTTCCTTTCCAATCATAGCAGCCATGAGAGAAGCTGTAATAAAAAGACTCAGAACACCAAGTTCTCAATCTACGCTCTGCTACCAATGAGTTACGTGACCTTGGGCAAAGGAGCTTTCATGTCCTTATTTATGAAATGAGAACAAGTGTCCGTTCCGACTGCGAATGGATCAACCGTGGCTCCGAGGAGAAATGATACTTGGGCAAACACACGTGCTGAGTAAAGCCAAGGCAGTGTGATTTCAATGATGAAATCAGCCTTGGGGTGAGCCCCAGCAAACATACGGGTGCCAAAGCTACCGGCTTCTGAGTTTCAATGAAGAAACCCTGGCCAACTAAAGCAGGGCACAGGGAAGCAGGAGTTTTGTGGGGTTGTAGAGAGGCAGTTAGCAAGCAGCAGACAGTGCATCAGCCAGGGAAAACCTCTCTCCGTTACCATTAGAATCAGGGACCCCGGCCCCAGAACCCTGG
This sequence comes from Saccopteryx leptura, assembly GCF_036850995.1. Lineage (NCBI taxonomy): Eukaryota > Metazoa > Chordata > Mammalia > Chiroptera > Emballonuridae > Saccopteryx > Saccopteryx leptura. The sequence goes on from NC_089505.1 coordinate 354,600,356, forward strand.
AAGCCTAACTCTGAAGGCCTTGAAAAGCAGAAAGGAGGAAGGAGGTAGAAGAAAATGAACAGCATGTTCTTGTCTTGGCAAAAGGGTCAAGTTGGCCAAGTTTATTTTCAGCATCTTTTACACCTATGCTTTCTGACATCAGCCTGCTTTGCTGTTGTTTTGCTGAAAGCCCAAACCCACACTGTAGGATCAGAGTTCCCTCGCGGTACCTGCTGGTCGGCCTGTGCACCCAAGCCCTGCTCCACACACAAGCACCCACCAAAGCCTCCCCAACCTCTCCAGAAAATACCTCATGTTCCCAAAATTATGCCCTTCCCTAACATCTGAAAATGAGAAGTCCTCCTATTTCATCCCTGTCTCACTTCAACTCAGTTATGACCAAATAAACTAATACACAAGAAATTTTCAATGGCCCACATGTTCTTAAGGGTCATTCTTAAGAAAAAAAAAAAAATGGAGGAAGATATAATGAATTGATTTTACAGTCTATCAGCAAGTCATCTTTTATTAGTCTAACTTTTAAAGACAATTCTGAAGGTAATGTCTTAATCCAGTATTCCCCAAAGCATCCTAGCTAGGACAATGGATAGACATCTTTTAATTTTAATCAAATTCCAGCTCTGCCGCTTACTAGCTGAGTGGCCATGGCCAAGTGACTCCCCTCTCCGTGTTCCTTTTGTTATTTGTCAAGGGTGACAATGGCGCCTACTTTGTAGGGTAGATGTGAAGTTAAGGAGTTAGATGATAAGCAGTGAGAACAGTGTCTATCACCTAGGACAGGGATTAATATTTTTAGTGATGTATTATACAGTTAACAATACTCTTTACCTGTACCACTCATCCCTTCTAAAAAGAAATACACCTTCTCCAATAGATAATACCCCTAACGTCTTGATGGCCACGCTCAAACAGTCACACCCTCCATCCTTGGCATCTTCAAAATCTCCCTCTTTATGGGGCTAATTCAGTCTATAAACACTCCCAAATATTTCCTAGCTTAACAAATAAAAATAAAAAAAAGCTTCTTTGAACTTGTTCACCATCTAGGTAAGGCCCTTGGCCTTCCTCCTTCCAACTCTTCTTCTCTCAAGAGAGTTGGTCAATCTCTTTCAACAACTCTTTATCTCCCTTCTTTCCACTTTGATCTAGTTCTTTCTTTCCATTTCTACACACTGGCATCAAGGGTAGCTTCCTCATCACTCATTCAATCTTTGAACAATTGCAATACGGGTTTGCTTCCCCAGGTCATCAGAAAGCCTTTACCACCTGCTGAACCCATGGGCATTTCCCAGCACACCCCTTGCTGGCTGGCTGGGCATCAGGCGATGCTGATGTACCCTGTTCCAGATGGCTCCCGACGACCTGCTTCGGCTTCCTCACCCTGAAACTTGGCTGTTCCCACACAGGGTGCCTCTCTTGCCCACCTATTCTCCTGCCTCAGATGTGTGCAGGACGTTAAACCTGTGAACCTGTGGGATGAAGGCATTCCACGGGGGAGGAATGGCATAAAGACAGAAGGGATTCAAGATACAAGGAGAGCCCAGAAAACAGCTGCTCCTGGGCTCCCTGAACACCAGGGACGACCCCTAAGGGGAAGGGGTGGGCAATCAGCCTGGAGCAGGAAGGCAGGGGCATTCGGGGAAGGGCCCTGACTGCTTGGAAGTTTGGACACGATTTTATTGGCCACAGAGAGCACTTACAGAGGGGGGAGCAGTTCTGTGTCTGCCATATCGTCACTAAACAATCCCAAATCTCATCTGTTTCTGTGCCCTGGGAAGTGTGCTCGCATCTGCTTCTCTCTGTTCTTTCCCTTGCCCTTATCACATCAATAGGAGGGCCACTGCTGCGAGCCTGGCAGCTCCCCCACCGAGGGACAGCAGAGCCTGGACACAGCCTACCCTGCCCAAGTCCCCACCTTTATGAGTGGGGTACATTTACAACCCAAACCCGGACCCTGACTCGACCATAAGCCCCGCGAGGGGCAGGTTCATAGCCTTAGATTCCTTTAGACTGCTCAGTGCTGTGCACAGTGGCTACCTTATCGCAGATGCACAGTGAGTACTTAGGATCCGAATAAACAGAAATGCACGCTCCTTTGTGAAGGCAGCACAACCCAACAGCAGCAATGACAAAGACCCAAAGACCTGGGGCTCCTGACAAAGTGAGGAGCAAAACGGCAGAGAGTCGATATTGAGATCAACACCTTCACAGAGATCTGACCCAGAAACTTGAAAGACGCATCCCTATTGAAGAGCCCAAATCAGCAATGGTTCATTTTTTTTTTTCTTCTTAAATTACCAATATTTCCAAAAGGCACAGTAAACCAGAACCAAACTATCATCCTGGAATAAAACCAAAACCACAGAGCAACACTCGGCAGTGAAAAAGCCAGAGCTCGGGTAGACAGCACAGTGGGCAGCAAAGCCCAGTTCCACCACAACTTAGCTGTGTGTCCTTGGGGAAATGTCTTAGCTTTTTGAGAACAGGCACAAAATAATGTCAGTTCTCTTGTCTACTCAACAAATAGCTGAGTTTCTTCTATGTTTCAGAGAAGTATCAGACAATAAAAAGTCAAATGCATGTTCCCATAACATTCATCTGGTTCATCCCTAGCCCCTGTGAGAATAGAATGGGAGCCCCAGGCCTTTCCCCCTTGAAAAATACACATAGTGACCATATAGATACAAGCTGTGTATACAGTTTTAAGGGAGTCATTGGTCTCATGAAACCTTCTGTCTCCTCTTACGACCTTAGATTAAGAACCCTGCTCCAGTGACGTCAGAGAAATGGCGCCGTGAGGGGTGCTCCCAAAACCTCTCCCTGAAATTTCAACAAGTTCAACAACTAGAGACAGAAAAACAATCCCAGGAGCATCTGAAATACACATACCTCAAACAAAGGTACGATTGGGCGAAAAGGTATCTGAATATACAATCCACTCTGAAGGAAATAAGACGGAGAACGGAGTATTCTGCTTTCCTCGCTGATCTGAGGAAAGGAGGGCCAGAAGCTGGGCTAGGGCAGACGATCAAGCCGAGGAGAGAGCGTGCCCGCGGCGCAGCTGGAGATCACCAACGCAGAGCTAACGCCAGCAGCAACCGCAGCAGAGGTGGGAGGGGGGTGCTTGCGGAGACTCATACCAGAGTGGCTTTGGGCTTTGTTTACTCCCGGTCTCCTGGTCCGCGAGCACGGGCAGTGTATGAGTGGTTCCTCCTGGCGCCTCGGGCGTGGGCGCCTGCGTTCCTGGACGGAGGAGCCGGGTTGGAGGCCGTCAGCAGTGGCCTTCTGCATGGGCTGTAGTCAGAGTTTCTGTGTAATCCCCGCTCCCGACCAACAGCGTGCCGAAAGTGCGCAGAGAGGCGGCTTCCCTATGCCTGGACCTGTCCGGGCAGGGCGTCTCCGCCAGCCGTACAGGCTAACTAAGCACATTCCCGGGGAAGAGAACTGCGGAAGTGGTGGGGGGCAGGGCGCGCAGGCAGGTTGTTGGAACAGGCAGCCTCTGGAGAGCAGACCCGCGGAACACTGAGGCAAACTAGACATACCTCGGGACCCTTAGAAAAGAGCCTGACCCGCAGTCTGCTCACTGCCTGGCTGGCTGACGCTGGTGGCTCTGGCTGACAAAGCCTTCTTTCCCAGGTCTGCGATATAAGCGGACCTGGAGGAGGGACTTGGTAGTTCTTAGGGACTCTTGTCCTGCAGGCAGTGCCTGGGCAACTTCCAGCCGGACAATACAGGTTAAAAAGCATAGTCCCATGGAACAGACCTTGGAGAACACTGCAGAAGATGGGCAGGCTGGGCTGTAGGCTTCCCAACAAGGGAGAAGCCTGTGGAGAGCAGACCCATGGAGCGCTGAGGCATATTTAACTAGACATCTGGGGAACCGTAGAAAGGAGCCTGTCCAGAGGTCAGCTCACTCCCCTGCCTGCTTAAGCTGGTGGCTCTGGTTGACAGAGCTTTCATACCCAGGGCTGTGCTTTGAACATACATGGAGGAGGGACTTGTTGGCTTTTAGGGCCTCTTGCTCTGCAGGCACTGACTGGGGCATCTTCCTGCCAGCCAATACAGGTTATAAAGTGCAAAAAGCCTGGGGAGAGCAGACCCCCGAAGTGCTGAGGCATACTGGACATGCCTGGAGGCTCATAGAAAGACACCTGAAGAGCAATCACCTCCCAGCCCCGCCTGATTATGCTGGCGGCTTTGGCTGGCAAAGCCTTACCCAGAACCCTGCTCTGAGCGGGGATAGAGGAGGGATTTGGCAGCTCTTATAGCCTCTTGCTCTCCAGGCAGTGGCTGGGACAATTTCACAGCTGGGTCCCCAGGCTGCTGTTTCAGGAAGGAGAGATTTGGGGAGAGGCTCAAGGAAAACAGGCTCTCCCATTGTCAGAGCCTGCAAATGCTAACAAGTCCCACCTGCCAACGAGACTGAGGCCTAGTTTATGTCATCACCATAGCGACAAATCAACTACAAATCTCTGCCTGAGTGCCACAAGGGCAGAACCTGGGGTACAGCGCCAGCAGCCAAAAAGAGAGAGGAGAAAGAAAAAGGAAGAAGATAACCTCTCAAAACCAGAAAAAATGCAGTCTTTATAACTTTTTCCATTTTTTTTCTTTCATTGTTTATCTTTTCTTCTTCCACCTTGGATATTTTATCCTCTTTCCATTTTATTATTCTCTTTTCATTTTAAACTTCAGTGTCCATAGGTATTACATTTTTCATTCTTTCTTTTCTATGAGTTACATTCCAAAACCTTAAGTTTCTGTCTTTTTTAAATTTATTTATTATTTATTTTTTATTTTTTCTCTTTCTCTTTTTGTTTCTTCTTTTCTCTTTAACTTTTTCTCTCATCTGATCCTCACTCACAAATTATTTTATTCTGGATTCAAATTTTTTCTTTGTGGCATTTTGTGTACTTTTTACTTCACTTTTCACCTCATCAGCATTTCCCCCAACTCCAGCTCTCCATTCTATGTAGTTTTTGTTCCATTTAATACAATAGAATTTTAATTTTTCACTGTATTTTTTTTCTTTTTCTTCTTTTCTCTTTCACTATTTCTCTCATTTGACCATCATTTACCAACAAATTATTTTATTCTTGATCCAAATATTTTTCTTGTAGTATTTTGTGGGTGCTTACCTCGTTTTTTGCCTCTTTGTCACTTCCTCCCAACTTAGGCCCTGCATTCTATATAGTTTTTGTTCCACTTAGCACAGTAGAATTTTCAGTTTTTCACTGTGTTTTCTCAATAAAACATATATCAACTATTGTTAGTGTTATTAGCAATACTACTCTCAAATGCCATTAAGGAAAAAGAAATTGAATATCATAGATACAAAAGACAGAGATATAGCTCAGATAGATGAGGAAAAATCTATAGAAAAAAATTTCAATAGCTTGGAAACCTTGGAGTTAAATGACAGAGATTTTAAAATTGAAGTCCTAAAAATACTCAGGGATATACAAGAAAGCACAGAAAGACAACTCTAGGGAGCTCAAAAAACAATTCAATGAAGAGAAAGACTATACCACTAAGGAAATTGAAACTATGAGAACAAACCAAACAGAGATGAAAAACTCAATTTATGAACTGAGAAATGAGGTAACAAGCTTAGCTACTAGAATAGACCAGATAGAGGAGAAAATTAGTGACATAGATGACAGGCAACTAGAGGCACTACAGAGAAAAGAGAAGAGAGACTCACAAATTTAAAAAAATGAGAAAGCCCTACAGGAATTGTCTGACTCCATCAAAAAGAACAACATAAGAATAATGGGTATATCAGAAGGAAAAGAGAGAGAAAATGGAATGGAGAACATATTCAAACAAATAGTAGACGAGAACTTCCAAAGCCTGTGGAAAGAACTAAAGCCTCGAATTCAAGAAGCAAACAGAACATCAAGTTATCTTAACCCCAACAAATCTACTCCAAGGCACATCATAATGAAATTGGCACAAACCAATGACAAAGAAAAAATTCTCAAGGCAGCCAAGGAAAAGAAGAATACAACATATAAAGGAAGGCCCATTAGATTATCAATAGATTTCTCAGCAGAAACTCTACAAGCTACAAGAGAGTGGACCCCAATATTTAAAGTTCTGAAAGAGAGGAACTTCCAGCCAAGAATACTATACCCATCAAAGCTATCCTTCAAATACGAAGGAGAAATAAAAATATTCACAAATACAGAAAAGATGAAGGAATTTATCACCAGAAAACCCCCACTTCTGGACATACTGAAGTGGGTTTTCTGACCAGATACAAAGAACAAAACAAAACAAAACTACAAGTAAAAGCTCCATCAAGATCACAATAAAAACAAGACTAATCTGTGACAACAAAAACAAAAAAGGGGAGAGGATAAAGATTAACAGTAGCAAAGAAGGATGGAGTGCAGAAGCATTCATGAGATAATGTACTACAAGGAACATGATATGTATCCTTTCCATGAGATAATGTACTACAAAGAACATGATATGTATCCTTTCCATTACTTAATGGTAACCACCCCCGAGAAAACCACCACAGAAGCACATGACTTAAAAAAAGAAGTAACAGAGAAAAGAAGTATGGATTACAACCAAACATAAACAAATGATAGAAAAACAAAAGAGAAGAACCAAACAAGATACAAAACTATCAGAAAGCAATATATAAAATGGCAATAGGAAACCCTCAAGTGTCAATAATTACACTAAATGTACATGGATTGAACTCACCAATAAAAAGACACACAGTAGCAGAATGGATTAAAAAAACACACGCAAAAACTGTATGCTGCCTACAAGAAACACATCTAAGCTACAAGGATAAAAACAAATTAAAAGTGAAAGGTTGGAAAACAATACTCTAAGCAAATAACATCCAGAAAAAAGCAGGTGTAGCAATACTCATATCTAACAATGCTGACTACAAGACAGCAAAGGTTATCAGAGACAAAGACAGCAATTACATAATGATAAAGGGGATACTGAATCAAGAAGACATAACACTTCTTAATATATATGCACCAAACCGAGGAGCACCAAAATATATAAGACAGCTACTGACTGACCTAAAAACAAAAACCGACAAAAATACAATCATACTTGGAGACTTCAATATACCCCTGACGGCTCTAGATTGTTCATCCAAACAGAAAATCAATAAAAAAAATATTGGCCGTAAACAAAACACTAGAACAATTGGATATGACAGACATCTACAGGACATTTCATCCCAAAGTGCCAGAGTATACATTTTTCTCTAGTGTACATGGAACATTCTCAAGAATTGACCATATGTTGGGCCATAAAAATAACATCAACAAATTCAGAAAGATTGAAATTACATCAAGCATATTCTCTGATCATAAAGCCTTGAAACTAGAATTCAACTGCAAAAAAGAGGTAAACAAACCCACAAAAATGTGGAAACATAATTTTAAAAAATGAGTGGGTCAAAGAAGAAATAAAAAGAGATAAAAAAATACATACAGACAAACGAAAATAACAATACGACATATCAGAATCTCTGGGATGCAGCAAAAGCAGTAATAAGAGGAAAGTTCATATCACTACAGGCCTATATAAACAAACAAGAGAGAGCCCAAGTAAACCACTTAACTTTACATCTTAAGGAACTAGAAAAAGAAGAACAAAGGCAACAAAAACCAGCAGAAGAAAGGAAATAATAAAAATCAGAGCAGAAATAAATGAAATAGAGAACAGAAAAACTATAGAAAAAATTAATAAAACAAGGAGCTGGTTCTTTGAAAAGATCAACAAAATTGACAAACCCTTGGCAAGACTCACTAAGGAAAAAAGTGAAAGGACTCATATAAACAAAATCCAAAATGAAAGAGGAGAAATTACCACAGACATCATAGATATACAGGAATTATTGTAGAATACTATGAAAAACTATATGCCACCAAATTTAACAATCTAGAAGAAATGGATAAATTCCTAGAACAATACAATCTTCCTAGACTGAGTCATGAAGAAGCAGAAAGCCTAAACAAACCCATAAGCAGGGAGGATATAGAAACAACTATGAAAAACCTCCCCAAAAATAAAAGTCCAGGGTCAGACAGCTATACTAGTGAATTCTATCAAACATTCATAGAAGACTTGGTTCCTATTCTACTCAAAGTCTTCCAAAAATTTTAAGAAGAAATACAACTTCCAAACACATTTTATGAGGCCAACATAACCCACTTACTGAAACCTGGCAAGGACAATACAAAAAAAGAAAACTACAGACCAATATCTCTAATAAATACAGATGCTAAAATACTAAACAAAATACTAGCAAATTGAATACAACAACACATTAAAAAAATAATTCATCATGATCAAGTGCGATTCATCCCAGAATCAAAAGGATGGTTCAACATACGTAAAACAGTTAACGTAATATACCATATCAACAAAACAAAGCACAAAAGCTATATGATCCTATCAATAGAAGCAGAAAAGGCATTTGATGAAATACAACACTGTTTTATGTTTAAAACACTCAACAAAATGGGTATAGAAAGAAAATATCTCAACATAATAAAGGCCATTTATAATAAACCATCAGGTAACATCATATTAAATGGCATAAAGCTGAGGACTTTTCCCCTAAAATCAGGAACAAAACAAGGTTGTCCACTCTCTCCACTCTTATTCAACATAGTGCTGGAAGTTCTAGCCAGAGCAATGAGACAAGAGAAAGAAATAAAAGACATTCATATTGGGAAAGAAGTAAAGGTTTCACTTTTTGCAGATGATATGATCCTATACATCGAAAACCCCAAAGACTCCACAAAAAGACTACTGCAAACAATAAATCAATACAGTAAAGTCGCAGGATACAAAATTAATATACAAAAGTCCATTGCCTTCCTATATGCTAACAATGAAACATCAGAAAACAAACTCAAAAATATAATCCCCTTCATAGTTGCAACAACAACAACAAAATACCTAGGAATAAACATAACAAAGAATGTAAAGGACCTATATAATGAAAACTACAATGCATTGTTAAGAGAAATTGAAAAAGAGACAGTGAAATGGAAAAATATTCCTTGTTCTTGGATAAGAAGAATAAATATAGTCAAAATGACTATATTACCCAAAGTGATATACAAATTTAATGCAATTCCCATCAAAATTCCAATGTCTTTTTTTAAAGAAATGGAACAAAAAATCATCAGGTTTATATGGAACTATAAATAATCCTGAATAGCCAAAGCAATCCTAAGGAAAAAGAACAAAGCTGGGGGCATTACAATACCTGACTTTAAATTATATTATAGAGCCACAATAATCAAAACAGCATGGTATTGGCAGAAAAACAGACACTCAGACCAATGGAACAGAACAGAAAGCCTAGAAATAAAACCACATGTATATGGTCAAATAATTTTTGATAAAGAGGCCAACAACACACAATGGAGAAAAGAAAACCTCTTCAACAAATGGTGCTGGAAAAACTGGAAAGCCACATGCAAAAGAATGAAACTTGACTACAGTTTGTCCCCCTGTACTAAAATTAATTCAAAATGAATCAAAGACCTAAATATAAGACCTGAAACAATAAATTACATAGAAGAAAACATAGGTACTAAACTCATAGACCTTGGTTATAAAGAGCACTTTATGAATTTGACTCCAAAGGCAAGAGAAGTGAAGGCAAAGATAAATGAATGAGACCACATCAGACTAAGAAGCTTTTGCACAGCAAGAGAAACTGACAACAAAACAAACAGACAGCCAACTAAATGGGAGATGATATTTTCAAACAACAACTCAGATAAAGGCCTAATATCCAAAATATACAAAGAACTCATAAAACTCAACAACAAACAAACAAACAATCCAATAAAAAAATGGGAAGAGGACATGAACAGACACTTCTCCCAGGAAGAAATACAAATGGCCAACAGATATATGAAAAGATGCTCATCTTCATTAGCTATTAGAGAAATGCAAATCAAAACTACAATGAGATACCACCTCATACCTGTTAGATTAGCTATCATCAACAAGACAGGAAATAGCAAATGCTGGAGAGGCTGTGGAGAAAAAGGAACCCTCATTCACTGTTGGTGGGAATGTATAGTAGTACAACCACTATGGAAGAAAGTATGGTGGTTCCTCAAAAAATTAAAAATAGAACTACCATATGACCCAGCAATCCCTCTACTGGGTATATACCCCCAAAACTCAAAAACACTGGTACGTAAAAACACATGCAGCCCCATGTTCATTGCAGCATTGTTCATGGTGGCCAAGACATGGAAACAGCCAAAAAGCCCTTCAATAGATAACTGGATAAAGAAGATGTGGCACATATTCACTATGGAATACTACTTAGCCATAATGACATTAGATCATTTTCAACAACATGGATGGCCCTCAATAACATTATACTGAGTGAAATAAGTAAATCAGAAAAAACTAAGAACTGCATGATTCCAACATAGGTGGGACATACAGTGTGTCCATAAAGTCATGGTGCACTTTTGACCAGTCACAGAAAAGCAACAAAAGACGATAGAAATGTGAAATCTGCACGAAATAAAAGAAAAACCCTCCCATTTTCTGTGGGATGATGTGGCAGCATGTGCACATGCACAGATGATGACGTAACACTGTATATACAGTGGAGCAGCCCACGGCCATGCCAGTCGAGATGTGGACGGTACAGAGGAAAGTTCAGTGTGTTCTGTGGCTCCCTAAATTCGTATCTGTGACCAAAGTGCAACGTGAATATCAGCGCGTTTATAATGAAGTGCCACCACATAAGAATAACATTACTTGGTGGGATAAGCAGTTGAAGGAAACTGGCAGTTTGGTGGAAAAACCCCGTCTTGGTAGGCCATAAGTCAGTGACATGTCTGTAGAGGCTATACGGGATAGCTACCTAAGGAGCCCTGTTGGGCAGATAAAATATATTATGCTCACTTTGTTAAAGATGGTGCTGCCCACATGGAAGCCTGTCGCCCAGGTGATATTAATGTGTGTTGGGGGCGGGCTGTGGGCAGGCAGAATCCTTGTAGCCTGGGGCTTAGTTTTAGGACTAAGCTTTTCCCACCCTTTTTGATGTGGGGTGGTGCAATCCCATCATGCCTCAGATAAGTGACTTTGTATTAGAGACTTCCCCTATTTTGTATATTGGATTAAAGGTTTTGATTTCTATACTATAAAATGGAGGCAGAACGGAAGCTTGCTCTTGGTTCCTGAGATTATTATTAGAGGAGAGCAGAGGAGAGCAGAGAAAAGCCACGTGGAGGAGGCCAGGAGAAGCAGCCAAGATGGTGGAGTGCTAAGTGAGAAGCCAGTTTGTGCAGAGTTTGTGCAGGGAGAAGGAAGGAGATGGGGAACAGAGGTGAGTAAGTCTGGTGAGCTAGAAACCTTTGATTCTAGGAAACTCGGATAAGTCAGTAGCTTTGTGAGCACTGAATGAGTGGGTTTTGGAGCCCAGTGTGTGTTTTTACTTGCCTGCCCGGTGCAAGCTAGGATTAAAGATGATGGACCACCAGTTTCTAGCTCCATTGTTTCTTTACCGACTGTCTGAATCCAATGCGAACCTATATGGGCCAGGCTGCTGTGATGGTGGCCACAGCCATTGGCTTTACAAGCCCTAAAAAATCTGTGCCTGAGCCCACATTGAACTGCACTGAATAGGTATGAAACTGGGAGTTTTCCTTTTATTTGGTGCAGATTTCACATTTCTATCGTCTTTTGTTGCTTTCCTGTGACCGGTCAAAAGTGCACCATGACTTTATGGACACACTGTAAAAACTGAGACTAAGAGACATGGACAAGAGTGTGGTGGTTGAGGGGAAGGAGAGAGAGGGAGAGGGAGGGAGGGAGAGGGGGAGGGGGAGAGGCACAACGAAAACCAGATAGAAGGTGATGGAAGACAATTTGACTTTTGGTGATGGGTATGCAATATAATCAAATGTCAAAATAACCTGGAGATGTTTTCTCTGAACCTATGTACCCTGATTGATCTATATCACCCCATTAAAATTAAAAAAAAAAAAAGATCCCTGCCCCTATTTCATTGTTTCCCAAAGATGTTTATTAAGGATGACGAAGGCCATAATAAGAGGTACAGGCATACCTTGTTTTATTGTAATTTGTTTTATTATGCCTCACAGATGTTGTGGTTTTGGGTTTTTTTGTTTGTTTTTTATATAAACAAAAGGTGTGTGGTAACCCTGAAAGAAACCGACTAAGGGCACATGGTTCTGATTTACAGAAAAAGAAAAAAAAAAGAAAAATGCCATTGAAGGGAAGGGAGTATGAATGTGGATATCAAGAACAATCCTATCACTGAGCAAATCTGACCTACACAGACCTGTCTCCACACCTGCTTTTCCTAAGCTGCCTCACCACATTACAGGACCATAAATCAAACTCCAGTAGTGCCTGGCACACATTAGGTTCTCAATAAATACTTGGGAATGGAAAATGAAGAACATTCCACTTCTAAGCTACAGGAAGTAAATGCTATAGCTGCATAAGTTTCCTAGATGATTTTAACACCAAATGTCAACCCTACAGTTTATCCAGGCAGAAAATGTCTATTAAGCAACCACAATGTGAAAAAGCTAAGTTTTCCCTTAGAGCAGGAAAGAAACAGAAAGGGAGAGTTTGGTCTTTTTTGCACTATCCCACTCCAACCCCCCCCCCCCCCCCCCCCCAGTTGTCAGCCTGCTCTCTCTGTATGAGTCTGAGTCTGTCCCTGTTTTGCTTGTTAGTTCATTTTGGTCATCAGATTCCACATATGAGTGAAATCATATGGTACTTGGTCTTTCTCTGACTGGCCTGTATAGTTATGTTAATCAGTGTCACACTAATAAATTCAATAAAAAAAATCAAAAAAGTCAAAAACCACATTTTGTAGCATAATGGCCAGCAAGAATCGGTTTGTAATACTAATTAACTGTAGCTTTGTAATGAAAAATGGTCATTGTTCATTTCCCTGAGCACACTGAATAAAATAAAACAAAACCAAAGAGAGTCCGGCCCTTCCCACCCCCCAGGCTACTCTCAGAGCTGGGAGGAGAGAGCAGGGATGACTCAGCCCAGGCCAGAAGCTCCTGCCCTCTGCTGAACTGTGGGCTCCTCCCTCCTTTATCAATAAACAATGGTCATCCAGGGGGCAAAATGAAACTCCATACAACCAGCTGTGAAGTACATCCACTGAAGCTGGGAGACTAACATCACATTTCCAACAACACATAACACACATGCACCTTCCTGAACTCCCATTTTACCACCTCAAACAGCACACAGTTAAGACACCATTGATCTAGGAATTCTGTAGCAATTCTAACTCAAATATTCTATCCCATGGTTCTGCAGAGCAGTGGGAAATCCTCAAATCCTAGTGCAGGCATGGCCAACAGTTTTTGCCCCCAGGCCAGATTAGAAAGAAAACTTATTTCACAGGCTGGACAAAATATTAAAATAAAAAAATGTTAAATACAAAAACGATTCGTTTAAGTAAACAAAATTTTATTACGTAATTTGTTTATGAATAAATGTGAGTGAAAAAAATTTTAATATACAATATTATTTTAATAAAATATATTTTAATAAAAATATAATTACATACCGTATAAATATCCAAACTGTATCGCGATCAATCGAAACAATATTTAATTAATAGAATGAGCTTGAAGGGGTTATATTGCAAATAAAACAATTATTTTGTGTTACAAACAGCCTGGACACGTTTTCAGTTATCAACTACAGCTATTGTCTATGCTACAATGTCACTTGATTCAGCACACTTGACCACAAAAATAACGAATTGTTTGACCTTGGGTGCGCACTGGCAAACTCCGCCTAAAAGAATGTGGGTTTCACACCACCGCTAAATGTCAAACAGTTCATATTGAGTACAGACGAGTACAAAATTTGTAAATCTTTATAATGGAATTTTTTTTAAAAATAAAGAAGTATCGCGAATCCATTAGACCAATTATTGGAAGTTAACCCTAGATTAGTCACATGCAGAATTCTTTTCTGTGTATCACTATCTTCTTAAATATCTTCGTTTCCAATAATCAAAGATGCTTCTGCTTCTAAGTAGCTGAGATTTTAAAGTAGCGAAGAATATTAAAAATTTAATTGCGGGCCGCATAAACTCATTACGCGGGCCGCATGTTGGCCATGCCTGTTCTAGTGTGTGTGCGCCCAAATGATACTTCTCAAGTCTGTCTTTTGCATTTGGAAGCAACTGCAGAATCTGATATCAGTCTGTAAAGCCAGTGGCCAGGGCCACCATCATAGCAGCCGCCTGGCCCATGCAGGTTCGCATTGGATTCGGACAGTCGGTAAAGAAACAACGGAGCCAAAAACTGGTGGGCCACCATCTTTAATCCTAGCTTGCACCCGGCGGGCAAGTAAAAACACACACTGGGCTCCAAAACCCACTCATTCAGTGCTCACAAAGCTACTGACTTATCCGAGTTTCCTAGAATCAAAGGTTTCTAGCTCACCAGCTTTATTCACCTCTGTTCCCCATCTCCTTCCTTCTCCCTGCACAAACTCTGCACTAACTGGCTTCTCACTCAACACTCTGCCATCTTGGCTGCTTCTCCTAGCCTCCTCCACATGGCCTTTCTCTGCTCTTCTCTCTGCTCTCTCCTGTCTAATGCTAATCTTAGGAACTAAGAGAGCAAGCTTCTGTTCTGCCCCCACTTTATAGTGTAGATTCATAACCTTTAATCCAATATACAAAATAGGGGAAGTCTCTAATACAAAGCACTTATCTGAGGCATGATGGGATTGCACCACCCCACATCAAAAAGGGTGGGAAAGGGTTAGTCCTAAAACCAAGCCCCAGGCTACAAGGATCCTGCCTGCCCACAGCCTGCCCTCAACACACATTAATATCACCTGGGCGACGGCCTCCACGTGGGCAGTGCCATCTTTAACAAAGTGAGCATAATATATTTTACCTGCCCAAAACAGGCCCTAGACCCAATCTGTGGCTGATAAAACATGGTCTTGCGTGAACCAAGCACTCCTCCTGCTGTTTACAAGGACAGCTGATGGAACACTGAATTCCAAGTCAGACGCGCACAGAGCGCCAAACCACTCTGTGCCCGTCACCCTCAGAACTTAAGTCACACCGGAAACAGAGTCAACTAACCTTTTGTCGGGCTTCGCAAAGTGAAGTCCATAACTTGCCTAGGCAGGTAAGGCCAATTCCTTGGTAAGGTTCCCCTCCACCCTCTAACTCACCTTCTGTGGCCTCTCCAACACATTTTCCCCTTCCTGTCTTCACAGTCTTGCCTAATTTTCTCCCAAGGCAAGCCCTAGCCTCACCTGGGCTGCTTTCTTTATCTGTTTTTTCCACCACCACAACAACAAAAAATCAATCTCCAGGACTTGATGACAAATTGTGATTTTTTTTTTCCTATAGAAGGGAGTGTAACAGCTTTCTGCTTGATGCAAAAACCAGTGGCATTTCCAGGCTTATGCCCAAGCTTGAGGTCTGAGCTGGACACCCGTGTGTGTGCCGACAGCTCTTCTGTAATGCAGCTCCAGGAGCCCACTTCTGGAAAGGTGCGCCCTTCCAATCCCAACCAACTGCCTGCATGGGCCCCATTAACGTCATTCTCTCATTCCTGAGGTCCTCATCAGCAGCAGGTGACTAATACACAGAAAATATTCCCAACTGAGGAAAATATGTGTGAGGCACAGTAACTCTAGAAGACTGGCTGGTCATTTCTTATAAAGTTAAAAAACAATGTATATGACTCAAAAATCCCATACCTAGTTATTTATACAAGAGAAAAAATATGTTCATATGAAAATCTGTAGGCAACTGTTTATAGCAGTTTGTTCATAATTACCAAGGGCCCTGGCCGGTTTGCTCAGTGGTAGAGCATTGGCCCGGCATGTGCAAGTCCCAGGTTGGACTCCTGGTCAGGGCACACAGAAGAAACATCCATCTGCTTCTCCACCACTCCACTCCCCTGCTTGTTTCTCTCTCTCTCTCTCTCTCTCTCTCTCTCTCTCTCTTTCCCTCCTGCAGCCATGGCTCGATTGAAGCATGTTGGCCCTGCATGCTGAGAATGGCTCCATGGCCTTTGCATCAGGTGCTAAGAAGAGTTTGGTTGTGAGCATGGCCCCAGATGAGCAGAGCATCACCCCCTAGTGGGCTTGCTGGGTGGATCCCGGTTGGGGCACATGTGGGTGTTCCGTCTCTGCCTACCCTCCTTTCACTGAATTAAAAACAAAAAACAAAAAAACCATAATTACCAGGAACTAGAAACAATCCAAATGAACTTGCTGAATGCATAAACTATAATACATCCATTCAATCCACTAAAATCCAGTAATTGAGAGGACTCAACTACTGATACAAGCAATGAGGTGGGTGAATCTTAAATGCATTACCCTCAGTGAAAGAAGCCAGACTCAAACAGCAACATAGTATATGATATGATTTATGTAACAGGCTGGAAAAGGAAGAAGTATAGGGCCAGAATTCAAAGCATGCTGTTAAGGACTGTGGGTATAGTGAAGGGGCACAAGGAAACTTTTGGGGGTATAGAAATTGAACTTGATTAATTTGGTGGTTACAAAACCAAATACATTGCATATGTTTGTCAGAAAGCAACCTCAAATGGTGGATTTTACAGTATGTAAATTAAATACTTAACTAACCAAATTAAAAAATTTTTTAAATACTAAGACAGAATAGAGATAGAGAATATTTGAAAAGGGACTCAAGTTTCAAAATTAAAAGTAAAATAGATCGAATGATACTTTGCCTTGAAAAGAGACACTGATTTTGTATTATCTCCTATTTGACCAAATTTAAGTAACAATGTGTTAATTCTTAACAAAAATCAATTATTTATTAATTATGTATCTTCTGCAACAAGCTTTATGTCAGCAGGACAAAACAGTTGTCATTTCCCGCCTGATTTCTCATAGCTGACTTATAAAGATCATTTTTTTTCTCCAAAATATTTCAGGGTATCAGTTTTCATCAATGACTTCTTTTAATCCTTAGATAGTCTTAATATTTTTTCTTTGCTCCTGTCAAGCCAGTCTTATGTCAATTTTCTTTAATTGTTTTCTGGTCTAATTCAATCAGATCCTAATTGAGTTACAGCTATATGATTACTTCAGTTTTCCAACGACACGTTCATGGGAGTCCATGGAATTTTTCCTTTTTTGAAAGGTATAAAATTTCTCTAGGCAATCATATTACAACCGTATGGTATTGTATGATTGAGTGATTATCAGACCATCAGAGAGAACCCAGCCTACAAAGTTGTGTTAGCGGCAGGTAAATTTTTAGAGGGTAAAAAAATTGTTTGAACAATGAGTCCTTCATGAATATACTCATGTTATAATCACTTTTCAACTTTCCTCTATTACTTCATCACTGCAAGATTCAGATAATAAATCAAATTATATGTTTAGAAGTGAGAATGCTTTATATTTTACCAATCACATTTTGTTGGTTTTATCCTAACTCTGAGAACACACATTCCTTCATTGAGCCTCTTCTCTTATACCAAACACTACATCACCACGGGGCCATAAAAGTGACAGATCCTTGACATGTGGCAGGAAGATAAGGAGAGACGGCATCATCACCATCATCCTGTCTAATACTTACCGAGTGTTTATAGAGAAACTACTAGAATGGGTCCTAAGAGCTTTAGGGATGCTAATATAACCCTCTCAACATGCCTATGCCTATTACCATTAATATTCCCACTTGATAGATGAGCAGAGGCTCTAAGCTGTTCAGGGAATTGCCCAGGCCCATGCAGCAGGTCCCCAGCAGTCTGGCTGCAGAACCTGTACATTTAAAGACAGTGTTGTGAGTGGTATGCACCTCCACCCTTGTGCGTGCGTGCACGAGTTCTCTCTCTCTCTCTCTCTCTCTCTCTCTCTCTCTCTCTCTCTCACACACACACACACACACACAGTGCAATGTGAGCCGGCCTGAGCCCATACTGTACCCCAGCTCTGCAAGTCAGCTGCAGCTCTGAGGTTCACACCATGTGGCCCATCCACAAACATCTGTCAAATCACTGAAGACTTGGGAGCGGCCGAGCCAACCACCACTAAACACCTTGCACAGCAGCAAGGGCAGCGAGGAGCACAGGCACTGGACCTGCCAGCTGGCTCACCACAGCCCAGCGCCCCTGGAGAAAGGCTGCTGAAGGCAGAGAGGCGGCCGCCCCTGTCACCGACAGCTGCCGCCCTGCCGTGCTCCTCACTCGGGGAACAGAGCTGTTCAAGGGCTTCTTGCACCCACACGTCAGAGAAACCAGACTAAATATAGCCCGGTGTGCTCTCCAGAGCTGGCTCAGAGCTGGGAGAGCTGCGACAGCCCCTTCAGAAAAACTGAGGAGGCATCCACCTGACTCACAGAGGAGAGGCTTCCTTGCTTGCTCCTGTCCTTACCAAAGGGCCCTATGCCAGATCCACGGGGCTGTGGGGAGCGCTGAAGGTTTGGCCAAGCAGATAACAGAGCCTGCAGGAAAAGGCCTGCACCAGACATGACTTAGGGGCGCCCTCACTCACATCCCTGCCCATGAAGGGCCAAACAGCCAGAACTCAGGCAGGGGGGATCCATTCTGTAGAACACAGTCCACACACACCAGTCTGTTGTATGCCCTTTCCCATTCCCCTTCCATCAATATCCTCCTAAAGGCTCACTCCACTGCGCCTCCCTTGACTAGGCTTTCCCCCTCCAGCTCAGAACTCAATGCTCCGTTTGTTCTCAGACCTCCCACGTTATGTCGCTTGGACTTTTATTTAGCACTTATATCATCCAGCCTAATCTGCTTCTCTGTCTCCTTCACCGAAGTGGGGGCGGGGGGCAGAGAAAGCTAAGTTCTCTGCTTTATTAAATTTTTCCCAAATCTACTAGGGTTTCTTGCACACGGGCAGCAAGTACTCTTACTGCTGAGAGACAGAAAACGCAAACCCAATGCCAGGGGAAGAGAGTTTGCGATCTCCCCTCCCCCACTTCGCCTAATTATATAAATGCACATCTGACACGCCCTAGAGTTCAAGCACCCACTTCAGATCGCTGGCTGCCCCTCCTATGACAGGTCACCACAGCACCTCCTGTGACTCAGCATTCCAGACCACGGCTACACCTGCGAAGGTTCCACACAGTCTCCTCCTAAGAGCACCGGCCCAGTCTCTTCCGGCACAGGAGTGAGGCGAGGCGGACGAGGAGGAAAGAGTGGGCTGAGAGGCATTCGTAAGGGCTGGGCCTGGCGATGCAACCGGAGGATCAGCCTGCAGCCCTGTCAGAGCTGGCTGTGAGGTCCCGGGGAAGAGGGGAGCGGCAGGAACCACCCCACAGCAGGTCTGAGCCCCACTTCTCAGTCACTTGGCCGGAATTTTCCATCATGGACTTCTACCCACCACTCTCATGTCCTGAGAGAGTGACTAATAGAAGCTGCTGGTGTGGGTGGGTCAGCTATCACGGGCTAGGGAATGAAATAAACATCAGGAAGACAGAAAAAAGGACCGTTGGTGATGAGTGGAACAGGACAGCAGTGAGTTGAACAACACCATGACACTGCACAGGTAAGGACCTGTTAGGGACACTTGTTCACAGTCCCACTGCTCTGACGATATCTACTATGTAGATGAACACAGCTGGGGTTCTCCTTAGGGGTGAAAGGGGACTTCGTGGAAATCAGAAGCACCCATCATCCTCATTCATTCATTCATTCATTCATTCAACAAGCTTCCTGCAGGGTCCACCACAGCCAGGCCTAAGCCACAGTGCCTGCCCTCAGAAAGCACCACCAAGTAGCACAGGTGCCAATGAATGATGTTCTCCACAAAGAGATACAAAGAGATGTAGTTAGAAAATGCAGGCGAACTAGCACCAAGACAGCCATCTCCATCCTTGCTTCATGTGTCACACGAGGGAAATCCACGAGGATAGTTCTGGTCTCTCTGCACTCCCTCCCGGGCTTTCCACAGAGGAGGAGGAGACAATGATTTCCACACAAGTCCATGAAAAGGAACAAAGCACTTGTGGTTTGGGCCGCCCTCCATCCCTCTAGGGTACCCCTGTCCGCTGTGGGCGCCCACGTCCTCTGCTCTCACTGGTGCAGGTCGGCACTCCTGGGCGGGTACAATAGTACCAAGCCCACTTCCTCACTGAGCCCAGAGCCAGGAAAAAGGAACCCGTGCAGCCTTGTAATAAAGATGATGGCCTCTCCTATTTTGACCCTCTGTGACTCAGCTCTGCATTAAAGCATGGTACCCAGCCATCACTCCAATTGCTTCTCTTTGCTACAAGAGTCTATCTAGTCTGCCCTTTCCCCAGCCACTGAGAGTACTTATCCTAACAATATTTTGGTGATGGGCAGTTTTATTTTCCACTCTTTCACAAAACAAAAACTGTAGAACCTGAGCACAGAATGACCTATCAGAGACCATTTGATAAGCCAATGTGTTCACTTACAATGGAAAATTCAGATTCCCTAACACAGATGTCACTTTGAGCTACAGCCTTCCAATTAAAATCTTTGTGGGGGGGTGGCGAAAGATGCTGAGTATTAGAAATAATTTTTCTTCCAGAAAAGAGGGGCTATTCTACTAGATCTGCAATAGAAACATGATGTAAAATGTTCATCCACTCCACTTTACTTACACAGCTCTGTGGATGAAGCCAGGAGATCAGCTGCAGACAGGGACTTGCTTTGGGAATTACACTTCCTTCGAGAAACAATTAACTGCAGTCCTCCAAGTGCCAAGCACCAGTCTTGGAATAAAGAGATGAATACAACACAGTCCCTGATGAATCCAGTTCTTTTTCCTCTCCCTGTATAATACTGCAACCCATGTTTGTTATTAAAGAACGCCTCAGTGGATATAGCCGTCTGTCTACACAGCCTATCCATGGAGAGTGGATTGCCCTGTGGGTTCTGTGTGCCATCTCCTCTCCAGTGGTTCTAGCTCCCCAACTATGTGGGGTAATTTATTACAATACAATGTTGTTGGTTTCTTCTAAAGACAATGGACGCCAGTATAATCCCAATCTGAATGCAGACCGTCAAATGTCCTGTGGCTGGATGGCACAACTCGGAGGTGCCCAGCTGTCACAAGTACAAGACATTGGTCAGGCTAGGGCACAGAAACAGAATGCTGTCATCAAAGTCATGGAAAAAAACACAAGCAGGGTAGCCATCAAACAATTAACAAGTTTTTCACCTTAAACTCAAGGCTACAGGTTCAGCAAAATGAATGAGCTCCCTGCTTGTTCTTAACACTTTCACAAGTTCAAGTTTACTTTAAAAAACAGGTTACATATCCCAAACCCCTTCTAATTGGTTACTAATTAGAAGGACTGGAGTGAAGAAGTGAAAATCTAGGTTACAAAATATGTGCCAACTAGTTTTTTGTCTTTCTTTTAAGGAAGAATGGGAGTGAGTACAGATAACATTTACTGAGGATCTACCGTATTTCCCCATGTATATGCACCTTAATTTGGGGGCCCAAATTTTGAAAAAATATTACATAAAGTTATTGAACTCAAGTTTTATTCATCAGAAAATTCATACAACTCCTCACTGTCAAAACTCCCATCCATTAGCTTGTCCTCATCTGTGTCTGATGACGAATCTCTGTCTTCAACAATGAGAGCAAAAACAAAAGCAAAACAGTGGGAAATTCAAGTTAAAAAATCTACAACCACTGTATAAGATGCACCCAGTTTTTAGATCCCCTAATTTTCCAAAACAAGTGCATCTTATACATGGGGAAATACAGTATGTTCCAGGCACTCTCATGTAAGTCTTTCCTTCATCTGATCTTCACACCTTTTCTGGAAAGTCAATAGTAATACACCCATTTTTCTTCCACGTGCAGAAATTAAATTTCAAATTTTAAGTAACATATATTACAGTGTCTATTCCAGATCCTTTGGCAAAATTTTTCTCTGAATCAGTGTTACTCGATGAGCTTGGGAACTGGTTATTACTTGGTCTTGGGCTGGGAACTCTGTACGAGATGACCACGCCCTCCGGGGCAGTTAACACCCCTGGCTCGTGGGTACAAAATACCCATGGCAGATCCCAGCAGCAGTCTCTAGATTTCTCAAACACACCTTAGCAGGACAACGCCCCTGCAGATGAGAACCACTGCGCTAAAAGATTATCAAGACAAAAGGTTACAGAGAGAGGCATATGCTTTAAAGTGACCCCTACCTTCAAATCTCTCATAAACATTATGTTATAGCATTTAGACTCCTAAGAAAGTCCCACACTCTCTGGAGTCATTTACAAAAGATCCACAAATTTATTTCCCATGCATTCCAACAGCATTTATTGAGTACCCATCATGGGTCAGGTATTGTGCTGAGAATAAAAAGACAAAGAGTGCATGGTTCCAACCCTCCAGGGGTTACAGTCTTAGAGTCTAGTGAGAAAGAGAGAGAACTAAGTATGGTAAGAGTTAATTAAGATAGGCACAGCATAAGTGCTAGGTAGGGATGTTCAGTCCAGAAGGTACCTCCCATAGACAAGAGTGGGGGAAGAAGCTGGAAGGGAGGGCTGGGACAGGTTCACAGAGGAAGTGAAGTTTTCCCTGAGCCTCAAAGGACCAAATAAGAGCAGCCAGGGCTCTGGCCAGTTGGCTCAGCAGTATAGCATCGGCCTGGCATGTGGAAGTTCCAGTTCGATTCCCGGTCAGGACACACAGAAGAAGCACCCATCTACTTCTCCACCCTTCCCCCTCTCCTTCCTCTCTCTCTCTCCCTTTCCCTCCCTTAGCCAAGGCTCCACTGGAGCAAAGTTGGCCCGAGCACTGAGGAAGGCTCCATGATCTCCGAGTCAGCCGCTAGAATGGCTTCGATTGCAGTGGGGCAATACCCCAGATGGGCAGAGCACCGCCCCCTGGTGGGCATGCCAGGTGGAGCCCTGGTTGGGAGCATGCTGGAGTCTGTCTGACTGCCCCCCCACTTCTAATTTTAGAAAAATACAAAATAAATAAATAAATAAATAAATAAATAAATAAAAGTCGTTAGGAAGGACCCAGTCCAGACAGAGAAATCTGCCTTTGCAAACACCGGAGAGCAGACTCGTATTTGCAGCCAAAGTTGAAACTTCCTTCATTCTTCAAGTGGAGACCTCCTCCTGGTTCAAATTCAGGATCTCCTATTTACTAGACAGCCATGTTAACCAAATAAGTCACTATATTCACTTCCCTTATAAGTTATCCATGTGTATTTCCTTCTAAAGCCCTTCTCTTTGTAAGGTATAACCCATTAGACAAGAAAGATGACTAATTCTATAGTTCTTCCAGTGAGCAGGGAACTGTTTCCAATGACACTGTGGAAGGAAAAGCAGCGGTAGTTTCCCTCATTGGGGACACAGAAAAGTGGGGGGGAGGGGAGAAGTAATAATGTCATCTGAGGAGTGAGATAGAGGGCTATCCATAAATCATTCACTATTGGCCTCAAGCTCAGGATGAGATTTCTTTTTAATCTGAAGTCTTGTCTTTCCTTCAACTGCAATATGCAAAAAGCCAGATTCTATGACATTTGCACAGAAAATTTCAAAAACTCTTTAGCTGTGTGTTGGTTCTTTTCAAAGGCATATATATGTGTTATATATAATTCAAAAACCAAATATAAAAATAAATACATTAGATATGGATAGATAGATCACTAGAAGGGACCAGCAGGCATCTCTGAACCTGAGAGCCCAAAGGCAGTGGTTTCCTGCATCAATGGAAGCTGACTACAAGGAGCCAGGTGGCTGCTACTCCAGGTTAAGTAATTATAAAAGAGCAAGAGTCAAATTAGCTAAGTTTCTCTCACCTGGGGCCGGGGAAGCAAGTCAGCCCTTCTGGTTCCTTCTTGCCTCCAGCCTGCAAGGAACAGGCTCATTTCCCCTTGGCACGAAGCCTGATGCAACTGGCAGGCATGCCCTCCTTTTCCTACTCGCCCACCCCTTCCCCTCTGACCTGAGCCACACTCAGGAACCATGATTCTGTAGGTGAACTAGGCGCCCTTTCGTCCCAGGGTCATTTCATTTCATCACTCTGACAGGTCCATGTCTGGTTCACGTAGTTTTTCCCGCCCCCAGAAACTATCCTCAACAAGAAAGCCTGTGTTCCGAGCTGAGAGAATCTGAAATGAAAACGCGGGATTCCTCACCGCTTTCAACCAGGAAGTTCAAAGGCGGCAGGAATGTTGAGCCCAAATTGCAAAGCCCAAGTTCAGAATTATACTAGGAAAGAGGCGGGGGGGGGGGGGGGGGGGGGGGTCTTCAAAGAAATGAATTCACCCAAATCGAATAGGTTGGTTGTCCTTTTTATCCCTAGCTGATTCCATTTCGTTTCTGTAAACTTTGCAATCTCGGGAGGCTTGTATAAAGAGACAGGTGTAAGGGCCCCTCCACTCTCTGGGTACATCTGCTGCCGCCCCTGCAGGCTGCACACGACGAGGGGCCCTCGACCCAATCGCAGTCCATGCTTCCCAATGACGCACCTGCCCAGGGTCCTCTCCAACGTGTGGGGGGCAAAGCGAGCATCCCCAGCCCGGTGGCCACCCCGCTGATCACCCAGCCAGCCGGCCCCAGCGGGAGGGGGCAGCGAAAGGGCACCTCGGGGCCAGGACCTCCTGCCTGTCTCTCCCGCTTTCCCCCCATTTGCAGCACATCGTTTCACATCAGGGTCACTCTTCCTCTCCAACCCTAAAGTCCTGCGCACCTACGTGTCTTTCCAAAGCAACTGAATAAAGCGCCCACTGGCCTTCCGTGGCTCAGGTGAGCGCCCAGAGGTGTGGGAGGAAAGGGCCCGCTCGCCACCACCCCCTTTCCTCTCCTCCCCACGATCCCCAAGATTCACCCGGGATGTGTGTATTGGGGTGCGCGGGTTCAGAGGGAGCTTCAAATGCCCAAGCGTCCCTTACCTTCCACAGCCATTCTCTCAGAGCTTCCCTAACGCATGCATAATTTTCTTGGCCGAGGTACTCCGCCTGCCCCGCGCTCGCTCCCCCCACCCCCTCCTCGCGCTTTCGCCTAAATATTCTGCGCTCATCTGTTTCAGGACCAACCTGCCGCGGTCACGCAAAGACAGGCTGCCGGCTCCCAGCTCCGCGCAGGGCCGCCTGGGCAGTGTAGTTCCCTCTCTTCGCTCTGACCCGCTAAATCACCCCGAATCCTCCGCGGGGCGCACCCTCCCCTCCACCTTCGGATTGCACCTCTGATTTCAGTTGGCCCACACAGAGAAATTCTTCCTGAGGGCGCGTCTCTTGAGCGAACCCGGGTACCGCTGGAGGCCTCAGGGACTACATTTCCCAAGATGCCCTGAGATGGGTTTCGTTCCGCACTTAGAGACCAGTGATTGAGATTTTTCCCTTCAATTAGAAGAGGTTAAGCACCTGGCAGGGATGGCGTGGGAAGCTGCAGGCGGCGGGAATTGTGGTATGAGCTTCTGAGCTTGTTTTCAGGCCTCCTTGGCCACCCATTTAGTGAGGACAGCCGAGCCACCAGTGAGCTATGGTTCATTGCCTGGGCCAGAGAGCCACTCACTGCACAGGGTGCTGTTAAAACTTGTTCTTCTGCGCCCGAGGATGTATGGGGTTGGGGTGAATCCTGGCAAGGAACACAGCTGATTCTCCACGGTTCATGTCGCTAACCCTTAGCCTAGGGGTGGCGGATGGCTTAAAAATCCCAAACTGGCATCATCCCTAAGGGTTTGTTGGCAGGAAGCCCAAGAACCAGGATTCCACCTGAGGATGTCAGAGAGGCATGCCTGTCGCACCGGTAGGAAGCTTTCACCTTGCCTGGCCTGGGACCCGTTGGTGCTGTAAGAGGGCCTAACAACGGCGCCCCAACATGAGTGTTCTTTCAACTTCTGAACCTGTGCCCTAACTCCAGGTGCTGGGAGTGCTTTGAGCCCACAGGAAACAGAGGGTCATGTGGTGGACAGTGGAATTCCCGAGTGGGTAAATCCTGATGAAAGTGTAGTTCGCAAACTTAGTTTCCTCTGCGTGTGAGAATACAGATGCCTTTAGGGCTAGTAGGGTGCAATGCTGGTTGCCGAGGCCAGGCGGGTCCACACTGGATTCGGGCAGATGGTAGAGAAACTGCAGAGTCAGAAGGCGTTGAGCCATTGCCGTTTAATAAAGTCTCACAACAAGGGGGTAAGCAAACAGGCAGGGGGCAACCGCTTCTCTGACAAACATATAACAAAAATGGCCCCTCACAATGGCGGGCAGGCAATCTGCCATCCGCAATGCCCCTGAGTGCAAACACCCACAGCCTTACATAGGCCATACACATGCAAGGCAGCCACGTGCTCATGCACCCATCAGGCAAAGTGCTTGCAGCGGGTAAACCAGCGAGCAAGCCTAACACAGCCGCCCCACATAGGGTAAGGGAACGGAGTAGGGAAGAAACCAGACGCAGGACTGCAGTGGGACTTTTAAAGGCCTTGAGTTCGGAAATGCGCACATGGTAGCAGCCCCCAGCATTTCTGTCCCCTCCCCCATATGTACTTAAAAAAAGAAAGAAATAACTGAAAAATAACTCCAGGGAAGTACAAAGATCGGATTCTTCCCGTTTTCATGACTACTTAATTTTTTTTCCTGTCTTGGCATATTTTTTTTTATTTTTTACAAAGCTTTGTTTCTCAGCGTACAGGAGCACACCTACATCTACTTTTTTTTTAACCACTAAGTATTTATGTGCTTAGTCCTCCCATGGGTAACACGGCTATGTCTAGGTCTTTTAAAAAGGCCTGTGTACATCCACTGAAGGCCCTTGGGGTTACTTTAACTCTGAGTCCACAGAACTGTGTGCAAATCAGACCCAAGACAGCCCACTTTGGTAAGCAGAGACCTGATCGTGAAGACACCGTGGCCGCAAAATCATTTTTCCAACCATGTATGCAACCAAGCCTTCCAAAATCTGAAGGAACTTAAATCCAGGTGCTTGTCTCCCCTTTCAAGCATGTAAAATCACCAAAGCATTCCTTCCTTTCTGGAGCAGAAAGTCACAGGACAACAGGCAACATCTATAGTTCTTAACTTTGTACATCAGCTTTTTACAAACCCATATTCCTAAGCCCCACCTTAGTCTCACAGAATCAGGATTTTTGAGGGTTTGGGTCGGGAGGTATAAATTTAAAAAATCCAAGGGCAATTTTAATCTGTAGCGAAGGTGGAAACCAGTGGTTTGCTTTCACGCTTTTAAGGATCTGGGTGATGTTAAAATGTAAAAACCACTGAAATCCATTCTTAATTTAAAAACCTCATTTCAGTTGACATCTTTAAGATCTTTCCCAACTGATATGCATTCCAGTTTCAGTTTCATTTTTAGTGAAAATGTAAATAAGATGTGAAGGAAATATTAGTTTAATCATATTGAAATAGCCAATATTTCACTTTTTAAAAACCTATAAAAAGAGCAATTTTATGTGGTTCAGATCTACTGAAGGATAAGCAGCAGTTAAGCAGGGGTTTTCAATGTTGGATAAATATTAAAATCACATGGGAAACTTAAAAAAGAAATTTAGCACTAGAATGGCCAAAAGAAAGAAAAATACCAGCTCTTGGCAAGGTTGTGGACCAGTAAGGACTCATGTATACTGTGTAAACTGATACACCCACTGTGGAAGATCATTGGGCATGGTAAGTTAAATATATATATGCTTATTTTGTGCCCCTGAAGTTCCATCCCTAGATGTACATATATCAAACATATATGCATACACATCTTTTCCAAAGACATATACAGAAATGTCCGTGGCTACATTATTTGAATAGCTACAAACTGGAAACAATCCAAGTGTTCATCAACAAATGATTGGACTAATAAATTGTGGTATAACCAAACCACCCCCTATAGCAGAGGTCAGCAAACTATAGCCCATGGGCCAAATATAGCTCACTGCTTATTTTTGTATGGCTCATAAGCTAAGTATGATTTTTTACATTTTTAAATGGTTGGGGGGAAAATCAAAAGAAGAATATTTTGTGACATGTGAACATTATGAAGAAGTACCTACATAATATTCTCCATTTTGTTTTTCTGGCCTGCAAAGCCTAAAATATTTCCAATCTGGCCTTTCATAGAAAAAAGGTTTTTCAAACCCTACTATAAAATAATAAGAATGAGTAAGACAACGCCTATGAACCATATGCATTAGTTAGCTATTACTGGTAACAAATTGCCCCAAAATTCAGTGGCTTAAAATAATACTCATTTTTTATCTCAGTTTGGGTAGGATAGGAATTTGGGTGCAGCTCAGCTGGGCTCTTTGCCTTGAGGTCCTTTACAGGCTGCAGTCAAGGTGTTGGTTGGGCTGATTTATGAGAAGGCTCATGGGGAAAGGATCAGTTTCTAAGCTCACATGGTGGTTGCCAGGTTTCGGTTCCTCACAGGCTGTTCTTGGATGGAGGAGCTCCCCTGCTTGCTGGCTGTTGGCCAGAGGCCACCCTCAGCACTCTTCCCCAAGGGCCCCTCCAACATGGCGGCCTGCTTTATGAAAGCGTGCAAGCTAAGAAGGCAATCGAGTCTGCTAGCAAGACAGAAGTCACGACTTCTTTAACCTAAGCATGGAAATGCCATCCCCTCAATGTGACCATATCCTATTAGATATAGGTAAGTTTTTCAAGGGGAGCGGGTTAGAAGAGGCCATGAGTAACCAAAGGAAAGGACCATTGGGGGTCATCTTAGGGGCTGCCTACCACAACGTCCAAGCAGAATGTTGAACAACAACAGCAACAAGAAAGCCAGACAAAAAAGAAGTCCATATGGTGTGATTCCATTCCTATACAGTTCAAACGCCAGAAAAAAACTAGTTGATATCATTAGAAGTCAAAGTAGTAATTCCTCTGCCCTGGCTGGGTAGCTCAATCATTTATAACATTGTCCTCATGTACTAGGGTTGCAGGTTTAATCCCCAGTCAGGATACCTACAAAAATAACCAATGAATGTATAAATAAGGGAAACAACAAAGTGATGTTTCTCTTTCTATCTCTCCTTTCCTCTTTCTTTCTCTCAAATCAATAAATTTTTAAAAATAGCGATTCCTCTCAGTGTGGAGGAGGTGATAAGGGGGTGGGGACTGATTAGCTACTGGGAGGAAGTCTCATGATAGTATCTCGGGGTGTTCTGATTCTTGAGCTGCGTGCTATTCCTATGTATGTATAATGTTTGTCAAAGTATATTGAGCTGTAAATGTGTGATTTGTGGATGTACATTTGTATTTGTGTGCGTATGTGTTATATTCCAACAAAAAGTTGGATAAAAAAATATATGCTTTGATTCAATTAAATATGATAATTACCAATTTATCAGCCACTCCTTGGTTTTATCAGTGCTTTCTCTTTTTTTTGCAACAGCAAATGGACAGTTTCAGGCTACTTCATTTAAAAACTGTTATGAGGACCTACCCTGTGACAGTCTCTTGTCTAGATGCTTGTGATAGACGGTGGGCTGAGTTTCAAGAAATGGCCCTCAAGACTCCACACCTGTAAATGTGATGAGACATTCCTCCTCTGATTGATATGTATCCTAGGCCTAGGGCATAGTTGCCAGTAAAACACACACACACACACACACACACACACACACACACACACACACACACACACACACAAAGCAGGCTTATCTACGTGGGTGTAATCTAATCAAACAAGAAAGCAAGAAAGAATTTTCTCCAGCTGATAGCAAACAAGGAGGGCAGAAGAGGAACTCAGACTCTAGGCATGAAAAAGACTCAGCACATCAGTTACTCCTTTGAAGAGGGATGGGACCGCGTGAGTGGGAATGCAGGTGACCCCTAGCAGTCAGCCAGGAAGGAGATCCAGACCCCTATTCTATAGCTGGATGCTGTCAACAACAGTCTGAAGATGGTTTCTTCCCCGGAAACTTCAGGTAGGCGTTCAACCCACCTGACCCTTTCTTTGATTTAAGTCTTGTAAAATCTGAACAGAAATGCAGGTGAGCCCACCTGTCTCTCCAAGCGACAGAATGGTGAGCTATAAACCAAGATTGTTGTAAGCTGCTCAATTTGTTTATTTTCATGTGTTGTCTAGTTTGTTATGCAACAGTAGAAATGCATACAGGCTCTATTCTGTACAAAGCAGTTATCCTGGCCCTATTTTTTGTTGGTTGGAGACCAACAGTTAAAAAAACGATTGTGTTAATAATACCAATGCTGACAAAGTAAATCAGTACCTCTGGAGATTCATCTTCAATGTTTTTGTTTTTCTCATTTTTCAAGGACTTCAGAAGATTCTAATCTCTAGCTTCTATTGAACACACTTGTTAAAAGAACGAAGCCCAAAATGCCTGGGTAGGAAGAGAAGCCACATTCTCCGATCTCCACTGTCACATGCCCTATTGACCTGTCCCCGAGTCTTGTCGCGTCTCCTTGAATGTGGGCTTCTTCCCCATTTCCCCCCATTCCCACGCTGGAGGAGTCAGACCTGTGTTTCATTATATAGTCCTGTGCCTCCCTGCTTCCAAAGGGACAGGGACAGAGACAGACACCGGGGCAGCTCACCTTAGCTGTTCCAGCCACCAGCACTGTGCCTGGCATATCATAAACAACTTAATGTTTTGTGTGTTTATAGATAGTAAGTGGTTGAAGCTGTGCGTGGATAAACTACCTAATCATGATTAGGTCTCCATTCTCTCCAATGAAACTGCAAATTAATGTTTTATTTTTGCTTGTTTTATGTTTCATATGCTTAGAAGTAGATTTTTTATACCTGGAATCAATTCAAAATGACTTAGGGGCCCTGGCCGGTTGGCTCAGCGGTAGAGCGTCGGCCTAGCGTGCGGAGGAACCGGGTTCGATTCCCGGCCAGGGCACACAGGAGAAGCGCCCATTTGCTTCTCCACCCCTCCGCCGCACTTTCCTCTCTGTCTCTCTCTTCCCCTCCCGCAGCCAAGGCTCCATTGGAGCAAAGATGGCCTGGGCACTGGGGATGGCTCTGTGGCCTCTGCCCCAGGCGCTAGAGTGGCTCTGGTCGCAATATGGCGACGCCCAGGATGGGCAGAGCATCGCCCCCTGGTGGGAAGAGCGTCGCCCCATGGTGAGCGTGCCGGGTGGATCCCGGTCGGGCGCATGCGGGAGTCTGTCTGACTGTCTCTCCCCGTTTCCAGCTTCAGAAAAATGAAAAAAAAAAAAAAAAAAAAAAAAAAAAAAGAACAAAATGACTTAGGGACAACTTAATCGAAGCCTTCTCGTTTCACAGTGGAGGCCGGGAGGGAAGGTTTGCCCAGGTCACTCCGTGGCACAACAGTGTCTAGAATCCAGGTCCTGGCCAAAGGCTTTCTTTTTTTGGTGGTGTTGCGGGGGAGGGGTAAGAGATGAGGTGGGTGAAAGGTTTCTGTTGCTTTAGGCTTGCTTTGCTGGCTTGGATTTAAGGTGGAGAGGCTGGGGGGCTGAGGAAGCTCAGCTCCTCACAGCAGGGTTGTGGGTGGGTTGAGGTAGGTCCACCCCAGGCTGAAGAGGCAGCAGTCACCTGGGGAAGCCATCCTCACAGTAATGGCAGAAGAGCAAGAGGTCAAAAGAGAGCACACCAGACTGTTCAGGCCTGGCACAGATCACTTCTTCCCCTATTATGTCATTTGTCAAAGCAAGTCACATGGCCAACGTCAAAGTCCAGGAAATACATTCTGCCCATGAATAAGCCATGACAAAGATGTGACTTCAGAGAAGGATCAAAAATTGGGCGAATCACCCAATCTCCATAGTGACTGTGTATTTGCCTCCTGTGGAATTCCATAACAAAGCACCATAAGATGGGGTGGCTGAAAACAACAAATTATTCTTTCACAGTCCTGGAGGCCATAATTCTGAAGTCAACATCTTGGCTGGGCCACATGTCCTCTGAATACACTAGGGAAGAATCTTCTCTTGCCTCTTCCTGGCTTATGGTGGTGGTTGGCAGTCTAGGTTTCCTTGGCTTATAACCACATCACTCTGATCTCTGCCTTTATCACCTCATGGTTTGCTTCCTTATGAGTATGTCTCTATCTCTAAGTCTCTTCTGCATATAAATCCACCAGTCACTGCAGTTAGGGCCCACCCTAAACTCACCCAGTAGGAACTTACCTTAATTTGATTACATCAGCATGACCTTCTGTCCAAATAAGCTCACAAATATCTGCAGTGAAAAATTCAACAGGCCTGACCAGGCGGTGGTGCAGTAGATAGAGTGTCGGACTGGGATGCAGAAGACCCAGGTTCGAGACCCCGAGGTCGCCAGCTTGAGCACGGGCTCATCTGGTTTGAGCAAAAGCTCACCAGCTTGGACCCAAGGTCGCTGGCTCAAGCAAGGGGTCACTCAGTCTGCTGAAGGCCTGTGGTCAAGGCACATATGAGAAAGCAATCAATGAACAACTAAGGTGTTGCAACACGCAACGAAAAACTAATGATTGATGCTTCTCATCTCTCTGTTCCTGTCTGTCTGTCCCTGTCTATCCCTCTCTCTGACTCTCTCTCTGTCTTTGTAAAAAAAAAAAAAAAAAAAAAAA
The DNA here is from genome assembly GCF_036850995.1 of Saccopteryx leptura. Taxonomy (NCBI): domain Eukaryota; kingdom Metazoa; phylum Chordata; class Mammalia; order Chiroptera; family Emballonuridae; genus Saccopteryx; species Saccopteryx leptura. The sequence goes on from NC_089505.1 coordinate 354,632,861, forward strand.
AAAAAAAATTCAACAGATCTACTGGGGGGACATCACTCAACCCACAACAGACCAGAATCCTGTGCCATCTTTCATAGACTAGAGCTGTTGTTTTCAAAGTCTGGGTCCCGGACCCACCGCATGAGCATCGCCCAGGAGCTGGTTAGAAATTAGAATTCTTGGGCCCCAACCCAGACCTGCTGCTGACTCAGACACTCAGAGCGGTAGGACCCAGCAGTCGGTGGTGTAGCAAGTCCTCCAGGGGATTTTAATTCATGCTAAAAGGTGAGAAGCTCTACAGTAGAAGACCGTACAGGCAGACCTCATTTTATTATGCATCGCTTTATTGCTTTGTTGTGACACTCCCTTTTTTTATGGTGGTCTGGAATAAAACCCACAATATCTCCAAGGTATGCCTGTAGAAGCTAAGCTTTGCAAAAAGGTAAATGTAGCCACATTCTTGGGAAGGGGTGGGAAGTAGGACCCAGTCCCGGTCGTGTATGTGTGTGAGTCTGAGCATGTGAGGTTGTTGGAATAAGCGAAGGGAAGGGAATTACTCTCCAGGGGCAGGTGCTAGAAGCGGAGTGAGTGTTAACCAATTCACTGAGTAATAAGAATCTAATTCTAAGGCGTCCAGGTCCCACTTGTCTCATGGATCAGTGCAGTTGATAAAGCGCTGTTCTTACTCCCCGAAGTCATCACAATGAATTTTCACTCTCTGAATAATGGGAGGGGTGTCGGGCTGGCTCCCACATCTGAGGCACGGGCCACACTGGGGAGAATCAAGGAGAAAAGGTAGGCAAGGTGCTTACACTGTGTTCAATACGTTTGTGGAAATGATCACTACTGGAGGCCTATTGCTGATTCCACAGTTTGGTCTTCAACCAGTTGTGGAAAAGAAAGACCCTGGGACACACACTCCCCCCACCCCTACCCCCACTCCCTGTCAGGGCCGTGTGTGCAGAGCAAAGAAAAAGAGTGTGCCACAGTTGAATATAGTATTTCAGGCATGGGGCATAGGAAGTCCATTTCTTAGTGAAGTCACGCCTAATACACCACTAAATTTAACAGTGGGGAGTCAGTGCTTAGATAGGGTTAGCTTCTCAAGTAAAAGTATAAAGTAAACATCGGGGACGGGCAACTTGGTGCCTTGAAAATGCCTTAGATTGCCTCTTAAAATAAAGGACGTGTGATTTTATGTCTCCAGCTGCGTAGAGCCGTTTCCTAGCATACCTGAGTTAGAGGACGTAAAGGAAAGCTATTATGAAGATGGGTGTATATACAAAACAGTCTGCCCTTGCCGTAATGAAATTCCTGGCTCTGAATGGGAGGATGGTTAGACAGTTTCCAAGTTTTCCTTTTGGATGCTAATACCTCCACATGCTATTTGATTTTGTGAGGATTAGATGAAGTCATTACAGCTCCATCTTCGAGGAGAGAATAGGTCTCTAAAGAATCGGGAGTTTGTTCAATAGATTTAACCTACCTACATGAATCAAACACTTATGAAATGGTTACAATTAGCCAGAAATGATTTTAACTCCTTTAAAAGCGCCCAGGCAGTCTGGCTCTGAAGGCCACGTGCTGAAATGTGGCACAAGGCTGCCTATCCAATTTTCTACACCCTGTGTTTCTGCCATAGGACTTTTGGAGAGTGGGGGGGACCTGAGTCAAAATGGGAGGCTGGATACCTGGTTATCAGGTGTGGGCCCCAGGAGTGTCTCTACGTGCCTCCCAGCTTGAAGGGCGGGTGAGTCATGCGGCTAAAACCCCTGCAGCCTGTTCTCTTTAGGGAGCTCTCTGCTTTCTTACTGTCCCCGGGGCAGAAGGAAAAAATCCAACATATTGTCGCAAAAGGAAAGGACAGAGTTGAGCCTTCGCGGTTAGAGATGAGAACGGTCCATCCGTCGTCAGAAAGTGAGCGTCAGGGGAATTCACGTCAGCCGAGCCTGATAAGAGGCGCTGCAGATGCTGGTGACAGATTGCTGTCCTCATAAACCTGAAGGCATGATCTAGGGCTCAATCCTCCTGTCTGCCAAACTCAGAGAAGGGGAAGAAAAATGGGATGGAGAAGATGATTTCGATCGCACCCGGGAGAGAGAGAACACCTCGCGCCCAGGACGCGCCCTGTGAGATAGGAGCCACTTAGCACGGCTCGGGCTGGGTTTTGCTCTCACCTTGCCTCTTCCAGCCTGTGGCGACCGTAGGAAGGGATTGGGAGTGTGAAAGGTATTTCTGTGAAGTCCGGTTTTATTCAAGGAAATGTGAATCTCCTGGGGGTGAAGAGATAGCTCTTTTTTTTTTTTTTTTTTTGCCCACGTTTTAAAGGCTAATGGGGTAGATGGTGTTCGGTGTCTAAAGTGACAGCAGAGTGTTATTGTTAAGGTGGTCTCTGTCTTCTTAATACAACCCTTCCATGGATCCTTGGGGGCCTTTCATGCTCAGCCCCTGGGCTGGTCTCGGGAGAAATACAAACCTAGCCGCGAAGCATCCCCAAGGCCATGGCTCCTATGTGACGCCGGACGTGTGCTAGGTGCACTGTTGGCTGTGCCTCTGCAGGCACAGGGGTGGGCCCTGGATGTGCATAGATCCGAGTTTGAAATCTGCCTCTCACCACCTACCAGCTGGGTGAACTGAAATAAAGTGATTAACATCTCTGGCCTTAATGTTCTCATCCATATAATGGATCACCATATATCCCTCTCAGGGGCTTTTGTGAGGTTGTTATTTAGCTGTCTATCAAAAGAACCCCAAAAGTTAGTTTCTTAAAGTAATGAACATTGATCAGCTCACACAGTTTCTGTGGTTCAGGGAATCCGAGAGCTGCTTCGCTGGCTGATTCTGGCTCAGGGTCTCTCACGAGGTTGTAGTCAAGATGTTGGCCAGGGCTGTGGTCCACTTCTTTTTTTTTTTTTTTTGTATTTTTCTGAAGCTGGAAACGGGGAGAGACAGTCAGACAGACTCCCGCATGCGCCCGACCGGGATCCACCCGGCACGCCCACCAGGGGCGACGCTCTGCCCACCAGGGGGCGATGCTCTGCCCACCAGGGGTGACGCTCTGCCCCTCCGAGGTGTCGCTCTGCCGCGACCAGAGCCACTCTAGCACCTGGGGCAGAGGCCAAGGAGCCATCCCCAGCGCCCGGGCCATCTTTGCTCCAATGGAGCCTTGGCTGCGGGAGGGGAAGAGAGAGACAGAGAGGAAGGAGGGGGGCGGGGTGGAGAAGCAAATTGGTGCTTCTCCTATGTGCCCTGGCCGGGAATCGAACCCGGGACCTCTGCATGCCAGGCCGACGCTCTACTGCTGAGCCAACCGGCCAGGGCCTGGAGGACCCACTTCTACACTGGATCACTCGCTCACTCGGCAAGTTAGTGCACTGAGCACCTCAAACATGGACGTCTTTATGAGACCACTGGGTCGTCCTCACAAAATGGCAGCTGTCCCCCAGAGAGAGTGACCCGAGAGAGAACAGGGGAAAGACACAGTTTCTTTGGTGACCCATCTCAAAAGTAGGACGTCATCACTTTCATTCATCCAACTCGCTCGTTGGAGAGACATTTAGTTCAGCTGTCGCTCAAGGGGAGAGGAATTAGGCACTTCTTTTTGAAGGGTGTGTCTAAGAATGTGCGGACATATTTTAAATCACCACAAGAGGAAACAGAAGTAAAATTCTAGAAATAAAATAAGAATTCGGTAAATGAATGCAACAATTACTTGAAGGCTTTTAAACAGTATCTTGTTCCCCTCTGTCTCTCCAGCACCTAGAACAGTGCTTGGCAGATGGCAACTATCTTAAAAATGAGCTAATCTTGATTGAATAATGAGCTAAATTTGCTGTTTGCCTTATGTAGGATGCCGTGCTCAACATTTTCAGTAGAACACCTCGTTTCAAATGTTCATAATAACCCTGGGAAGGGGATACTACTCTATTATTATTCTAGTTTTAGAGATGGAAAAAGTAAATTATCTACAGGGAAATTAAGCAATTTGTTGACGGTTAACATATAAAGAGCCTAAATAGAGCCAAGAATTAGTCTCAAATAGTCAACGCTAGGATGTAACTCTTAACCACCAAATTATAAGTCCTCCCACAAATCAAAGATCTGAAATACTCCTACTTCTGAAGCTTATTTGTCCTGGAATATTTTGATGGTGGAAGAAAATAATATACTTGAACTGTGAGGGCTGCATCCTGAGTCCCTTCTCTCAGATCTTGAAGGCCCAGAAAATTCCCCAGCCGAAATTTTACTGTGTCAAGAGCAGGAGTTTCTCCTTCACACTCTCCCTTTCTCCACTATTTGAGAAACACGCCCTCAGCCGTCTGCATTCTTCTCTACACTTTAGCTTTCTCCATGACACGTCAAGGTTTGAACGTCCCAAGGATAAATACAGGTTTGAAAAAAAGTCACCAAACTTGGTCATCTGAAGGTCCTTTCCTGCTTCAGTTTTATGATTACGTGAGTCCTCCTTCCACTTTCCCCATCCTTAGGGAAATCAGTGACTAAGACCAGTCAGTTCTTCCTGAACAATTACTGTCTTGACTCTCCTTTCCTCATCCCATAGCCACTGTCCTTGTGTAGCTGACAAGGACTGGGATGCTGGGATGAAACTGTTGCCGCCGTATCTCAACAACTCCAGTCACTCTCCTCTCCAAACTATCTTGCATCCCAAGTTACATAACTCTCCAAGAATATCCCCTTTGGTAATGCCGCCCTGGTGTTTAAATTCCAACCCTTCAGTTGACAGCGTAGCAGTCCTTATGTGGAAGACCACGAATAATGAGTACATATCCATGGATGGTTTTTGGAGAATACAGTCTTAAAAGGAGTTAAGTAGTTGCCTTCACTTATAGTTTCCTAAAGACTTTGATGTGAGAATGTACAACGTGACTCTTCCTGAGGTCTTTTTCTCTCCAGTTTATTGTGGGCAGGCATGGGCTTCAGGTCAAGGAAGTCTCCTGAGTTGTCCACTTGAAAGCTGTTCCTTACTACCTACCGTGCCTCTTCCCTGACATCTCTCACTTTTAACGCGTGAAAGTACAAAGAGGTGTTTCTCACAGGCTGTTGCTCTGTTGCTCCTTTACTGTCCTACCCACGATCTGCTCTATCCAGAGTCACTACTTCCGAATATCAAGATGTGTGTGTGTGTGTGTGTGTGTGTGTGTGTACACATAACTTTCTTACTGGAGGACTAAGTTTGAAAGGGAATTGAGCCACGGAGGGTTTTTAGGGCAAAGAAACTACTCTGTACGATACTAGAATAATATAATGGTAGATATATGTCATTATACATTTGTCCAAATCCATAGACTTTGCAATGCCAGGAGTGACCCCTGATGGAGATTATGGACTCTGGGTGATAGAGTTCAGTGTGGGTTCATCAGTTACAACACATGCACCTCTCCAATGGGGGGAGCTTTATAATAGAGGAGGCCATGCGTGTGTGGGGTAAGGGGTGTATGGGGACTTTTTCTGTACCTTCTGCTCAATTTCACAATGAGTCTAAAACATCTCTAAAAAATAAAGTCTAATTCAAAAGAAAAAAAATTTAAATCAAAATACTAAATATACTTTCTCAGGGTCCAAAGGCAGGTGTGTGTGTGTGTTTAATGAGAAGTCAGCCCTTCACTAGATGGGGCTTGAGCGTACTTATGGTGTCAGGTCTGACTTCCCTAGCCCTGGCTTTGCCCCTCTATCCCGGCCAGCCTTGTCTTCTAGACTTCCCCAGTGAAACTCCATTCTTGTTCCGGGAAACTCCAACTCCTATCTACTGTCATTTCCCTCATGAAAACATTTCCCCAAGTCCAGGTCATTGAGTCCTGAATAGCATCCCGGGGTTTTTATTTGGGCAGCTGATGTTTCTTCTGACGATCCAAAGAGCTACAGAAGGTGGGGGGGGGGGGTGTCTTTGTGCCTCAGATCTTACCGTATTCTTTAGATGGCACTGCCCCAAGTTAAATCTCTTTGATGGGTTTCCAAAAGATATGCCTTTTACAAAACCCTATTAGGTCTGTTAGAACAGCACATAGGTTGCCCTAGGCAGGTGTCCCCGAACTATGGCCTGCGGGCCCCCTAAGGCCATTTATCCAGCCCCCCACCGCACTTCTGGAAGGGGCACCTCTTTCATTGGTGGTCAGTGAGAGGAGCATTGTATGTGGCGGCCCTCCAATGGTCTGAGGGAACTGGCCCCTGTGTAAAAAGTTTGGGGACCCCTGCCCTAGAGTTATGTTAATTCACAGGGAGAACACAGACCCTCTAAACCTTAATGAGAAAGTATTTTCTAACCGCCTTGTAATTTGCAATATACTAACTTTTTTGTTCCTTAGAAGGCAGTATATTTCATTATTATGCAGATTAATATTACATTTGTCCCATGCTTTTAATGGGACCTAGTGGATAAAGAAAGAGGCCATATGCTGCCGGAAGACTGGTCCCTTAGTCACATCAAGAGAACATTTGAGCAAGTAAGGAGCCAGGTCCTGTGCTGGGCACTAGAAATGGTGACACATTTCCTGCTCTGAGAGGTGGCCTTGGTATTTATCTGCTCATTTGTTTATATATTAAGTACATTCTGAGCACCCACTATGTGCCACGTACGACATCAGGCGCTGGGGAATGCTTCAGACTGCATTCCCCAGAAACAGACTCACAGATGAAGACTCATCGATTGTGTACAGAAGGTTTATTGGGAGATATTCTTGGGAAATACTGTATTTCCCCCATGTATAAGATGCTCCCATGTATAAGACGCTCCTTAATTTTGGAACCTGAAAGTTGAAAAAAATTGTATTACATAAAGTTATTGAACTCAAGTTTTATTCCTCATAAAATTCATACAGCTCCTCATCACTGTCTAAACTCCCCTCCATTAGCTTGTCCTCATCTGTGTCTTATGACAAATCACTGTCTTCAACAATGAGTGTAAAAACAAATGCGAAAAAGTGGGAAATGCAAGTAAAAAAACTACAACCGCTGTATAAGACGCACCCAGTTTTTAGACCCCAAATTTTTTGAAAAAAAAAGGGACTTCTTCTAGATGGGGACATGGTACACCTGAAAGAAGGTGAGGGTGGCAGGAATGGGTGGGCAGGGAGGGCGGCCACTCAGCACGGTGTGACTGAGGCCCAGTCCGTCCCTCCAGGAGCGGAGGAGCTGAGATCACCCTTTAGAGGAGTCTCAGGGAGGCAGGGAGGCCAGGCCTTTGCATGCTGTGTCGCCAGAGTCCCTGAGAAGGGCTTTCAACTTAGGGAAGGCAGGGACACACTGCCCAGCAAAGGGCATGGCTTTGAGCCATCGGCAAGCAGTATCCCCAGGAGCTAAGAGGTGGGGAGAAATGTGTGTGAGAACACGACATCCACTAGTGGAATCCAGCAGGAACAAGGGTCCATCTGTGCCCTCAGGGAGCCGAGAGTCTGGCTGGTGGGCCAGGGCTGCAGATAGGTGAGTCCACGCTGTGATAACACAGAGCTAGAGCATCTAGCCCAGTCCTAGGGGTCCTGAGGAGGACGCCCCAAGGAGGTGATGGCAGTGGAGAGAGAAGGAAGGGGGCAGGCGAAGGCCGTGGGTGTGGAAGCCGCGAAGGAGAGAGAGTCTGTCTGCGTGGGGCAGGGGGGGGCATGCACCAAGCATGAGCACGTGGCGTGGGGGCGCCTTCCACAGTTAGGAGTGGCTGGGCGGGCCGCGCAATGGAAGCCACGGTGCAAGGTGAGGCAGCGGAGGGGAGCGAGGGCCTGACCCCGAGCCTGCGATGCAGAGATGCCAGGGCCAGAGGCCCGCATCCCTGCGGTCCCGAAAGTCGCGGTAACACTTGCACTTCGGGAACATCCTTCTGGCGGCAGTGTGGAGGCAGGAACCCGAGAGAAGAGCAACACGGGGGCCCCTGTGGGTGACCGTGCGGGCGGCTGGTTCGTTAGTGTCCAGTGAGAAATGGTAGTGCCTTAAAGTGCAGACATGTGTAGTGGGAGGGGGAGAAACGGGTGGCTTTGAGAGATCTCAGGGAGGCAGAATCCATAAGACTTGACTGATTGGATATGGATCTTTTGGGAGAAAGAGGAGTCAGCTTCAGATTTGTCTGCGAGCCAGGCGGCCTGACGCTAGAGTGAAGGGTGGATTTAAGAGACTGTCAGACTGTTGAAACAAAGGAACCGATGAGAACCCGGGGAAACAATGTGTTTTTGCACAGGGACCCATTCAGAAAATAAAAATGTTTACGACGATACTCGTTTCATCCAAACGAACATAGTAGTACAGAATTCTACGAAGATAATATATTCTTACTTCCTAAATTACCTTTGCTAGAAGCATGCCAGCAAAAAAAATTGGCCCTGCTTTTAGCCAATTACATAGGAATATCTGCATAGCAACACAGGCAGCTGGTCGTGTTTCTGGCTCCTATTTGTGTTGTACTTGGGGTCTCACAAAGAACCTTCTAGAGCATGTTGTTTTTTTTATCCTGGGTGCAACCCCGCCGGTAGGAATTGTTGCGTTTCCGATAGACAGAGGCAGAAGCAGAGGCTCTGAGAAGTGAAAAGACTTCACTTCCCACGTGGCACGGCTCAGTCTGCAGTGTTCATTCTGCTCAGTGCAGTGTTCCCTGAGGTGCAGCCACTGATGGCCCGGCATCACAGGGGGGCGTAATCAGTGTCCCCACTGCCTGCTTCCTTCAGCAACCTGGGCCTTTCCCCCTGATGGCTGTGGGGCTGCCTGTGTGCGTAGAAGCAGAGGAGCTGAGATGGGCAGGTATGGGAAAATGGCTGGGAGTTAGACTGTGGTTCTGAGACAAGTGTTTTGTGCGGACTTTGGAATGCTGGGTCCTGCGGGGGCAGAACGCTGCCCTTGCAAGCACTAGAAAAGATTGTGTAAAGGAAAATAGTTGACCCCTATGGCCTTTCCCTTACATACCTGAAAGACATTAGTTAACTACCCTTCTATGCACCTGAACCCAGGCTCTGTTAATTTACCTAATGAGCAAAGAGACCAATACATTTGATGAGGCTGCAGAGATCTGAGCTCTCAGTCCTAGAGGCTGGGAGTCCCCTGTACCCATCTCTCTCTGTATATTGTGTCTTGTGTATGTTTTTTCTTCAGTCCTGCAGCGCCTTCCTTTCATGCACACCCACGGCTGAGCTGGTCTCGGCAGGCAGGGAATTCCATGTTCCCAGGGAGCTCTGACGTCACCTATTTCTCCTGAAGGAGCAGCCACCTGAGCATTTTTCTCATCTGACCGCATTCAGGCCACTTCTGGGGGCCCTGCCCTGAGCCTTCCTATTAGACAAGCTCTGGCTTGGGTTTCCTCCGTGCTCTGTAAGGTCCAGAAACCTTCTAACCAGGTTGAACTTGGTTTCTAGGTGATACACTGTAGCCAAATCAACTAAATGTAGCTAAAAGATTCCTCCTCCCCAATTCCTCCTCTCTATTCTCTATGTCTGATGACTTTTCCCTTAATTTAGAGCAGGGGAGGACTGGAAGAGAGGGGAAGGGAGTTCAGGCAAGGAGAGGGGCGGGGTCCTTCTGCTACTGCCCCTTCCGGCTGTGGTCCCCAGCCACACATGGCCTCCCTCCTGTCACGCACTTCCCGTGTCAGGTTTTCAGATTCAATGAGAAGGGAGCTTGTCTCTTAATCTGGCAATTTAGAAATAATAGATGTGTTTAAAAGAGATTATGGATAAACTCAAAGTAGATTTTCTGAATATAAATATACACATTTTAGGTTTATTTATTAGTCTCTTCACAAGCATTTTGTAGTCTTTATTCTCCCCATCCCCAACTCTATTGAGATATAATTGACACGTAGCATTTTGTATGTATAAGGCATATAATGTGTTGATTCCATACACATATTTTGTTTTTTTTTAAAATTATTTTTATTTATTTTTTCATTTTAGAGATGAGAGAGAGAAAGAGAGAGAAGAGAGGGAGGAGCAGGAAGCATCAACTCCCATATGTGCCTTGACCGGGCAAGCCCAGGGTTTTGAACCAGCGACCTCAGTGTTCCAGGTCGATGCTTGATCCATTGCGCCACCACCAGTCAGGCCTATACACATATTTTGCAAAATGATTACCACCGTTGAATTAGCTGACACCTCCATCACATCACATAATTGTCATGTTTTTGTGGTGAGAACTTTTTAGATTTGCTCTCTTAGCAACTTTCAAATATATAATAAAAATTTTAAAATGTTTTATTTATTGATTTTTGGAGAGAGGAAAGAGAGAGAGAGAGAGAGAAAGAGAGAGAGGAAGGGGGGGGGGAGAAGCTGGAAGCATCTACTTCTAGTAGTTGCTTCCTGTATGTGCCTTGATGGGGCAAGCCCAGGGATTTGAACCGGCGATCTCAGCGTTGATGCTCTACCCACTGTGCCACCACAGGTCAGGGTATACAATATTATTAACAATAGACACCATGCTCTACATTAGGTTCTCAGAACTTATTTGTTCTATCAGTGGAAGTTTGTGCCCCATTTCCCACAACCCCCAGCCCTTAGAACCACTACTCACTCTAGTCTCTATTTCTACAAGTTCAGCTTTCTCAGATTCTGTGTATAAGGGAGATATTTGGTATTCATCTCTCCTTAGCATAATGCCTTCAAGGTCCATCCATGTCGCAAAGGGCAGGCTTTCCTTCTATCTCATGGTTGCATAATGTTCTTTTCTGTATATGCACACCGCTTCTTTATCCACTTACCTGGTGGTGAGCACTGAGCCTCTTTACAGTCTTCACTACTGTGACTTATGCCGCAGTAGACATGGGAAAGACCTCTGTAAAGTGCTCTGTCACCTCCCTTACCGCGCTCTCCTCTGCAGCCCGCCAAACTTACTTCCAGACTCCCCTGATATTGTCTCAGAAATGACCATCAAGTTGAGCCGAGAACTGCCCTTAGAGTTCTTTGTAAATACTGGTTGTAGAGTCACAGGATGCCTCTGATTTCAGTTTGGAAGGTAACAGTGACAATATAAGCAGCTACCATTTATTGACCACTTGCTGTTAACTGATCTCCGAGCTAAATTCACTACGCACATTCACTCAGTGATGGATTGGGATTCAATTACATTACAATATAAGGATGTTGTGACTTAGAGCAACAATTCAGCTATTGCCGTGCCTTTTCTTTTTTCATGCTTTTAGCTGACCCTTTACATTGTAACCTCTGCACAGCACTCAGAATCCTGCCTTGGCACCACTGTTTACGCTCTGTGAGTCGGGAAGAGGCCTCTTCTTGCCCCTCTCATGCGGGGGCATCAAAATGCATTGCTCTCCGGTTTGCTTTTTGTCACGTTGCTTCTGTCTCTCCCTAGCATCTTCTGCAAGGATATGTCTCAGGGCAATAAATCCTCCAGAGGCAGCAATTCTCAGTGATTTTTCCCTTCTGACACATTCCTATCGGTTTACACACATTTGACAAGACTCGCAACCAAGGAGCTCTCATATGGCTGTAGCAGCGATGAGGCAGCTGTTGTTGACACGTGATTCCAGGATGGCCCAGTGACACCTCTCCTGCTCTGTTCTCTAGGCACATGCAGCACAGTAATGGGAATAAACTCGAGTGCTTTCTAATTTGTTTAATTTAAAATTAGGTTGCTATGAATCTTATTCCACAAACACGCGAGTGTAAAATATGTCATGCTCGTGCCTGACTGGGTGGTGGCGCAGTGGATAGAGCGTTGGACTGGGATGCAGAGGACCCAGGTTCAAGACCCCGAGGTCGCCAGCTTGAGCATGGGCTCATCTGGTTTGAGCAAAGCTCACCAGCTTGGACCCAAAATCACTGACTCGAGCAAGGGGTCACTCAGTCTGCTGAAGGCCTGTGGTCAAGGCACATATGAGAAAGCAATCAATGAACAACTAAGATGTTGCAATGAAAAACTAGTGATTGATGCTTCTCATCTTTCCGTTCCTGTCTGTCTGTCCCTATCTATCCCTCTCTCTGACTCTCTCTCTGTCCCTGTAAAAAAAAAAAAAAAAAATGTCATGCCTGTAATGTAGAAAGTCCTAAGGATTCCATTGTAAAAAATAAACAAAAAATGAAACAAACAAACAAAAAAAAACATTAGAAATAATGAGTTTAGCAAGTTCACAGATTATAAGATTGACATACAGAAATTAATTTTATATGCCAACAATGAGCAATCTGAAAAAGAAATTTAGAAAACAGTTATGTTCACAGTAGTGACCAAAGTAATAAAATACTTAGGAATAAATTTAACAAAAGAAGTGCAATACTTGCCCACTGAAAACTATAAAACATTAGTGACAAAAATTGAAGCCCTAAATCAATGAAGAGATATAGCATACTATGAATGGGAGGCTGTTTGTTCTCCTCAGTCACTATCAAAGTCCTAGCAGATGTTCTTGCTGGGACCACTGTTCTGTCCCCGTGAGAGGCCCGTCAGCCAGAAACTGGGCCAGAGGTAGTTTCTCCAGATTCTGATCTTTGTGCTTTGTGCAGGTTGAAAGATTGCCGTTGAAACTGGCTTCCTGGTCATATGATATAGATAAAAGAGCTAAATGTAACTAAAGGCCCCTGTACATCCTGAGGGAGCAGATACTGTGACCATCCAGGGTAAGAGGGACTCAAAGGATAACATTAATCAAATGAAAAGACAATCCACAGAGGGTCTTAGGAAGGTCTTCCATCCAGAATATATTTTTTAAAAAAGAGCTCTGTATCTCAATAAGACAAACCAATTAATACATGGGAACAATACCTGAATAGGCTTTCCACTACAGAAGATACATGGAGGACTAATAGGTACATGAAAAGATGTTCAACATCATTAGTTATTAGGGATCAGCAAATTAAAACCACAGTGCGATACTATTTTCTCTCTCTCTCTCTTTCTTTCTTTCTTTCTTTCTTTCTTTCTTTCTTTCTTTCTTTCTTTCTTTCTTTCTTTCTTTCTTTTTTAATTAAGTGAGAGGCGGGGAGGCAGAGGCAGACTCCTGCATGCATCCCGACTGGGACTGGGATCCACTTGGCAAGCGCCCTACTGGACAAAGCTCTACCCATCTGAGGCGGCTGCTCCATTGCTCAGCAACCGATTTATTCTAGCACCTGAGGTGAGGCCATGGAGCCATCATCGGCGCCCCGGGGCCAACTTGCTTGAACTTTCGAGCCATGGCTGCAGGAGGGGAAGAGAGAGAGAAGGGGAAGTGGAAGGGGTGGAGAAGCAGATGGTTGCTTCTTCTGAGTGTCCTGACCGGGAGTCAAACCCAGGACTTCTACACGCAAGGCCAAGGCTCTGCTGCTGAGCCACTGGCCAGGACACACTTCTTTATATCTTTAAATGCACTGCAATATGACTCATAATCTTTATATCACAAGGCTGGAGGAAAATTTAATTTGTCATTATAGAGGCCCCTTGTTAGGGTCACTCAACAATCTGAGAGGCTCATGTGGTGCTCAAAAAGGCCAGCAGGGTCATGGGGATATGACCATGATCAGATATGAACGATCTCCAGAAAGAAGTCAGCAGGGTTGCATTCACGCCAAGCCTGAAGCGGGAATCTTTTCTGAGGTCTGTGCTACCCAAGCCTCTGGACAGCCTCACAGTTTCCCACTAGGCCCAGGATCCAGGGCATCGTTCCCCTTAGAGCTCTGGTCCATTTATTCCCAAGGAGGATGTGATCTAAACCCTCTTCTGAGTCATGAAAGTAACAGCTTCGGGCTCATCCCAGCTCTCTGAGTCTCCTCTTTAGATAGACTTTCCCAGTGGCCAGGAAAGGAGTTCATCTTGTAGACACTTGTGCAGATTGTGCTAACCAAGCAGCCTGTGGTCTGAAATCAAAACATTCTTTAAGAGAGAGAGACAGAGAGAGAGAGTGTGTATGCAGAGAATAATGCACAAGTAACTTCCATCTTTTCAAACTTGTCTTCAGCGGCACGCGAGCATCAGTGCAGTCACTCGTGTAATCATTCATAAAACAAGGATTTGTTGAGCGCCTCCGAGCGACGCCAGGCCCTCCTCGCGGGACGGGAAATGCAACACTGAACGCAGCCCGCAAAGGCTCTGCTTCCATGCAGCGTAGACTCTGGGGCTTATGTTTTCAAGCTTTAATGTGCACAAGAGTCACGTGGCGATACTGTCAGAATGTGGGTTCTGATTCCACTGGAGCGGATGCCGCTCCAGACGGGCCTTTCTAGCAGCCCCCCGTAGGAAGGGGACACGGCGGATACACACTACACTCAGTCGCGCGGTTCTAGTGTGGAAAGCAGGAAAGCCTTGGAAAACACAAAAGTTAGCCATTCACAAATTTCTGTACTAAATTATTTGCAACATGCTTCTTGTGTTGTGCTGAGGGATGGTGGCTGACAGTCTATGCCCTCAGGGACCCCCACATTTGTCACATGTCCTCCCAAGGAAATTATTTCTCTCTTGTCAGGGAGACCACCATGGCAGGCAGCCAGCATGAATCCCACCCTCTACTGCCGGCACTGTCTGTCCACACGCACAGCGGTTTCTCTGATTAAGCCCCAGGCTAGGACTTGTGGGTTTGCCTTCCCTTGGGGATCCGATCCTGTTCAGCACTTAAGAGCCCAGTCAGGCAGGTGTCACAGGTGTGATCTCTGAAGCTGAATTGCAACCTTTCCTGGTCTCAGCTGTTAACTCTGCCCTGCTTACCCTTCCTAGGTAATAGCGTTAATGAAGAGAGAATGGGCGGTGTGTGTGGGGGGGGCACCCTTTCCTTTTCCTTATTTTCTACATGTCTCGTGTCCCATGGAAAGCAATCCCTTTGTGTTTGAGTGGCTGCTGCATGAAGTGGGTTCATTCTATGTGGCCCTGTGGCTGCGGTTCAAAATATTGTAGCAGACTCTTCTAAAGAGCCAGCTCGCTCAGGCCTGTGCCCGGCCGCCTCCGGAGACGCTGCAATGGTCAAGTGCATGGCGGCCCTGCTTCTAGGAGTGAGTTCTAATGGAACGGCTGGGAAGGCACAGACTGCATGGAAAAGCAGGGCCGTCACAGCACCTGGATAACAGTCAACATTTAAGGAAAAGGTCCTAAACACCTATGTTCATTCCTGTTGCTGCTGTCACAAATTAGTTCAAATTTAAATACAGGGGTCCTCGGGTGATGACAGTCTCCACATACGGCATTTTGCGTTTATGATGTTTACTCCCATAAAAATTTTTAAAAATTGAGATGTGAGTGTTTTGGCTTACACCATTTGTGCCGTTACTTACGTGGTATTCTTTTTCTGTGGCTTAGTTGTGTTTTTATGTTCTAGATTATGATTTGACAACTGTGTCAAAATAGGCCAGTGACTTAGGCTACGGTGTGTTTTGACTTACACCAAAATTCGGGTTATGTCACTGTCGTAGGAATGGAACTGTGTTGTCACCTGAGGACCCCCCATAACTTTAAACAACACAGATGTAGTCTTTCATGGTTCCGGAGGTCAGAAATCCAAAATCAGTTTTGCTGGGCACATCAAGGTGTCAGGGCTGGTTCTAGTTCGTTCTGGGGTCTTTGAGGGGATAATTGCTTCTCTGCCCTTTTCTGCTCTACTGGCCACCCATGTCCCTTGGCCCCTGGCCCCCTCCTTCCATCTCCAAAGAGCATTCCTTCAGCCTCTGCTTCTGTGATCGCACTGCCTTCTCCTCTAACTGTGGCTCCTCCTGGGTCCCTTTTCAAGGACTGTTGTGATGACATGAAGATAACCCAGGAGAACACCCTCATTTTTAAATTCTAATCTCCTAAAATTAAGATCCTTAACTAATATAGAACAATATTTAATATCAACTATAACTAAAAAATAAAGTAAAATTTAAAAAAGGATCCTTAGCTTAATCATAGCTGCAAAGTTCCTTTTGCCATATAAATTAACAGTCACAGATTCCAGGGCTTAGGGTGTGGACAGACTTGGGGGACCGTTAGTTAGTTTACCACACTGTCAACCAGAGGACGTGGTTGTATTATATTTATGCAATGGAATATTATGCAGCCATTACATCTCTTGAATAACATTCACTGAAAACAGAAAATTATCACAATTCATTCAGCGTTTGTTCACCAAATCCAACACTTCTAATGTTCCAGATCTTGTCCTAGCTGAGTAGCTCAGTTCATTAGAGCATTGTCCTCACTACGCCAAGGTTGCAGGTTCGATCCCCCATCAGGGCACATACAGGAGTCAGCCAATGAATGAATGAATAGATGAAGCAGAAAATCGATGCTTCTCTATCCTTTCCTTCCTCTCTCTCTAAAATCAATGAGCTAGTGTTCTAGGTCTTGTTCAGGGCACTGGGGAGATGGTCGAGGGCAAAGGTCCAGCTCCCTTGCATCTTATGTCTTAGTGAAGGAGATAAAACAGGTAAGTGAATGAATAAACAGCAATTTCAACTAGTGATTAAGTGCTATGAAGCAAATGGGAGGGGCAGGAGGAGTGACCTGCATAAAATCAAGGAGGGCTTTCTGAAGTGGCTGCATTTCCACAAAGAGCTGACGAAGAGAAGGGGGCTGCAGGGCTGACCCTGCCTGGCAGAGGGAAAGCAGGGCAGTCATCCTTCCTGAGGCGGGCAGGACACGGGGGTGGCCTCAGGTCTCAGGCCAGAGTGGCTGGGCACCATGAGCAAGGATAGGGACAGGGCAGGTAGGCACGAGGAAGGATGTCGCAAGCCAGCGGGTGACAGATGCTGCCAGTTGCTTCTCTCTGAAGTCCCATATCTCTTCTTTCTTACAGAGGCAACCTGTTGAGTGTGTATAATTAAGATACTGGTTTTCCTGGTGTCTCTTGCAGCTAGAATCGGGGTTAGGGGTCCTGTGACCTTGTCCACACCAGCAAAGATATATGATGATGTCCGCATGCGGAAGGGGGCTGCTAGGAAAACTCTTGCAAGGGAAACGGACCCTGTGGTGCATCTTCCTGGGCCTCTCCTGTGTCTCTTCTCTTTCTCTCTGGAACGTGGGTGAGAGCCTGGAGGAGGAGCAATGCCTTGCAACCATGAGAGTGAGAGTTTTAGGTTAAGGATTTTGGAGCAGGAAGATAAAAATGCCTGGAACCTGGAGGGCATCATGTCGCTGTTACACTCATTCTGGAATACCTGCCTTCGGATTCCTGTTTGGTCTGACCACTCTAACCAAAGTTTCATGACATGCATCGGAGTCCAACCCCTAAATAATGAATCCAGAAAGAAATGTACATTTTGTTCTCTGTGTAATTGGAAGTCATCGGAGGGTTTTAAGCAGGAGAGCTCTATGGTCTGATTTATAGTCATAACAAATGATCATATCTGCTGCATGGAGACTAGAGGGGGTGTTGAGCAGATGGTCATTGCAGTAACTCAGCAGAGTGATGATGCTAGCTCAGACTAGGGTTGTGAAGGTGGGGGACAGAGTGTGAGTGTACTTTATAAAGTTAAAAAAGGAAACAAAACTGTGTATACATTAAGATAATAGTAGCCAGCATGTATTAAGTCTCTGTTATGTGCCAGCCAAGATTCTAGGGATATTACATATACCAACTGACTCATTTACTCCTTACATTAGTTCCATGAAGTCGGCGCTTTTTTTATCTTATTTTGCAGATAAGAAAACCAAGCAGTAAAAAAATTAAGTCATTTCTGAGTAAGTGATGGAGGATGACTTCGTGATTGTGTGTGCGTGTGTGTGTGTGCGTGTGTGTGTATGTGTGAGTGTGTGCGTGTGTGTGAGTGTGTGAGTTTGGTGGGCTGGGGTTCTGTGTGGGGAATATATAGATGGGGAGATACAGATGGATACATCCTAGAAAAAACGGGCTGGAAGGAAATATACCAAATATGTTACAAGTTTTATCTCAGTACAATAGGATTACATGCAATTTTTCTTTTTTATGCTTTTCTCATTTCCCAGTATTTTTACAGTGACAATGTCATACTTTTATATGCAGGCAAATAAAATATAAAAGATAGTGTAGATTAGCATTGTCATGTTTAGTGGTAGATTTAATACCGTGTTATTCTTCTTAGGCAAAGAGAGTAAGAGTCATAGTTTAGTTCTCATGGCCAAGGCAGAAATCGTACCAGGTTGAGCTGTGGAAATTAAGTCATGGAGCAGGTTAAGTTCCTAGACCTGTCTGACCTAATTATTCCTTCCTCATCCTAGCCCAGTCACTTGTCCACTAACTGATGATGTCATCTAAGAATAGTCCTATTTAAATACCAAAACTTTTCAGCTTTCCCAAAGCCTGGCATTGTAGAGAAGCAGCTCTTTAGCACACAGTCTGCCTGTTTGTGTAGATGTGTCCTGCCACCCCAACCATGTCTGGATTCTGTGTGGCAAGTTGGCTTTCTATGAAGAATTTCCCTTGTCAGACATGACATCATTTAGTTTATTGAGTTGGAGAACCCTCAGGGAGATACTGTACCTGTGTTATATATGTTTGTGCGTGTGGATATAAACTGCAGAACAACAAATCTTTATAAGGCGAATTCGCCTGTCAGGTTCCTACTCTGCGGTGCTGTGTAAAGGTAAACCACGCAAGCTCCTCATAGGCGCCCTTTGCCAGAGTCAGCAAATAAGACAATGGCAGTCCAAACGCATTTGGGGAATGGCGGACCCCAAAACAACCTTTTAAACTCCAAATTCTGAAAGTGTCAGGAGCCATTTTTAGAAGATCTAGATTCTAACATCTCTGCAGGCAGTAAACCTTTATTGCATTTCTCACACCAGCTCTCTCTCTCTCTCTCTATCCATACACTTCTTCACATCTGTGCTGTTCTCCCAGTTCTTAGCACTAAACAATGCACATGAATACAACTAATATATTAGTGGGGGAAAATGCAACCAGAAATGTAGCAAAAATATAAGAGATAGTAAGATAATGGACTCAAAACTCAGAGAGTGAACCAAATGCTAACATTGTGCATTAATATGATATATACGCATCTTTTTCATAAGGATTTGAGAATGTGGGCATATGTGTTCCTTGTTTTTACACAGAAAATTTGAAGGGTGTAAAATCCTTGATATATTGAAAATCGTATGTTAAAAACTGAGGCTAAAAGTCTAAATAAGCCACAGTGTATTCTTTTAAAATAGCTCTCTGTTTCATTACATTTTCTGTCATTGCTAAGATCTGACCAGTTCATAAGTGAAGGTAGCCATCAGATCATGTAGCCAAATTACATGGAATGTCAGTGGGGAAAAACATGATGCAGAAATGGTGTTCATTATACAATCAAGAAGTGTGAAGATCCGAATAGAGAGGCTTTAGGAGAACAACTGAGTGAGGACCAGAGAGGGCTTTTATTTATGTGTGTGTCTGCGCATGTGTTTTTACTTTCGAGTGGATGTGAGAGCTTAGGTTAAGCAACATGACTATACCAGTGTGTAGATAAAACAAAGAGAACAGATTTCAATTGAGCAAAAACACTCCTTCCCTAAATGGACTAATTCTGATAAATCACCAAGACATGAGGCTGCTAGATTCTAGACAATGAATTTATACAAAAGGAAACAAAGCCCCACAGACATTTTTATTGTAGATGTTCTCAGTATGTCAGTACCAAGCTATAAAACAAGCAAAGAATTGAGCATAATTACAGCCCCTCTCAGCAGAGCAGGGAGAATTGGTTTGAGAAAAGTTCCACTGTAATTCATGGCACTAGGGGGCTTCCCTCAGCAGGACCATAATTCAGGTTCAAGGGCAGAAACCAGATCCATGCTGTGCAAAGGCTTGGGTCTGATTTGTAGACCTTCACTTGGGTTATCTCATGTAGGCGATGGATGTATGAATCTTTCCTGAGCCCAATGGTTTGGGATTTGGTTTTAGCTCCATCAGCGTCTCTGAGCTGGTTTTCTCATTCGTAAAATATGGTGTTGTGACTATGGATACTATAGGGACCTTTCCAGCTTGAGCATTCTGATCCTTTCTTTCTCCTTCCTCTCAAACTTTAGGTTGCATTCTATACTCCAACTCTAGGATTGTAAAGCTTAACTGCTGATGAACGGAAAGGGCCAGTCCAAATATCTGCCTGCTGGTCTCCGATGGGGTAGACTGTATGTCGCTGTTTGTCACATTTTACTTTCCCTCCTTGAAGAGCCTCTTGTTGGGGGAGGCTTATATACCGCTCACAAAAATTAGGGGATATTTCAAAATGAATACAAAGCAATAAAATATCCCCTACTTTTTGTGAGCAGTATGTGTCCCTGCCCTGTTGACCTCAGGGGTGGCCATGTGAACTTGCTTTACTCGGTGGAATACAGATGAAATCATGTGGCACTTCCAACATTAACATTTCAGACTTGTCATGTCTCTTGTCTCTGATGGCCATAAATGACATCAGAGCTAGAGAAAGCTCTGTGAGCCTGAGTCTGGAGTGACCAATATTTGAAACAGTGAATGATTGTGTATTGTGAGAAAGATGCCCCCTCTTTTTTAGCCACTGCAGTGTTGGGGACCATTTGATACCATAGCAAACCTCATCTCTCCTGACTAACATACCTGTATTCTAGGAGGGGCCAACCATGAAAAGCAGTTCGTAACTATGAGTCCAACAGAACATCAAAACATAGAAACTTTTTGTAAATACCCATACCAGGTACCCAGTGCAGGCACTAGGCTCTGAAAGATATGAACAATTCAGGTTTCACTTAGTTTTTGATGCCTTTCATTTTCTCCCATGGACAAGCATCGCCTTTGTGCCTTTCACCCGTTGATCCCACAAGTGTTTTGAGCACCTAAGTAACTGGGAAGCATTGGGGATGGAAGAGCGAAAAGAGGCCCGGTCCCTTAACTTGGTTGTGTTGTGTCTTCCACTAGCCCCGAGAGACAGGTGCAAGACACTGATAAATGCAGTGCTAGGGCGGGCATCCAGCGTCATGGGAGCGCTCAGAGTGAGCATGGTAAGTCAGAGCTTTGGCATCGAGGAAGGCTTTCCAGAGGAGGTGACGTCCAATCCAAGACCTGAAGAATAAGTAATAATTAACAGCAGAATGATGAGTGTGTGTGTGTAAACATAGGCTGGGGGATTAAGTGTGGTAGCAGTACACCGCTCAAGACTGTTCCAGGAGACCACACAGGTAGACGATCAGTGGTGGGTCCAGAGAGCAGGTGTTAAATGGGGCATTGTTTGGAAAAGAAGGAAAAGCCAGGTCACGTTGGAGCTTTTGAATCGTATTCGGCACTCTGGGTTTTACCTCAAGTGTTACTGCGGAATCTCTGAAGGGTTAAGGAAAATATTTCCTGTGACTCAAATTGCCTTCCACACAGGACCCCATACTCCTTATCTAATCTGCGTAACAACCTCTTTCTCTTTAACAATCACATTGAACTATGTGGAACCTTTCCAGGCACGTATCTCCTTCTCTCTAATTGTAGGTAGGTAGGTAGGTAGATATAGAGACAGAGATATGTATATAGGTATATCTGCCTGAACACATTTATTTTATATAATTATATATTTTTACTTTCATTTCTTTCCCAAAACTTATGACCTAAAAATCCTGAGAGCAGGGCCTTTTCATCTGTGTCTCCTCAGTGACTCTCTGAGTTCCCGACACACAACAGGCACTCTGTAAATGTTACAGAACTGATGAGCAGAAGCAACAGAGCCTTAGGTAGGTCCAATAGGT